>NC_092874.1:84352117-84674014 GCF_028372415.1 Notamacropus eugenii
ATATTTGTAGCCCTTTGGGCATAGTTCCAAATTGCTCTCCAGTATGGTTGGATCAGCTCACAGCTTCACCAACAATGAATTAGTGTTCCAACTCTCCCACATCTTCTCCAACATTTATCATCTTCCTGTTTTGTCATGTTAGCAAATCTGTTAGGCGTAATGTGGTATCTCAGAGTTGTTTTGATTTGCATCTCTCCAATCAATAGTGATTTAGAGCATTTTTTCATATGACTATAGATATCTTTAATTTCTTCCTCTGAAAACTGCCTGTTCATGTCGTTTGACCATTTATCAATTGGGGAATGACTTCTTGTACATTTGATTAAGTTCTGTATATATTTTAGAAATGAGGCCTTTATCACAGACACTAGTTGCAAAAATTCTTTCCCAGTTTTCTGCTTTTCTCCTAATCTTGGTTGCTTTGGGTTTGGTTGTGCAAAAATTTTTCAGTTTAATGTAATCAAAATTATCCATTTTGCACTTCATAATGCTTTCTATCTCTTCTTTATTCAAAAAAATCTTCCCTTCTCCATAAATCTGACAAATAGACTATTCCTTGCTCCCCTAATTTGTTTATGGTATCAGTCTTTATACCTAGATCATGTACCCATTTGGACTTTATTCTTGCATACAGTGTCAGGCATTGATGTATGCCTAGTTTCCACCATACTGTTATCCAGTTTTCCCAGCAATTTTTTGTCGAATAATGAGTTCTTATCCCAGAAACTGGCGTCCTTAGATTTGTCACACAGTAGACTGGTATATTCATTGACTACTGTGTCTTGAATACCTAGTATATTCCATTTGTCTACCCTTCTGTTTCTTAGACAGCACCAAGTAGTTTTGATAATTGCTGCTTTATAATACAATTTGAAATCTGGTGGAGCTACGCCACCTTCCCTAGCATTTCTTTTCATTAGTTCTCTTGGTGTTCTGGACCTTTTGTTCTGCCAGATGAATTTTGATATTATTTTTTCTAGCTCTAGGAAATAATTATCTTATAGTTTGATTGGTATGGCACTAAATAAGTAAGCTAATTTACGTAGAATTGTCATTTTTATTATATTAGCTGGCTTGGCCTACCCACGAGCAACTGATGTTTTTCCACTTACTTAGATCTGACTTTATTTGTTCAAAAAGTGTCTTGTAATTGTGTTCATATAGTCTCTGGATTTGTTTTGGCAGGTAGATTCCCAAATATTTTATAGTGTCTACCCTAGCTTTAAATGGGATTTCTCTTTCTATCTCTTGTTGTTGGGCTTTGTTAGTAATATGTAGAAATGCAGAAGATTTGTGTGGGTCTATTTTGTTACCTGCAACTTTGCCAAAGTTGTTTATTATTCCAAGTAGTTTTTTACTTGAATCTCTGGCATTCTCTAAGTATATCATTATATCATCTGTAAAGAGTGATAACTTAGTTTCTTCTTTGGCTATTCTAATTCCTTCAGTTTCTTTATCTTCTCAAATTGCTACAGCTAACATTTCTAGTACCATATTGCATAATAGTGGTGATAATGGACATCCTTGTTTCACCCCTGATCTTATTGAAAATGCATCTAGCTTATCTCCATTGCATATAATGCTTGCTGAAGGTTTTAGGTAGATATTGCTTATTATTTTATGGAAAGTTCCCTTTATTCCTCTATTTCCAGTGTTTTTAATAGGAATGGGTGTTGTATTTTGTCAAAAGCTTTTTCTGCATTGAGATAATCAATTGAGATAATCATGCTTTCTGTTAGGTTTGTTGTTGATATCATCAGTAATGCTAATTGTTTTCCTAATATTGAACCAGCCCTGCATTCTTGTATGAATCCTACCTGATCATAATGCATTATTCTCGTGATAAGTTGCTGTATTCTTTTTGCTAAAATCTTATTTAAAATTTTTGCATCCATATTCATTAGAGAAATTGATCTATATTTTTCTTTCTCTGTTTTGGTCCTTCCTGGTTTAGGTATCAAAATCCTATTTGTATCATAAAAAGAATTTGGGAGAACTCCTTCTTCCCCAATTTCCCCAAATAGCCTATATAGTATTGGAATTAACTGTTCTTTAAATGTTTGATAGAATTCACTTGTAAATCCATCTGGCCCTGGAGATATTTTCCTAGAGAGTTCATTGATGGCTTGTTCAATTTCTTTTTCTGAGATGGGGTTGATAATTTGTTAATATGGAGTTTGTTATGGTCATCTTCAAATGAGTCTACTAAGCCTTTACTTGTTACCAAGCCCAAGTTTTACTTCATGGTCTTCTACTTTTTCTTTACTATCAATGTCCTAGAAGAATCTGTTACTACCACTCCTTTACAACCCTAAGACCTAAACTGCCAACTTTCTAACATACAAATTTCCCTTAAAAGGGCATAAAATGAAGTAATTTCCCCTTTTACAAATTTAGGGAATAAACAGACCCTCAGTTGAACCTTTGATGCTAATGTTGGGCAGTCCTCCTCTTTTAGGTGCCTTTATCCAATTCCCTAGAGTGATTCATTCAAATCTTTTCCTCTGTAATCAGGATGCCAACCATTCAGAACAGGTACTTTGACCTTTTATAGTATTTTCTTGAAGAAAATGAGATTACCTGGTGTGAGCTTCTTCAGCTCATTCCTCTAAACTTCTTAGAAGCATCTATTCTTCTCTTCCTTGTCTCTGGTCACAGAAGACAATTCCACATTCTTCATCATTCTTTTCCTTGTCTTTCTCTTCTCCTCAACCTCCCCCTGTGTAATGACTCATTACTGATTGCCTAAAAGTGTGCTCAGGTCTTACTCCTCAAAAAATCTTTTGGTCTTAGTACTTATTTGGCCTACTGTTCAGTAGTTTTCCTGACATTCACTGTCAAGTTCTTAGAAAGCCATTTATATTCTCTTTCTCTCCACCCATTCATTTCTGCTTTGATCCCTTTGGTTTATTAAACCTTCTCTCAGAGACTACCTAAATGATCTCTCAATTGCTAAATCCTAGTGATTTTTCTCAGTCTTGATTCTCCTTGACCTGCCTAAAGTTTTAGAAATTGTTGATCACTATTCTAAGTATTTTTTCCTTTTTTGTCTTTTCTGTTGCTACTCCTGGTTTTTGTTATATCTGTCTAATCAATTATCTGTTTCCTTCGCAGGATCATTATTCCTCTTCTGTCCTATAAGTATGGTGGGAGCAAAAGAGAAAGGGAGTAAACATTTGTGTAGTGCCTAACATGTGCTAGCCAGAGTGTCACACTTTTGGTGAATATTTCATTTGATCCTCACAAATTACTGTGACATGAGTAATTATTATCCTCAGTTAAGGAAACTGAGGCAAATAGAGGCTAAGTGTCTGGTCCAGAGCCACATGGCAAGTTTGTGTTTGAGGTAATGTTTAAGCTCAGGTTTTCCTGACTCCTGATTCAGGACTTTATCCACTTCATAAACAGGGGAGTTGTGACATTAACATAAAATTAATTACACACTCAGCATTGGAAGGGAATAAGAGACCATCTAGTTTAATCCATACATTTTAAAAATTCCATTTACAATATACCCAAATAGCAATTTTGTTTGAGAACTTCAAGTCCACTGCATCCCAAGGCAGCTTGTTCTAGTGTTTTTTTTAAATGCCTCTAACTGGTAGGAAATTTTTCTATAAATTGATTCTAAATCTGCCTCTTTGCAATTTCTACTTACCGTTTTTTTAGTTCTGCCCTATGGGACTAAGGAGAACAATTCCAATCCTTCTTTAGACACTTAAAGACTAAAATGAACATATTAGTCTTCCTTTAACTCTTCACTTCTTTAGGCTAAAAGCCCAGTTTTTTCATTCTATTCTCAAATGCCCCATCACCATTCTGTTTACCTTCCTCAAGATGCTGCTCTCAGGCTTGTCAATGTTCTTCTTAAAATGTGGTACCTCAAACTCAGCACAAGACTCCTAATGTGGTGTGTCCAGGACAGAATTATAGAAATACAATGACCTTCCTAATCCTAAAAACTATTTATTTTTACATCTGCCATGTCACACTGTTGACAAGCCTGCAATTCACTAAAATACTCAGATCTGATTCAGATGATCTGTTCTCTCTCCATGCTTTAGTCATTGTGTACTTGTGGAAGTAGTTTTTTTTGAGCCCCAGGGTAAGATTTTTCATTTTTTTCATATTAAATTTCATCTTATTAAGTCAGCTCAATAGGGTAGCCTGGCAAGAGCTTTTAAATCCTGACTCATGTCATCCAGTTTGTTAGCTATTCCCTTTCAGCTTTATATTATCTTTAGATTTCACAAGAATTCTTGCTGTGCCTATATCCAAGTCATCAAGAAAACTCTCAGGCCAACCACAGATTCCTGGAACATTTCCATAAGAGACAACCTTTCAAATATACATACCTCCATTAAGGACTACTCAACCAAACCTTAATATATTTTGTTGCTCTCTACTCTTGCCCAAATCTCTCCATCTTTTGAATGAGAATAGCATGAAAGATGTGATTTAATCCTTTTTCTAAAATCTAGGTAGACTATATCTATAGTATTTCCCTGATCTACCAGTCTGGTGACTTTGTAAAAAAAAAAAAAGACAAGAAAGAAGGTAAATGTGTGATGGTCTGTTCTTAATGAACTTGTGCCACCTCTTTTTGGAAATATTTAGCAGACTCACTTAGTTGAGGCTAGAAGATGAAAATGGCATGCAGTAATTTGAAGACTGGGTGGAACACATTTATATTTAGATGCTGACTAGCTCATAAGAAAAGAAGAAATCTTTAAAATAAAACATGGATCTAAATAATTCCCATTGGAGAAAACAACGCGAAATGAATAAGAAGTTTTAGAGAAAGGTTTTTTTGGGAACTTTGTCTCTTTATTAAATTCCTTCAAAAAAGAGAAATTTAACCCTGCCAAGGAGAGGGGAAAGAGAGGTCAGGGTGATGATTGAAGAGAAAAAGAACAGCGTAGAAAAATACAAATGTTTCTTGCACAATCAGTCACTGGCACGAACGCAATTGAAATAGATCATTTTAGTCAGGGAAAAAGTATTATCATTAAAACTAGCAGGACTATCAACACTTGTTAGTTTATCTCAGGAGAACAAAATAGCAAGAGGCGAGAGATGGAAGCTACAGAGGATTTATGTAGTTCATCAAGTGGAAATGACCAGTGGCTTTTAGCCTTAGCAGAAGAAATTATGGTTCTGCTTGATTTCTTATGGAATAATGGGTCTGTATTATTGCCAACTACGTTTCCAACTTAAAGATTCTGTATGATGATTACACATGCTCCAATTAAATAGTAGACTTTAGGTTAGGAGTCACATTTTCTCTCTTTCTTTATGTCCTTCCCAATCCCACACCTAGCATAATCTTTGATACACAGAAGGAATTCGAGCTCTCATTAATTGATTTTCCACATTAAGGGCTTCAAGAGACTAATGAGAGACTCCACAGTCTACTACTGGGGATGGTATTTGGTTAGTCTACCAAAAATCGGGCAAAGTTAACCACAGGCATCTGTTTGTCAGCAAGCATTTATTAAACGTCTACCATATGGCAGGCACAGTGTTAAGTGCTGAGGATACAAAGTGAGGTAAAAGATAGCCCCTACTCTCAAGAATTTTATTATCTAAATAGGTCCTACACTGCTCTCTGTGTTGTTCATCCTTTTTTCAATGTGGAAAGGAATACAGAGGCTCAGATCCACTTCCAACATCCATAATAAGACAATAAACTAGAATTTATTGTGATGATGGAGCACTAAGTTGTCCTCTTAGTTGCCACTAAGCCTGGATGAATCTTATGCCTGGGTTTTGAAAGAATCTGTCCAGTCTTTGACAGAATTGTAACTGAGGAAAAAGACAAGATAGGAAATTTAGAGGGCAAAAGTAGCATCTTCCTGGGTGCCCTTTTCCCCTTACCTGTCCCACTGGCAGCAAAGATGTGCTTTTCCCCTGATTTACCCTGCCACCAGTTTATCTTCTTGTTATATGCAGCTTCATTACTGATGGCCTTGATAATATCAAGCTAGATATTTCATATGTCTTAAGAGGATACTTCCTTTCCCCAGGAGCTGAACTCTTAGCCTCTGCTGGAGATTTGCTTCCTCCCTCACCCAAGACACCCAAGTTGAATTACGCCAACCCATTCCCTGACATTTGCCTCAAGTGAATATACTGCCAGTTGTAACTCTAGAGTCATGGCAAACAGGAAAGGTACTATAGAACTGGAGAGAGTGAAATCTTGTCCTGACTTTCAGTAAAAAAGAGAGAAAGTATATCTTTCAAACTCCAAGCTTGTGACTTCAATTTCTGGAAAAAAATATAAGGGAAAACAAGATTTAATATCACTTAATGATAAAGAGATCATGATAAGCTAACCTCATTTCTTCTTTTGACAAGATAGTAAATCAGAAACAAGCTGTGAACACATTTTACATAAGTTTTGTCCAGTAAGACATCTGTCAAAATCATGTTATATTTATGGATAAGATAGAATTATGTGTTTGTTGTCATTCAATCATTCAATTGTATTCGTCTCTTTGTGACCCCATGGATCATAGTATATCAGGACTTTTGATGCTCCACTCTACCTCAAAAGTTGTCGAAGTTCATGTTCATTCTTTCCATGACAATATCTAACCATCTCATCCTCTGCCATCCCATTTTCCTTTTGTATTCAATCTTTCTCAACATCAGAATCTTTTCCAATGAATCCTGTCTTCTAATCATGTGGGAAAAGTATTTAAGCTTCAGCTTCGATGTTTGACCTTCCAGTAAATAGCCTGAATTAATTTCTTTAAGTATTGACTGATTTGTTCTCCAAGAGATTCTCAAAATTCTTCTCCAGCACCACAATCTGAAAGCATCAATTTCGTGGCACCCAGCTTTCCTTAAAGTTCAACTCTCACAGCCATTCATTCCTATGGAAAAACCACAGTGTTGACTATACAGACCTTTGTCAGCAAGGTATACCATCCAGATTTGTCATAGCTTTCCTCACAAAGAACAAGAGTCTTTTAATTTCATGGCTGTGGTTGTCTTCTGCAGTGATCTTTGAGCCCAAGAATATAAAATCTGATGCTGCTTACATTTCTTCTCCCTCTCTCTTCCAGAAGGTGATGGAACCAGTTTCCAAGATCTTACTTTATTTTTTTTTACGTTAAACATCAGGTCGCCTTCTACACCTCTCACCCTTATTCAGAAACTTCTTAATTCTTTACTTTCTGCCATGAGATTGGTATCATCTGCGTATCTGAGATTGTTAGTATTTCTCCTGGCAATCTTAATGGCAGATTTTCCAGCCTGGCATTCTGCATGATGTACTCTGCATATGTTAAATAAGGTGACAATATGCAACCTTGTTGCATTTCTTTTCCAATCTCAATCCAATCAGTTGCTCCATGTTTGATTCTAACTGCTATTTCTTGATCTGCATACAGATATTTCAGGACACAAGTAATATGACCTGGTACTCCCCTTTTTTTGAGAACTTGTCACATTTTGTTGTGATCCACATAGTTAAAGGCTTTAGTGTATAGTCAATGAAGCAGAAGTAGATGTTTTTCTGGAACTCCCTTGTTTTCTCATAATGCAGTGAATGTTGTCAATTTGGCCTCTAGTTTCTCTGCCCCTTTGAAAACCAGCCTGCTCTTTTGGTAATTCTAGGCTCACATATCGCTGAAGCCTATCTTGAAGAATCTTAAGCATAACATTGCTAAAATGTGAAGTGGGAACAATTATTTGGGAATTTAACTATTCCTTGGCAATGCTCTTCTTTAGGATTGGAGCATAAACTGACCTTTTTCAATTCAATGACCACTGTTGAGTTTTCCAAATTTGCTTGCATATTTAACACTTTAACAGCATCATATTTTTAGAATGTTAAATAGTTCAAATAGAATTCTATCACCTCCTCTAGTCTCATTGTTAGCCATGTTTCCTAAGGCCCATTTGACTTCATTCTCCAGGATATCTGGCTCTAGATCAGTAACCACACCCTCAGTGATGTTCAGATTTTTTTGTATAGTCATTTTGTGTATTCTTGACACTTCTCATTAATCTCTTCAGCTTCTATTAAGTCTCTACCATTTTTGTCTTTTACCATGTGCATTTTTGCATGAAATGTTTCCTTGTTATCTCTGATTTTCGTGAAGAGATCTCTTGTTTTTCCCTTTCTATTGTCTTCTTCTGTTTCTTTTCATTGCTCCTTTAAGAAAACCTTCTTATCTCTTTTTGCTTTTCTTTGGAATTATGCATTCATTTGGGTTTATGTTTCCCTTTCTCCTCTATCTTTTGCTTTCCTTCTTTCCTCAGATGTTTGCAAAGCCTCATCAGACTGCCATTTTGCTTTTTTGTTCTCTTTTTTCTTTGGAATGTTTTTCGTCGCTGCCTCTTGCACAACACTGTGAACCTCTGTCCATAAATCTTCAGGCACTCTACCCAGAAGATCTAATCCCTTAAATCTACATATCACCTCCACTTCATATTCATAAGAAATGTAATTTAGGTCATACTTATATGGTCTGATGGTTTTCCTGACTTTCTTCTATTTGAGTTTGAATTTTGCAATAAGAATCTGAGCCACAGTCATCTCCAGGTCTTGTTTTAAATGACTGTATAGAGCTTCTCCACCTTTGGCTACATGGTATATAATCAATATGATTTTGATATTGAGCATCTGGTGATGTCCATGTATAGTCACCTTTGGGTTGATGAAAAGGGGTATTTGCTATGAGTAGTGAGCTATCTTGACATAATTCTTCTTAGAGTCTTCCCTGCTTCATTTTGTACTCCAAGGCTAAACTTGCCTATTATTCCAAATATCTTTTAATTTCCTACTTTAGCATTTCAATCCACTAAAATGAATGTGACATCTTTTTTGATGTTATTTCTAGAAGATGTTGTAAATCTTCATAGAAGTGATCAGCTTTGGCCTCTTCAGTATCAGTGGTTGGAACATAGACTTGTATTACTGTGATGTTGAATGGTTTGCTTTGAATTCAAACATACTCTGTAATTTTTGAGATTATATTCCAGCACTGTTTTTCTCACTCTTTCATTGACTATGGGGGCTACACCATTTCTTCTACAGAATTCTTGCCCACAATAGTATATGCAATGATCACTAAGTTAAATCCATCCATTCCTGTTCAATTAAGTTTACTGACACCCAAGATGATAGTTAATCTTTCTGTGTCCTGTTTGACCACATCTAGCTTACACTAGTTCATAGAACTCACATTCCAGGTATTTGTGCAATACTGATCTTTACAGCATCAGACTTTCATAACTGGGTGCATCTGCAGCTTAGCTTCCTTTTAGGTTTGGCCCAGATGCTTCCTTAGTACTGAAACTACTTGTAATTGTCCTCCACTCTTCCATAGTAGCATACTGGACACTTTTTGAACTCAGTGTCCTGGATCACTGTCTTATGCTGGAGGGCTTGCATAGCTCAATGAAACTCTGAACTATGCCATGCAAGGTTACCCAAAATGGACAGGTCATAGTTGAGAGTTCTGACAAAAGGTGATTCACTGGAAAAGGAAATGGAAAATCATTATAGTATCTTTGCCAAGAAAACTTCATGAACAATATTCAAATGATAAAAGAGATGATATCAGAAGACAAACCTCTCAGATCAGAGTCATGTGTAGGCTAGTCAGAAGACAAGGTAACAAATCTGGAAGTTTCTGAATACTGCATAGACATGTCAAGTTGTGGTGAGGCAGCTAGTTACTGAAGGGAATAGAGAAGTGGACCTGGAGCCAGGAAAGCCTGACTTAAAATCTGGTTCCATGCACTTATTAACTTTTCAACCCTGGACAAGCTATTTAAACTCTGTCTGCCTTAATTTCCTAATCTGTAACATGAAGATCATAATAGTACCTATCTCCCACAGTTGTTAGATCAAATGAAATATCGCTTATAAAGCACTTTGCAAATTTTAAAGCATTATGCAAATACTAGGTATCATCCTAGTTATCATCACTAAAATTGCAATTATTAATTGTGTCTTTAGTGATATGCTCCCAGGATGTATTTTTTTGTACACAACGACTTGAAGACATAGATTAGGCCATATTCATTAAATTTGTGGCCTGTTATAAACATAATAACATGAGGCTAAGAGGTATAATTAATGTTTCAGGCCATAGAAGAGGAACCAAAAAATGGGGGTTTTAGTAAACTACCAGGATCAATACCAACAAGCCCTTATTAAACAGGCACTATGCATCCATTCCTAGAGATACACAAAAAAAATGAAAATGCTCCTTCTCTCAAGGTGTTTCTGTTTTCTAGGAAGGGATAACATGTACACACATAAGTACATACAAAATAAGTAAGGTGGGACAAACTATTGGTAAAGGTGGATTTTTGAGCTAAACTTCAAGGAAAACTAGAAATTCTAAGAAGTCAAGATAAGGAGGGAATGTGTTTCAGGCACGAGGAACAGCCAGTGCAAGGGCTGAAATGTGTTCATTCCTAGATGCCTTGTTATGGGACTGACACTGACAAACTGGAACAAATCTAGAGAAGAACAAACAGAACAGTGAGAGAACCAGAGATCATGCCATACAAGGGCTGACTGAAGGAACTGTGCATATTTTACCTAAAGAAGAAAAGAGAACTTAGAGGTCATATAGGATCATAGGATCATGGAGCTGGAAGGTATGGATTTCAGAGGCTATGTAGTCTAAACCTCTCATTTTACATATTCAGAAACTGAGTCCCAGGAAAGTGACCGGAACTTTTCCAAGTGACTATCTCAAGGTCCCACACAGAGCAATAGTCAGAATGGATAGAATTAGGAGCAAGAGGTTTTTAAGAAGGATATTTCAGTTCAATATAAATATGAACTTAATAATTATAACAGTCCCAAAGTAGAATGATCTATTTGGGGAACAGTGAGTTCATCACTGAAAATCTTCAACAGAGACTAGATGATCCTTTTTCTAGGATGTTGTAAAGGGTATTCTTGGTCAGCTGAGTGACCTCTGAGGTTCTTTTCCAAATGTGAGATTTTCTCCCTTTGTAATAATTTGTCCCTAGCAGTTTCCTAGACACTTGAGAGGATGCAAAATATGTGTAGGTAAAAACCTCTGACATCAAGGAATTTACATTCTAACTGTGCACAAAGGACTGACACACATGAAATAGAGACTACTAATGTGTTACATTGGAAAGAACACTGACCCTCAAGTCAGGGAGCTTGAGTTCAAATTCCAGTAAATTCCATTTACTCTGTGATTATGTGACTGTAGGTAAGTCATTTAACCTCCCCAGCCCTTAGTTTCATCTGTCTAAGGAAGGGATTGGATAAATTTGTACTTTGAGACCCCCTCAAGCTCCAGATATCTATTCTTATTGCAAAGAACCATGTAGACTGGAGTGCTCAGAGAAAACTCCAAGGAGGCAGAGCATCATTTGGAAGGATAAAGAGGTTTAGATAAACAAGGGAGTCCAAAGGGCATTCCAGGGAAGGGAAAAGGGAAAAAATTAGAGCATGAAATGAGCAGGGCATGTGTAGGGAACAGTAAATATAACCTTCATAGTCCTTCTTCATCATGACATCATATAAGATACCTCCAATCCCCAGAAGACTTTTTCCAGAAGGTTTGCCTCAGATACCCTATTTCTGAAAGCTTTGCTAACTGACCTGGCATCATACAGATAAGCCTGACCTCTTCTGAGAAGCTGGTTTATCCTGGCATTTAAAATACATCTTAGATATGAAATGGGAAAAATAGTATGACATTTTATAAAGGGGGAAAATTCTTTAGGTTTCACATAGTTGAGACTGTTTCCCACAGCACTGTCAACTGTTCTTTTTCCATGGAGGGCAATAGAGGTAGCCTGAGGCAAGAGAATTAACCCAGGTGTTTTGCTGCTTAACTCTTGACATTCCACCAAACATCTGACAAAAGGTATGAAGTACTCCACCTCCTTCTTGACTTGCTTCCAAGCAACAACCATCCACCACCTTGATCTTCATGTGTGGGAAACTCAGTCTTCATGATAGCTTTATAGCATCTGCAGGTCTATTTTTTTTTAAATGAAAAAGCGTCATTTGTAAAACCTAGATTCACAAATACCTTGTAAATAAATTTCTGCTCTGGCCACTGGTCCTGTGTGGTGCTTTGTACATCTCTTATCCCACATAACATAAAGCAACTCAACTGGTATTTTATTTCTTTTTATACACCTTTGTAGATTGTAAGGTCCTTGATAGCAGGGTTCATACTTTAAGTTAGTATCTTTCCTAGTGCTTAGCATAATTCATTGCACATAGTAAACACTTAAATGTTTATTAAATGAATGAATGCAATTTGAGTCAAAGGATCAAGATTTGTATGCTAGATCTGATATTTACTAGCTATGTGACTTTGGATAAATAATTTAACCTTGATGAGTTTCATTTTCTTCATCTGTAAAATGGAAATAATAATAGTTGTACTACCTATCTCATGGGACACTTTGTTAGGATAAATGAAAAGTTTTCATAAATATAAAATGCTATTTTATTATTAAAGTCATTATTATTAAAAAGTTTTGTATCTTAGAGGAATTAAAAAACAAACCAGAAAAGTAGTCTGGTAGAAATTAAACAAACTAAAACAATGTCCACATGACTTAAATGTTAATTTAAGTTAAATGTTAATTATTCCATTAAGAAAACCATATCAGGTACATTTCATAGCTTTGGCTAGGGAGACAATCCTTAACTAAGTAAGGAATAGACATAAAAGACAAAATACAATAATACAATAATATAGATATATGATAATATAGAATTGAAAAGCTTTTGTGTAAAAAAAATGCAACTAGGAAAAAAAGGGAAACAGTTGGGGAAATCTTTGTATTAAATATCTCTAATAAGATTCTGATTACAAGATGTAAAGGTAACTAACAGAAATATATGACTGAAAGTCATTTTCTCCTAGAGATGTGGTCAAAGAATATGAACAAATAGATTTCAAAAGAACAACTACATGAAAGAATGCTCTAAAGCATTAATGATAGAAATGCAAGCCAAAACAATTCTGAAAACAACACTTCACTTGCAGCAATTTGGCTAAGATGACAAAAGTTAGGAATAGTTAAATGTAGGAGGGAGTGTGGAAAGACAGGGAAAATTGAGAATTATGGAAGAAAGTGAATCAACTGTTCATACTCTCACCAAGGCATTCTTCTGCTAGACATTTGCGCCATGGAGATTGGTGACAAAAAGAATAGTCCTGTATACACTCAGATATTTACAATGTTTTTGTAGCAGGAAAGAACTGGAAACAAAGGGGATGCCAACTGATTGAACAAAGGTTCAACAATTTGTTGATGCGAGTTAGTGGAATATCAGTAATCAAAATGGAATTGTATAAAATTTTAATGGCCATGTTTGGCTCGAAATATATGATTGTGTTGGAATACTACTGTGCTAAAGAAATGATGAGCAGGATGGTTTCAGAAAATCTGGAAAAACTTATCTGAAATGATGCAAATTGAAGTAGCAGAACTAGGAGAGCATTATACCAACCAGTAAGAACAATGTTGTAATGATGATCAACCATGAAAGACTTAGCAACTCTGATCAATACAGCAATCCAAGACAATTCCAAAGGATCTATGATGAAAAATGCTATCCATCTCCAGAGAGAGAACTGATGAACTTTGAGTGAAGATTGAAACATCCTGTCTCATTTTATTTTTTTGATTATTTTTGGCAACATAGCTAATAAGGAAATTGTTTTGTAGGACTTTGAATGTATCACTGAAATCATATTGCTTGCCTTCTCGATGGGTAGGGAAGGGGCTTGATGGAAGGAGAGAATTAGGAACTCAAAATAAAAAAAATCAAAGCTAAAATAAAATATATACATACATGTATTTGTGTGTATATGTATGGATACACACATCTATATTCATATGTGTGTGTACAGATACATATTTCAGAAGATAGAAAGACTGGTTAGAGGCATTCCACTGACTAGCTATATCCTCAGCTCAGAAGACTTCAGAGAGGTACAAGCAATGGCATTAGGGTCAATTTCACCCTCAGTCTCCAGCCAGAGACAGAATCTTGTCTTGGTGTCCAGGAAAAGCAGAGTGGGATAATAATGGTTGTTACTAGCAATTACATTTACAAGACACTTTGAGGTCAGCAATATGTTTTACATATATTATCTCACCTGGTCCTCAAAACAAACCAAGAGGTAAGTGCTATTTTACAGATGAAGAAACTGAACCTGAGAGAAGTTACATGATTTTCCCAAGGTCACTAGTGAATGGTGGTGAGGCACCTCTTGTCAAGTCATTAAAAGATTGGGCAATCCGCCAGTCTGTACAATAACTCTAGAAAAACATCAGAACTTTGAAAAGACAATCCATTCCTACTACCATCTGCCCACAGGGAAGTTAATCTGATTCCCTGGATGAAAGGAGGGCAGGAACCATAGGGAGTTATCCAAGGAAAATCCAAGTATCTATCAACCAACTGAAGATGGTCAATTGCCTATAAGCAACATATCCATATGGAGAAGATCCAGAGCACATTTAGGAGAAAGTAGAAACTGTATATAGGTACAAATTTTAGGGTTGACAAAGCCTATAAGGCTTATGACAGCTCCATGGGGAGGGACTACTGCCCCCAGATTATGATAAAGCTGAATCTAGAGATCATTTTTTACTCCTGAATACTTCAACTGCGAATGTTACATGAGGATGGAAGTCAGGTAGAGACCTTGACTTATTGATCTAGAGACAATAGTAATCAATCTGGGACATCCACTGGCCCAGGATAAGACTGGAAACTAGTAGACTTGAATTTATGAGAGTATAGAATGTACAATGGTCACTGCAGAAGAGTCAGGACCAGTCAGCTGTGTTTAATCTGAAAAGATGCCCCAGCAATAATGAGAGAGGTCAGACATGTACATTTAAAGTAGCATATACTATGTATATTCTGTATGTGTAACTTTAGCATGTAATATGTATGTGATCTATATGTCTGGTCTACTACAGGCAACTTGAATATAGATGTTATATAATATGTATTTAGGAAAATCAGTGGTGACTTTATTCTATGTTGATTAATGAATATTTGCAACGTATACCTACAGAAAGTGTACCTGCTTACTGAGTGAGATTAGCATTGACTGCTTCAATTAACTATTTGATTAATTAGTTAATTAATTTTTAAAAATTCTGTGGAGGACCTTTTCTGCACAGGGTACTATGGATGTGAATTCAGGACAGGTACCCCAAAGAGTTTCAGCCTGGAGAAACTATGAGATAAGACTGTGTAGCTGACGTAAATGAGGCATCAACATATGGTTGGAGCTATAAGTAAAAATAGATAAAAAATAACCACTATATTAAAGGGAGAATAGTATGTGAGAGAGAAAAGGAGGGCTCTCCTTTTTACTAGAAATCAGCTTCTTTTCCTCTTCAATTAATTTACAATATGGGGAATTAAAAGTTCTGCTACTGGCTATAGCTGTCAGGATTCCTTAATATTGATATTTACATGGAAACCATTGATTAAGGACAGTGCTGCATTTGCTTAGATGTGAGAAATAACCTTTGAAGCTGATTGCATCTTTTAAAAATACTACTGGGAATTTAGGCAACTCTATAAAAATAAAAAGGATTAATTTGGAATAAAGAGGTGGGCTAGGAGGGTGGGTAAGAACCAGGCCTGGGAGTCAGGAAGATATGATTTAAATCTTGCCTCTTGATATAAACTATCTCTGTGACACTGGGCAAGTCACTACCCCTCTAGGGATCCTAGGTAACTTTTTTTAAAAATTAATTTATTTAACTTTTAACATTCATTTTCGCAAAATTTTGGGTTCCAAATTTTCTCCCCATTTGTTCCCTCCCCCCACCCCAAAACACTGAGCATTCTAATTGCCCCTATCACCAATCTGCCCTCTCTTCTATCATCCTTCCCTTCCCTTGTCCCCATCTTCTCTTTTGTCCTGTAGGGACAGATAAATTTCTATACCCCTTTACCTGTATTTCTTATTTCCTAGTTGCAAGAACAATACTCAACAGTTGTTCTAAAACTTTGAGTTCCAACTTCTCTTCATCCCTCCCTCCCCACCCATTCCCTTTGGGAAGGCAAGCAATTCAATATAGGCCATATCTGTGTAGTTTTGCAAATGACTTCCATAATAGTCGTGTTGTGTAAGACTAACTACATTTCCCTCCATCCTATCCTGCCCCCCATTACTTCTATTCTCTCTTTTGATCCTGTCCCTCCCCAAGAGTGTTGACTTCAAATTGCTCCTCCTCCCACTGCCCTCCTTTCCATTATCCCCCACACACTGCTTATCCCTTTCTCCCCCACTTTCCTGTATTGTAAGATAGGTTTTCATACCAAAATGAGTGTGCATTTTATTCCTTCCTTTAGTGGGATGTGATGAGAGTAAACTTCATGTTTTTCTCTCACCTCCTTTCTTTTTCCCTCCACTAAAAAGTCTTTTGCTTGCCTCTTTTATGAGAGATAATTTGCCCCATTCCATTTCTCCCTTTCTCCTCCCAATATATCTCTCTCACTGCTTAATTTCATTTTTTTAAGATATGATCCCATCCTATTCAATTCACTCTGTGATCTCTGTCTCTGTGTGTGTGTGCATGTGTGTGTGTGTAATCCCACCCACCACCCAGATACTGAAAAGTTTCAAGAGTTACAAATATTGTCTTTCCATGTAGGAATGTAAACAGTACAACTTTAGTAAGTCCCTTATGACTTCTCTTTGCTGTTCACCTTTTCATGCTTCTCTTTATTCTTGTGTTTGAAAGTCAAATTTTCTTTTCAGTTCTGGTCTTTTAATTAGGAATGCTTGAAAGTCCCCAAATTCATTGAAAGACCAATTTTTCCCCTGAAGTATTATACTCAGTTTTGCTGGGTAGGTGATTCTTGGTTTTAGTCCTAGTTCCTTCGACTTCTGGAATATCCTATTCCACACCCTTCGATCCCTTAATATAGAAGCTGCTAGATCTTGTGTTATCCTGATTGTATTTCCACAATACTTGAATTGTTTCTTTCTAGCTGCTTGCAATATTTTCTTCTTGACCAGGGAACTCTGGAATTTGGCCACAATGTTCCTAGGAGTTTCTCTTTTTGGATCTCTTTCAGGCGGTGATCGGTGGATTCCTTGAATATTTATTTTGCCCTCTGGTTCTAGAATCTCAGGGCAGGTTTCCTTGATAATTTCATGAAAGATGATGTCTAGGCTCTTTTTTTGATCATGGCTTTCAGGTAGTCCCCTAATTTTTAAATTGTCTCTCCTGGACCTATTTTCCAGGTCAGTTGTTTTTCCAATGAGATATTTCACATTATCTTCCATTTTTTCATTCTTTTGGTTTTGTTTTGTGATTTCTTGGTTTCTCATAAAGTCATTAGCCTCCATCTGTTCCATTCTAATTTTGAAAGATCTATTTTCTTCAGTGAGCTTTTGAACCTCCTTTTCCATTTGGTTAATTCTGCTTTTGAAAGCATTCTTCTCCTCATTGGCTTTTTGAACCTCTTTTGCCAATTGAGTTAGCCTATTTTTCAAGGTGTTATTTTCTTCAGCATTTTTTTGGGTCTCCTTTAGTAAGGTGTTGACCTTCTTCTCATACTTTTCTTTCATCTCTCTCATTTCTCTTCCCAGTTTTTCCTCCACTTCTCTTACTTGATTTTCAAAATCCTTTTTGAGCTCTTCCATGATCTGAGCCCATGGTATATTTATTTTGGTTGTGTGGAATACAGAAACCTTGACTTCTGTGTCTTTCCCTGATGGTAATCATTGTTCTTCCTCATCAGAAAGGAAGGGAGGAATTATCTCTTCACCAAGAACGTAACCTTCTATAGTCTTATTTTTTTTCCCTTTTCTGGGCATTTTCCCAGCCAGTGACTTGATTTCTGAGTTTTCTTTCCACCCTCACCACACCTCCAGATCCACCCAGCCAGCACTTGGGGTCTGAGATTCAAATGCTGCTTCCCAGCCTCAGGGCTTTGGGTGGGGGCGGGGCAGCTATTCAGTGTGAGATTAAGTTCAGGTGCTCAGGTGGGGGCAGGGCCACCTCACGGGGCTCAGTTTCCTCAGTGGATTTATGCAGAGACCTTCAACAATGGATCTGGGCTCCTGCCTGCTCTGGGAGCTCCTGTCTGCTGCCACCCCTGCTGCTGCCTCCCAAGGGGGCCCGAGACACAGGGATATCCCACTCCCCTCTTGCCCACCCAAAAAGACCCTCTCACCGACCCTTGTCACCTGTGGGTGGAGGGACCTGCGCGGCCACTGGAGATTCTGTCCCTGAAGCCTGCTCCAATCTGCTCTTCCTGGTGCCGCACGGCCAAGGCAGGGCTGGGCTCTGCTCTGGTCTGGTGCATGACTGGACCTTTTTCTTCAGGTTTTCAGTTCTCTCTGGAACAGAAATCTTGTCCGCTCCATTGTTTTGTGGCTTCTGCTGCTCTAGAATTTGTTGGAAGTTCTTCTTTACAGATATTTTATGGGCTGTGGGTTCAGAGCTAGCATATGTGTGTCTTTCTACTCCACCATCTTGGCTCCTCTCCCTTCCCAGGTAACTTTTTAAGACAAGGTTGTTTGCATATTGTTTTCTCCAATAGATTGTGAGCTCCCTGAAGTCAGGGACTGTTTTTGCCTTTCTTTGAATCACCAGAGCTTAGCACAATGCCTGCCACATAGTAATAAATGCTTGTTGGTTTGTAGAACAGTTGCAGACCTACGTTGGTAGAGGGAGTTTCATCAATCAGAAGGTCCCCATATTGATGAAATCACAAACCTATATCCTGCGTCTTCCCATCTCCAAAATGAGTATTAAACTCTTAACTCTTCAAATCACTCTACATTCTTTTCTAGTTTTTTACTAACACACACAGGGATGTTTCTTACATTGTTGCAATCAGGGTACACACAGTTTTGTTTTGTTTTTACTTAACATGATTTCATATTCATATTTTCATGTAGACTCAAGGTCTATGGGCTTGTGATGGTATTTCATAGCCTTAATCATTTCTTCAATGGTATATTTCCATCCAGAAATGTATTTTAGCATATTATGGAGAAGTGTCCTGCACTTGCTGCTGAGAACAGTTAAGACCTTGTAGGGTTGTTTTGTCTCTTGTCTCTGCTGTTGTAGGAATTCTAAGAACAAGCCCGATGACCAAATGTTAGCTCCTGATAGTTTACTTAACTGCAGCTCTGAAGTGCTGTTTTGAAAACTGAAAATGACTGGGGCTGTATCTTTTATCCTCCCCAGTCCTTGATGAAATTTTAAAGTGATGTTAAGAACCAGATAATGTCCAAAGCAAGGAGGAATAGGAGGATAAATGGTCTTACAATAAAGTCAATCAATCAACAGGCATAGAATATCAACTGTGTCAAACACTGTGCCAAGCACCAACAGTCCCTGTTATTAAGAAACTTAGAAGTTCATTGGGGCATGGGGATTGCATGTAGACACAATCACAAACATACAATAAATATGTTAGTTTTGGAGGGAAGGCACTAGCAGCTGGGGGGAATCAGGAAAGATCTCATGTAGTGTTTGAGCTAAAGCCTTGAAAGAAACTACGGGTTCTAAGAAATGGGGATTGAGGAGTGAGAGTATTGTTGTCACTGATGAAAACCAATGCAGGAAGATAGGAGATGGAGGGTTATGTATGAAGAATAGTGAGATGATCAGATTGGCTTGGTCTATTCTGTTGTTCATCATTTTTCAAAGAGGACCAATGACATCAAAGGTTGCTGCCTTGACTTGTGTATGAATTGGATTTAAGTGAGGCAGAGTCATACAAAGTTGTCTGCCTCACTCCTCCTTCCAGTCATAAACTCCAGGGGCAAGAGAAATGTTATGACTGCTGATGGTTGGGATACAGTGGATAACCTTGGTTTCATCAATGTCTGACCAAGCTCTAGGCACAGGTCCTGCTTCAACTGCTCTCACCGTCACTGGAATAAATTGTTCTCATTTGCCCATTCTGCTGGAGGAAGTCTTCACATCATTGGGGGTAGACATCCCTCTAATTCACTGACAGGTATGAAGCCTCTCAGTTACCCTCAACCTGAGTTAGACCATTTGTCAAGATGGTTTTCCTGGGGGTGGCCACTAGGCATGGTACAGCTTTTTGGATCCACAGATGAGAGTTGGGTGAGAGGTGAACGCCCAAAGGTAGATGAGCAGCCCTGCAGACCCTCACAGCACAGGTGCTAGTCCTCCCTGAACACCCTATACTTTGCAGACGATTATGTACAGAACAGAGTAATGTACAGTGAAGCTATAATGTTAGGTTCGAGCCAGGTTGTAAAAAATTTTAGGTCAATTTAAATTTCCTCGTTTCATTGTTGAGGAAACTAAGCTTCTTAGAAGTTAGATAATTTACCCACATTACATATATAACAAGTGCGTAGGAGGGCCATGATTTGAGGTCCTTTGTTTCTCTACCCAGCTTTTTATTTTCTAGGAAATCCTATAATTTTTTCTCTAGGCAATCAGACAGGGTAAAAAACTACAATATTAGAGAAAGAAAAGGAAATTAATAATCATCTAATCCAATACCCTTTATTTCATAGTAGAACAACCCAGGGACTGGAGAGGCAGTGATTTGTCCATGGTTATAAAGCCAGCTAGTGTCAGAACAGAGACCATAAATGACTCCTGTAAAGTCTGATTTCTACTGCTCTATTCCGACCTATCATAAGACAGTAGACAGTATTTGGTTGATAGAAGCTCTTGGATAACAAACTGAAAATTGGTCAAGACTTGGAAGAGGGTTAGCATTATGCAGGATCTTAAGCACTGTCTCAAGGTAGAAAAGAAAAGAAAGAAAGAAGCTGATCACCTAGGTAGCAAGTTTTAAAGATTGCCAAATGGGGAGCAACTGAAGGGACATCAGACCAGGCTACAACCTCTGTTTCCTGGCCTGTCACACCTGTGAGGAATATGCCAACTGTTTTCTTCAGGAAGAGAACCATGACAGTGTTAGAGCATTTGTCACTTACCCACTGCTCTATGTGAAAAGTCAAAAGCTTGACACAGAAAGAGATGATCGAGATTAAGGAGAAAGCAGGAAATTGCTTGCTTATAGGGCATAGGAGCTCAGACTCTGGAAATGAAATTGCTGTCTCCCAAGTGTTCTTCATGAGCAGCAGTGATGACTCTGGGCTGAGATAAAGGCTTCTGGAGAGCTGGCCTCTGGGAAATAAGGGAGCATGGGAAGGAGAGGTATTCACAGGTATAAGAACAATACCCCACCCCTCTGTGGCTTCCAACCTCTGCTTTGCAACTGGTCAGCTCTCTGAAAAACAACTGAACACCGCAATGGGCTATTTCCTTTACATTAAAATTAATCATTTCATTTGCCTGTTTGTCTCAGTTTTCACTTTCCTGAATTTCACAGGACCCAGGGCCATGAGACTGCAGCTCCCTCTTTAATTCTCATTAAATCTGCAAGCCTTTAGCACTCATGCCACAACTGTCAGCAGATAATCATGCTTCTATACTGTTTTGGGTGGGGGAAGGCAATTCCAGCTTCTCCAGCCACAGGGGCAAACTTTGGTTGATGACAGCAACTATTCCTCTCATTCTAACTAGTAATAGGGGAGTCTACCTTTTGAAAGATTCATTTTTCTACTTTTTAGAACATAATTTAGTTTAAATGGCTAACAATTAGAAAAGATATTTAGAAAGGGAAACAAACATATCTTAAAGGAAATCTTCAAAGGCTAATTGTGAGGAGAGCATTTTGCATATTAGAATGCTATAAAAATGTGAGCAATTGTAATTACCACAAAGGGTGCTCTGGGGAACCTAGCTTGTCTGGGGCTTCTTTCAAGGAAAGAAAAAAATGAGCTTAACATGCCCTGTAGCTGTTGTTTCCACGCCAACAGACTTGTCACTTGAAAAATTGGGGGTGATTGTTTTATGACTTTTCTGTCTATACTGGATTGGAATTGTTCTTTTTCTTAAATTCAGGGCTATGGGGAAGAACAGTGAGAAAATGTCTCTTCTGATTAAACACAGATTTTCCCTCAGCATTTTGTAATTTCAAATGACAAAGATCCATTGTGACATTTATTTCATTCAAAAAGAATCATTATTAGGAATTTTTTTTACCTGGGGCAAAAATGAAAGGGAAATGGGGAATGTTGAGAGAGGGAAGAAAACAATTTGTTAGGGGCATCAATAATGCCATGCAATTGAGGGAATGGTAAGGGAACCCTCTTGAGAGACAGGGGAATCATGGCAATGTGATAATGGGAGTCATGGCCAGTTGGGGAGTTGTGCTGCAGAGTACACCTGTCTTCCAAGATGTTAGATTCTTGTGTCAAAGTCCTGGGTTACCTCACACTAGTTATGACTTCATGGTTAGCATCCCATGGACTCTTTGACAGACCATTCTCTGAATACAGTCTTCTTCTCCCTTTTTGTTTCCAGGAAGAAGTTGCCAGTTCATTTGACCAATGTTTTCACATTCTCCAGATTTTTTCTCTGTTATTGTTGGGCTTTATTTAGGCATTATAAACTTTATGCTGGCTAGTCCTTTCCTTAGTCAGAGAAAAGGCTGATAGCAGGAATGCACAGATAAGACAGTTTACCACTAACCCCACCTGCAGTTCCTCCATCATTACTCTCTCCTTAATGGAGTATGGCTAGACATGAGCCTGTCACTTTGATGCTAGGGGCAGAGAACAGGGGGTTAACCATCCTTAGGAAGGCAAAGTGATGGAGGATAGGGTTAATTCAGTTTTCAAGGACATTAAAAGAGATAAAACTGGCCATTGGTAGAGTGGAGAGAGTCAGTAAGTAGACAAGTACTTATTAGTCACTCACCATGTACCAGGCACTGTATTAAGTGCTGGGGATACAAATAAAGGTAAATAACAATTCCTGCTCTCAAGAAACTTACAATCCAAAGGAGAAAACAGTATGAAAACAATTATATACAAAAAAGATATAGGATAAATTGGAGATAATTAAGAGACAGTAAAAATGAGAAAGACTTCTTACAGAAAATAGGACCTTAGCTGAAACTTATGAGGAGCCAGAGAATCCAGAGGGTGGAGTTCCAGGCATGGGGGAGAGTTAGGAAAAATGTCTAGAGTTGGGGTAGGGTACAGAGTTGTGTGTGAGGAACGGGAAAGGGACCAATGTCATTGGATTGCAGATTGGTGCAGGAATAAGATGTAAGAAGATTAGAAAGGTAAGAAGGGAAGAAATTATGAAGGGCTTTAAAAATTAAACACTGGACTTTACATTTGATTCTTTTGTTTTGTGGTTGCTTCTCACTAAGACTTTGAACTATGCCTCCTAGACAAGAATAGTCTCAGAAGCAAGGGGGAGGTAGGTGAATGGCATCCAGAAGCTGAAGGTATGATTGGATAGAGCACCTAGCATGAGCCTGGGCATATGTAAGTGGTGCACCTGTCTCACATTAGTATTATATGATAATATAGCTAATAAGAGCTAACATGTATAAAGCATTTAAGGTTTGCAAACCTCTTTATATATATTATCTCCCTTTATCTTCACAACAGCTCAGGGAGGTAGGTGCTATTATTATTCTCATTTTATAGATAGGGAAACTGGGACAGAGAGAGATTAAGTGACTTGTCCAGGGTCACACAGCACTTAGAAGTACCTTAAAAAGAATTCCAACTCTAAGTTCAGCATGCTATCTATGTAGTTGAGTCTGGAGTCTTAGATCTAGAGATAGAAGGGGCTTTAGAGACCATCTAGTCATCTAGTCAAATTTGAATTCATTTATTAAATTAAACATTTTCCAATCAATAAAAATCTACCTTCTCTACCTCCCATCTCTCCTTCCTCCTCCACCGAAAAAGGAAAATAAACTCCTGTTATAATTAGGTGAAGTTAAGCAAAACAAACTCTTACTTTGTCCATGTCTAAATCCACATGTTAATTTCATCACCTTGCTTTTAGGAGGTGAATAACACAATTTTATTATGGGTACTCTGGAATTGTGGTTCGTCATTGCATTGATCAGAGTTCCTACATATTTCAAATTTGTTTGTTTTTACAATATTATTATTATTGCATAAACTATTCTCCAGTTTCACTGTGAATCAGGACATAAAAGTCATCTCAGATTTTTAGAAAATCATTCCTTTTTGTTGTTTCTTACAGCACAGGAGTATTAAGTCACTTTCATGTAGCCATTTCCTAAATGATGGATGTAATCTCAGTTACCAATTCTTTGTCATTTTAAAAGAGTTGCCAAAAATATTTTTGTATATCTGTGGTTAGAGTTTATTTAAAGACTAATCCCTCCTTTAGTCTGTCCTCCCTCTTAATCTCTCTTTTTCTCCTCTTCTCTGCTTTCACTGTATTGAATGAAATGTATTTCTATATTCAACTCTCTCTGTGTTTTCTTCCCTCCTTTGACCTGTTTAGATGAAAGTGAGATTCAAATGTTACTCATTTCCCCATTCCTAACTCTTGGTTTGTATAGATTTCTCCTTACACACCCTGAATATGTGAAATGATATTCTCTATCCTTTCTCCCCTCCTCACCTAAGATGCATTCTTTTCTTCTCCTTTTGTTTTCTTTTTAAAAAAGAGAATTAAAATATAATAGAACTACCCCAGACCTTCTGTCTAAAGAGATTGCCTTTATGACCCCTGAAAGAATAAGATTTTGAAGAGATATATGTATCCACTCTACATATAAGAATGTCAACAATTTATCCTTGTTTAGGCTCTTATGATTGTTTATTTATGTTCACTTTTTAATGTTTCTTGACTCCTGAGTTAGCAGTTCAAAGTTTCTATAGCTCTAGTCATTTGGTCTTGAATGCTTAGAAGTTCTCTATTTCATTAGAGGTCTCCTTCACTCCTCCCTCCCCAGAGGATTGCACTCAGTTTTTCAGGATGTTATTTTTTTTTGTAAGTCTATTTACTTTGCTTTCTGAAATATAGTATTCCAAGTTCTCTGTTTCTTTAAAGAAATAGCGGCAAAATCTTGTGTGATCTGGATTATGGCTTCTTGGTACTTGAATTTTTTCTTTTTAGATGCCTGCAACATTTTTTTTTCTTTAGCCTGAAAGCTCCGAGTCTTAGGTATAATATTATTATGGATTTTCATTTTGGGGTTTCTTTCAGGAGGTGACCAGTGATTTCATTCTATTTTCACTTTGCGCTCTGGTTCTAAGAGATCTAGCATTTTATTGATTTCTTGAAACATGTCTAAGTTCCTTTTGTTTAATCATTATTTTCAGGTCATGGTCTTCAGGTCATGATTTTCATGATTAAGTTATTTCTCCTTGATCACTTTTTCAGGTCAGTTGATTTTGTTATCAGATTCCTTAGATTTTCTTGTAGTTTTTCAGTCTTTTGATTTTGTTTTAACATTTCTTGTTTTCTCATGCAGTCATTAATTCTATTAGGTTCATTCTAACTTTTCAGGAGTTTGTTTCTTGGATAAGATTTTCTTGCCCTTGTGCCAAGTAGTTAATTGTCTTTTTAGTTCCTTTATCCATAGATTTCAATATTTATCCATTTTTTTCTAGCACTTTCATTTAATTTTAAAAAATCATTTTTCAATCTTTTTAAACATCTCATTTCATATGTTCTAAGAATTGTAATTGAGTTTGTGTCCAAGTTTTCTTTGGGGCTTTGCATGTAGATGTTTTGGAGTCATTCTATTCTTTTGGGTTTGTGTTGTAAGCATCCTTGTCACCAGAGTAGCTCTTAAGAGTAGAATATTTTTTGCTCATTTTTCCAGTTGATTTTCTGATTTCAGAATTTATGGTAGGCTTGGGCTCTGCCTGTTTCTGGAGAGAACATCTTGACTCAGCTTATATCCTCTTGAGTCTTGCCAGATTCCTGGGATATTGAGTTCTGTGTTATTCCAGGATCTCGGGGACAGTTCATACTAGGGACTTACAAACTTCCAGTACTCCCAAAGTGATCTGATTTAGTCCAAAATCTGATCATTGATGTCCTTGTCTGAGCTCTGCAATCTATGTTTGGGTCTGATAAAAACAACCTTGGGACTGCCCCATTTGGAGTTCCATTAGACTGCTGCTGGAATCAGCCAATATCAAATGGAAACCTCTGCTGCTTCAGAGTGACAGAACTCCAGGCTCCTGTCATATTAATTGTGATATACACTTCAGAGCAGTCTGAGCCCGGAATTGAATCCCCATTCCACTCCTGGCATCAGAACCACAAAGCTACTACTTGCTTCTGAACTTTCTCCTTGCTCAATACACTGCCACAATCCATGACCACTCCTCACCCCGTAGTGCTAGCCCTAGGTGCAGGCACCCTTTTCAGTCCACCCTGGATCTGCAATCTAGAACTGGGTAGTGAACCACAGAGTTGCTAGTTGGCACCTGTTTCTGCATCTTGCCCAGGGCCAAGTCAGACAACTTATTGTAGGTCTGCTAGAATGCTCCATGTAGCTGTTCCTGGATGTTCCCAGTGTCCACAGTCCTTGCTGTCTGTTTCCTTTTGTTGACCTGGGTTGGAAAATGATCCATTGTGGTTTTCTTTTGATTTCATGATCAAGATTCAATCTGGTATATTTTCTAGTCCTCTGTGTAAGAGTCGAATAGATGAGGAAACTGACACCTCAAGAGGCTAAAGGGTATTCTTTAAGGTTGTAAGTGGCACATTTGGGATTCACATACTTGGTAAGGCTAACCTGGTCATTGGAAATGACCTATTTGCCTCCAAATACCTCACCTCCCCACTTGTGCTTGAGATTATTCTAACAGAGTGAAAACTTTTGTTCTAGAATTAGAGAGTAAGTTTAAAATTATATTACATGTAGGAGAAATATAAGCCTGAGAAAGGCCATTCAACTGGTTTATGCTAATATAAGGTGCAAATGACTGGTATCAAGATTTGTTTTTGAGATGAGGAATCATGTGGGGTAGTACTGAGGTAGGGAATCTCAAGATAAGGTTTGTAGAAGAGGCAAAAGAAAACAGGCTAGAGGCACCTCTATTTTTACTTTGATTAGACCTCTTTTTACTGGTGGTAGGCATTCTTGGTATGGAAACTCCATCCCCCGATGCAGATCAACAATTCCTCTATAACTTGTACTTTTAGATAGTTGTCTGGGGATGCTGAAAGCTTAAGTTACTTTTTCATGCTTACATAACTCACATGCATACACCAAAATATAAATTCAAGTGTTCATTACTCCAAGGCCAGTTTTCTATCTAGTAGACCATGCTGCATCCAAAAGTTTTTTTATTTAGGATTTAAGCTTGTATGGTACATTCTTTTGATTTGAAAATGTCACTTGCCACTTTTGACAATGTATAAGGGGAAAATGCTTGTTTTGAAAAACTGAAATCCTTTCTGTTGAAAGCAATGAAAATCATCCCCATCTTACCCAGCATCACTCACAGGATACAAAACTCAGTTCAATCATATTGCTTCAAGTTCATGGTCATTCTCAGCCTTCCTGTTTCTCTAGTATATAGCTCAATTCAGTCAAAGGTATATATTATCAACCATAAGTACTATTACAGAAAGACAGTGCACTCTCAAGACCAGAACCCTCAAGTCTGGTACCTTGGTATTCTTCTGCGCTTGGCAAAAGGCCATGTATGACGTTGATGAAAGATTAGAGTTTGTAATGCAATTGGAATGTAGAAAGATTTTTCCCTAGTTTTGCTGAAATGGAAATGAGTTGTCAGTACACACTATTCTGGAAAGAAATACCTAAGATAATAACTTTTCTGCAACATAGCTGAATCAAAAGGAAAACATGGCATGGTGAAAAAATCAAACAAATTGAATTGTTGTAGGTTGGCTGGGGAATTTAAGACTAGCACTAAATGGAGAGGGAATTAGATTTCTAGTCAAGTCCTTTCTAGGCTTTTTATTAACTCTACATCTTTGGGTAGACCTCCTCATCTGCAAAATGGGGTTAATTATGCTTGTACTATGTCCCTGGTTTTTTGTGACAAAAGCACTTTGTAAACCTTAAAGTGCTAGATAAATGCCATTATGATGATGATGATGATGATGAACAATAAACATATTATTATTATCAATAATAAACAATAAACGTTCACTGAAGACCCATTACCTACCTGTAAGACACTGTGCTCTGTGATGGGATGTCAAAGAGGTAAGATGAGGAGAAGAGTCAATGTGAATGGGACCACAGTGGAAAGGAGGGATTCTACTCCTTATACACTTATTGTCAGTATCAATCATTTTATTCTCTACTGCCTTGGGATAGCCCTTATGTCATTATCTTATAGTCTTATTTAGCTTTTAATATAGTCATGTCTTGTGAACTCAGCTGGAAAATGAGCCCCCTGAAAGGAGAAACTTGGTTCTTTGAGAAAAATGGAAAATAATATAGTGGAAACTAGGCATAGACCAACATCTCACACCCCATACCAATATAAACTTGAAACTGGTACATGATTTAGGCATAAAGGGTGATGATACCATAAACAAGTTAGGAGAGCAAGGAATAGTTGTCAGATCTATGGAGAAGGGAAGAATTTATGACCAAATGAAATAGAGAATATTATGAAATAAAAAATTGATAATTTTGATTATACTAAATTAAAAAGGTTTTACACAAACAAAACCAATGCAACCAAGGTTAAAAGGAAAGCTAAAAGCTGAGAAATAATTTTTACATCCAGTTTTTCTGATAAAGCCCTCATTTCTCAAATATATACAGAACTGAATCAACTTTATAAAAATACAAGTCATTCCACAACTGATAAATGGTCAAAGGATAGGAAAAGGCAATTTTCAGATGAAATTATAGCTATCTATAATCGTATGAAAAATTCTTTAAATCACTATTGATTAGAGAAATGCAAATTAAAATAATTTTGAGATACAACTTCACACCTTTCAGATTGGCTAATAAGACATAAAATGAAAATGATAAATATTGGATAATGTATATAAAGAAAACTGGGACACTAAATCATCATTGGTGGAACTATGAACTGATCCAACTACTCTGGAGAAAAATTTGGAACTATGCCCAAAGGGTTATAAAACTGCATACCCTTTGGATCCAGCAATATTACTACTAGGTCTGGATCCAAAAAAGATCATTAAAAAGGGAAAAGCACTCACATGTACAAAAATATTTATAGCATCCCTTTTTGTGGTAGCTGAGAATTGAAAATTGAGGGGATGCCCATCAGTTGGGGAATGGATGAACAAGTTGTGGCATATGAATGTAATGGAATACTATTGTTCCATAAGAAATCATGAGCAGGTGGATTTCAGAAAAACCTGGAAAGACTTGAATGAATTGATGCTGAGTGAAGTGAGCAGAACCACGAGAACATTTTACATAGCAACACAGCAACAATGTGTGATGACCGACTTTGATAGACTTTGCTCTTCTCAGCAATACAATGATCCAAGACAATTCCATAAGACTTATGTTGGAAAATGCTATCCACATCCAGAGAAAGAACTATGGAGTCTGAATGCATATCAAAGCATACTATTTTCACTTGTTTTTGTTTTTTCTTTCACATGGTTTTTCCCTTTTGTTCTGATTCTTCATATGGAAATATGTTTAACATGATTGCACATATACAACCTATATCAGATTTCTTACCATCTTGGGGAGGAGGTAAGGAAGAAATGGGGGGAGAAAATTTGGAATTCAAAATCTTATGGAAATGAATATTGAAAACTATCTCTACATGTAATTGGAAAAAAATAAAATAGTATTAAGTGCAAAAAAACTTGGTTCATTTTTGAGAACCGATAAATGGATGCTTCCTGGTCCCCATAGCTGTTAGTGCCACCCCCTCTAAGGTTTCCTTCCATCTATTCTGCATTCCTCTTATGTGTTCTGATGTACATGTTATTTCCCTCATGAGAATGTAAACTATTTGCCAGGAAAAAATGACTTTTTTGGATCTGTGGCTAGGGGAGGAATTCATGACAAAACCAAGGATAAAGAGGATCACAGAAGATAAAATGGACGATTTTGATTGTCTAAGATTTAAAAGCTTCTGCACAAACAAAACTAATGCAGTTAAAATGAAAAGGGAACCAAACAGCTGAAAAAACTACTTTGCTGTAGATTGCTTTGATAAACATATACAAGATATAGAAGGAACTGATTCAAATTCATAAGACTAAAATCCATTCCCCAACAGATAAATTGTCAAAGGATATGAATAGGCATTTTTCAAAGGAACAGATTTAAGCTATCAAGAACTATGAAAAAAATGCTCCAAATCACTAATAATCAGAGAAATGCAAATTAAAACAACTTTGATGGTCTACCTCACACCAATAAGATTGGCTATGATGGCAAAAAAAGGAAAATGACAAAGGTTAGAGAGACTGTGGAAAACAAACACAATAATGCACACAGTTGGCTATAGTTGTGAATTAGTCCAGCCTTTCAGGAAAACAATTTATAATGATGTATAAAGATCTCTAAAGTGTCTAAACTATTCTCCCTAGCAAGACCATTCCAGGCTTGCTACCCTAAAGTGATCAAAGAAGGAAGAAAAGGACAAAAATATTTAGCAGTTATTTTCATAGTAGCTCCCAAATCATAAACTATGACTGTTCATTTATTGGGAAATAATTAAACTATATGAGTACAATGGAATATTTCTGTGCCATAAAAATATGAAATTAACAGTTTCAGAGGAAACTGGAAAGACCCTGATGAACTGATGTAGAGTAGAATTAGAAAACCAATTTATACAGTGAGAAGAACATTATAAATAAAAACAACTTTGAAAGAATTTACAACTGACTAAAACAATGACAAACCACGTTTCCAAAAGACCAGAGTCGGAGAGATAATGGATTCAATATGCATAAGGAAACCTACATTTTTTGACATGGCTAACCTAGGAATTTTCTTTGCTGGAACTGTGCATGTTTGTTATGATGGCTTTCTTTCCTCTTTTTCTTTCTTCTTTAGATTTGGGAGGAGAAGTAAGAGGGAGAGATAATGAATGCTTGTTAAAATTAAATACATGTATATATTAAAAGAAAACCTATAAGCTACTAGAGAGAAGGGACTCCATTAATTTTATTTTTTTCCTTGAATTGCCAGCAATTTATACAGTACTTGGTACACAGTAAATGCCTAATATATTCTTGATGATGTATTGAGCATAGATCAATGGGTTAGAACTAGAAAGGAGCTGGAGAACAGTGTGGATCAACAGAAAGATGGCTGGATTTAGAGTTAGAGGACCTCAGTTTGAATCTTGGCATTTCTGATTACTATCTGTGTGACCATAAGTAAGTTAACTTAGAATTTCTGGGCCTTGGTTTTCTCATTTATAAAATAATCTTTTAAAAAATGGACTAGATGCCCTTTCATCTAGAAAACTATAATTCTTTATTTTCTACTCCAACCTACTGAATTTACAGCTGAGACCTGAGTTTGTTATAAACTGAAGTAAAGTGAAGGGAGTAGTTATAGTAGAACAGTGACAGTAATATGATAGGATGATCAACTGTGAATAAGTTAGCTATTCTAATCAGTGCAATAATCCAAGACAATTCCAAAGAACTCAGAGTGAAAAATGTTATCCTAATCTAGAGAGATAACTGATGAACTCTGAATGTATTCTGGAGGATATTTTTTTCACGAATATTATTTTTCTTGCTTCTTTTTCCCAACATGACTAATATGGAAAGATGTTTTTCATAATTTCACATGTATAATTAATATATTGCTTCTCTTCTCAATGGGTAGGAGAGGTTGGAGGAAGGAAGACAGTTTGGACCTCAAAATTTTTTTCTAAATGAATGTTGAAATAAATAAATTAAAACATATTTTAAAAAGAAAGACCTGAGTTTGAATCCTCCCTGAGACATACATATCGGCTGTGGGACTTGGGGCAAGCCACAACTTCTCAACTCCAGCTGTATTATCTATAAAATGAGGATAATAATAGCTAGAACACCTAGGTATTATTAGGATGAAATGAGATGATATATTCAAAGAGCTTTGTAATCTTAAAGCACTATATAGAGCCAATTATTATGAGTATGTGGGCGAATGCTCCAAACTTAGGGTCTACTGTACTCAGGCAAAAAGGGTCTCATGGGAATCATTTTGTGAAACAAATGGAGATGTGTCCTCATGTGCAGAATAAATACCCTTCAGAACACCAGTAAAATAAAAACAATGTGAAAACCCCAGAAACAGCATAGACACTTTTTGAAATTACTTGGGGAAGCACACAGCTAATATCACTGCCAGCTTTCCACACTCAATTCACTCCTTAGAAGCATCAAATTGGAACAGCAGCCAGAAAAATGATCTTGGAAAGTGGGAGGAAAAGAGGGGCAGACCTCCGTGACTTGCCCAAATTGGTCATTAGTCTATGGGCTGTGATCTGTTCTAAATGCAACTCATATTAGCCGTTTCTTCAACTTCCAGTTGGGCTTGATTACATTTTGACATAATGAGGAAGGATGTTCTAAAAGGCAATATATAACAATCATGTTCTGCTGCTTCCAGTTTTCAGGCATCCAGCAGTGTGCTCCTTATGATGACTCTCCCAGCCCCCCCACCAGGGAAATCCACCATTATGTAGTACATAATTCTCAGAATTCAGATGCCCTTCTGGTATTCTATGGGCCAGGAAAGCATTCATGATGGAATGGAGAGTGGAGAGCTTGCATTCAAAGACAGCTTGGGAGAAAATAGACAAGCATTTTAAAATATGTATTATGTCATGTTTTAGCAGCTGCTATGCCCTGAAATCATCCCTGTCTCTCTACACTCTGACACAGGCATGGGAAAGGGTGGGAGGGAACAAAACAGGTATCTATTAAGCACCTGCCATGGGCTAGATGCTGTGCTAAGTTCTTTACAAATCTCTCATTTGATCCTTACAACCCTAGGAGGTAGGTACTATATTATCCTCATTTTAGAGTTAAGGAGACTGAGGGAAGTAAGTGACTTGCTCAGAGTCACATAGCTAGTAAATATCTGAGCCTGGATTTGAATTCAGGTTTTCCAAACTCCAGGTTCAGTTCTCTGTCCATTGCACCATTTACCTTTGTGGTAAATAGAGTAAAGGACTGTCAATAAGACAGCCCCTCAGATTTATGGAAATGGGAGTATATGGGAGGGATCCTTGGAAGTGGGATAGACCAAGTAATAGGAGGGTATGGTAGCAGGTAGAAGTAAACTAGAGGAGTCAGAAGGGATGAGAAATAAGAGATATGCACAAGCATAAAAACAAAGATCGGATATAAAATTTGTTAGGGAAAGTATATGTCTATATATGTATTATGTGTATATATGTGTATGCATATATCTACCTATCCACACTTAACTGCAACCTTCTGAGTTGGGGGAGGAAGGGAGAAAAAGAACAAAGTAAAAAGTGCACAGCAGAGAACAAAAGAAAACTTACATGAAAGCAAATATAAAATGGATAGCTCTCAACACAATGTTGAGTATTTGTCATACGGACTTTTCTTGAAATGAAAATTTATTGCTATGTATTATATCATATGTTTTGCTGAGTATGTAACATTCTTTTCTTTTCTTACTTTGCATTTAAATTTCAATTTTTAAGTTTATGATATGTTTCCTTTTCTTTTCTCTAGTCTGTATTTAAGTTCTGGTGTTTGAGTCTAAAACAAAATAAAAAAGACCGCCTTCAACAAACATTTATTAAAGACTTTTGTCAGGCACTGTGCTAAGTAGTGGTGATACAAAGAAAGGCAATAACAGTTCCTACCCTCAAGGAGTTTATATTCTAATGAGGGAAATAACCTAGAAATAAGTAGAGATAAGATACAGACAGAGTAAGGTGGGAGCTATCCTTACAGGGGAAGTTTTTAGTGTCTAGGAAGACTGGCAAATTACTTCTGAAGAAGTCTACCCTTGAGCTAAGGGTTGAAGGAAGCCAAAGATTCTAAGAAGTAGCAATGGGGAAGGGACAACACTGTAGGAATGGGTGACAGCCAGTGCAAAGGTAAGAAGATGGGATGTGGCGTGGAGTGTGTTGTATGACGAACAGCAAAGAAGCTAGAGCAACTCAATCAGAGAGTTCAAGGAGAAGAGTAAAGGATAAGAAAATTGGAAAGGTAGGAAGGGGCCAAGATGTGAAGAATTTTAAAGGCCAAACAAAGATCTCATCCAAAAAACACACTCGTAGGAAGAAACGAGATATTAGGATGAACTAGAAAATGTCTCTCCAATGACATTAGAGGGTCACCTCCTGACCTGCCTCTTCCATGAAGCTGTCTCTGAATGGTGCAGCCCCCACTGATCCCTCTCTTTCAATGTGGGCACTCTCACCATCTCACAGAACACAAATCACACATATTTTCACAGCCTGTGCCATTCATGCTCCTCTTCCTGTTGCTCTTCCAGAGAGGATCAGGTGAATGTGTAGGAAGCCTTTTATTCCTTTTTACCTTTTGTAGCATCTGAGCAGTTCATCTGTCACTCCATGTTTTCACTACATCACATTTTCTTTTCTGAATATGGTTCTTTTATTTTAAAGTAACTTTTGTGGATACCTTTTGTTTTCCATTGCAATTACTTCTACCTATAATTTCCCCCAACCCACTGAGCTCTTCTTATTGCAACCCCCCCCCCCCAAATCAACCAAAACCAATCAAATAGAATAACTGATTGGTTGTGTATGCAACATTCCTTACCTAATGGCCCCACCTTCTCTAATGAAAGAAGAGGGGAGAGTTTTGCTGTCTTCTGAATTAAAGGTTGGTCATTTTGATGACTCAAAATTTGCTTTTCTTTTAGTGTTTTTCTCATTTACTTAGGATTTTTTCCCATTTTTATATTGATCTGCTAGTTCTGCCCATTTGTTCAGAACTCTGTTTGAGTTTCTACTAGTCTCCCCATGTTTCTCAGAATTTCTCACCTCCATCACTTTATTCAATGCAACAATATTCATAGATGACAATTTGTTCAATCATCCTCAAAACTTGGCTACCAGAATAAAGGCTGCTATGAATACTTTGGTGTAAGCTGAATCTTTCTTCCTATCTTTGATTTCCTTGGAGTACATGCCCAGTAATGATATCCACTCGTATATTTAGTTAATAATATTTTTTGTCTCTATATCAAGACTAACACAAATGATATAATTAGAGAACATTACAGGATATAATTATGCAAAAATTTACAAACTAGCATGGTTTTGGGTTATGTAACTTATGTATATAAATTCATCAATAAAAGGCCAGGGTAACCTTATTTCTGCTATACTTATTTTCATGATCACATTATTTAGCACATAATTACATATCATCCTATTTTCTAGTTACTCCACATGTGTTAATTTTGGGTCTCAAACCCATAAGCTCTCTGAGAATTTTGAAGGTATTGTGTGGTATATAAAGTGCTCTGTTCGGAGTCATGAAATCCTCACTCTACTTACTCCATGTATAACCTTGGGCAAGTCATTTTACTCGTCTCAATTCTGATTCATCATCTGTAAAATGAAGAGGTCAGATTCGATGACTTCTTATTTCCTTCCAAGCCCAAATTTATGAACTATAACCAAGTAGCATATTTCTCCAGTTTTTCCCAAACAAATCTTTTCATGTTGTCAGGTGAATGTTATATGCTTGATAATGACATGCCAGTTTGAATAATTGAATCCAGAAGAGGTATCTGAAAAATTTTAAATAAATAATTGCTAGTAAGATATTCAGATCCATAAGACTTAGTTGTTCCATATCTGTGTATTTGTAATATTTGTATTACTGACTACTCAAAACTCTGCTTTTATTTAATAAATCAGGAGACTTCTTTTATAAATTTAACACAATAGGATAAAACAATATATAACTATTGCATGACTTAAATGTAATGTAAAAACATTTATTGCTTATTTTGTACCAGGCACGACACTAGGCATGGAGAATACCATGACAAAATGAAAATTTCTATTGTAATCATTAATGATGACTGAACAGCTGTGATTTATTAGCCCTACAGCTTAGGCTATATTTATGTTTCAAGTGAATCCAATGCAAATAACATCATGAACAGTGAAAATCCAAGTTTTGGAACATTGTGCTAGGCTGTGCTATAAATGAACCATATTACATCATAAAGTACTATGCTTGTCTTGATAAACAGAATTCACTTCCATTTACGTAATGCTTCAAAGTTTGAAAAGCCCTTTATATGTATTGTCTCATTCCATCCTTATATCAACCCTGTGAAGTAAGTACTACAGATATTAATAATTCCATTTTACAGAGAAGACAATTGAGGGTCTGAGAGGTTCAGTGGCTTACCCATTGTCACATGGGTAAGTGTAAGTAAGTGTGGGAAACAGTATCTGAGTCCTGAATTCTTACCAGGCATCAGGCTGCCTTTCTAGACATGATAGATTTTGGGTCCAACAAAAGGACACAGTCAAAAAGAGTAGTGATCACATGCCTTATTTCTGAGTTTCATAGAATTGGAAGTGACCATTCACCTTTTATTAGTAACTTGCATTCAGACATTCAACACCATGAACTATGACAAACAGTAAAATAAAATGTATATATTCTTTATAAAGGGGGGAGGAATTACTCAAGATCATGATGATTATTTTCATTTTCAGTACCCCTATTGTTTTATTATCAATAACACAATAAGATTGACCTAGGTGACAATGAAGAGATAAATCCCTCCCCATTATCACCAAAATGTGGCAGGCAGCTGAAACCCAGATTAGGAACAGCTGTGAAATATTTCACACGTTCCACTTACATATAGTCCAAAACTCCTGATGGGACTGTGGATAATTCATTAAAAACAGCAGCCAAGACATGTCTATGTGCTAACAGAAAGCATTTAAAAATAGCTTGTAGATTTATCTTCATTCTTTCCTCTCCTAGGCCTGTTACCATTCAAATGATCCCATCTGGATGTTGCAGATCCTGCCTCAATGAGAAAAGTGGGGTGGTATTGATCCCTCCATTTGCCTAAATATTTGCCCATAAACTTTGGCATGCCAAACTTTGGCTAGATTCTGAAGAAAATTAAGTGGAAGGCAACATGAGTTTTTTTATATGAATAGTAATGATTTGGGGTGGAGGAAGGGAAATGGCATGCAATAAATTTCTCTATAAGCATTCTGTTTTCCTCTTTTGATTATCACTTCCAGCAGGAATGAAATAACACACAACAACAAATGGACTGAACAAGGAGAGTCAGAGTCCCCCAGAGTAAGCCAGAAGTGGCACTATTTTTTGCCTTGTGTGCAAAACTTCTCAAAAACTTGCTTCAAAGTGGATCACACCAAATTAGTTTCTCTCTCTTTTTTTCCCTCCCTCCTGTAGTCCTGCAAGGGAATTATCTAGAGGGCAAGTAGACTTTTAATTATACATTTATATATTTTGCATTCAATTGATACTTTATTATTTTTCCAATTACATGTAAAATCAGTTTTTAGCGTTCTTTTTTATTTTGACTTCCAAGTTTTCTCCCTCTCCTCTGCCCTCACTGAGGAGGCAAGCAATTCTACATAGGGCAGATATGTGCAGTCATGCAAAACATATTTCCATATTAGTCAAGTTTCAAAAGAAAACACAGACCAAAAAACCATGAAAAAATAAAGTAAAAAATAGTATGCTTCAATCTACATTCAGACTCTTTTTCTGGACATTCAGACCTTTTCTCATTCAGTTCTTTTTCTGGAGGTGAATAGCATTTTTTTATCATTAGTTCTTCAGAGTTGTCTTGAATCTTTGTATTACTGAGAATCGCCAAGTCATTCACAGTTGATCATCCTACAATGCTACTTACTGTGTACAATGTCCTTTTCTTTCTCACTTCACTTTGCATCAGTTTGTGTTAATATTTCCAGGTTTTACTGAAAATATCTTGTTCATCATTTCTTATAGCACAATAGTATTCCATCACAATCATATACCACAACTTGTTCAGCCATTCCCCAATTGATTAGTGTCCTCTCAATCTCCAATTCCTTGCTACCACAAAAAGAGCTGCTATAAATATTTTTGTACATATAGGTTCTTTTCATTTTTTAAAATCTCTTCGGGATACAGACCTAGTAGTGCCATTGTTGTATCAAAGGGTATGCATAGCTTCATAGCCCTTTAAATATAGTTCCAAATTGCTTTCCAGAATGGTTGGAGCAGTTCACAACTCCACCAACAGTGTGTTAGTAGGATTTTAACTTATAATAAGCTACTGATTACATTTTTCAAGGGAGGGCTGGGTTCTAAAGAAAACTAAGTGGAAGGCAAAATGAGTTTTGTTGTATAGACTGTGGTGATTTGGAGTGCGGAAACACAAATGGCATACAATAAGGAAGGGGATGCAGTTATTTTTTTTTTTTGTATTCTCTTCCAACGTTCTTTGACCCATCCAACTCAGTACCAATTGGCAGACACCACATCTCCTGAGGTATCTTCCACTCTTAGTTCCTGACCTTTCTTTTTACAAAATTATTGTATTTGTTTTCAGTTTTCTACAATCACTTCTATATATCTTAAATTTTCCCACTGTTTCTTCCCACTCATTCCCTGAGACTGCATGCAGTCTTATATAGATTCTACACATACATTCCTATTAAATACATTTTCACCTTAGTCATATTGCATAGAAGAATTAAAATGCATGGGTGAAACAATAAAACAAAACAAAACATAACACAAGAGAAAATGGTCTGGTTCATTCTGTGATCTGATTCCATAGTTCTTTCTCTGGATGTGGGAGGCATTTTGCCTCAAGTCCATTGGGAATTTTTGAGGTCCTTGCATTGCTATGAAGGGCTGTCTATCAGAAAAATTTCTCACACACTGTGGCTATTGCTGTGTATAAAGTTGTCTTGGTTTTGCTTCTTTCACTCAGCATCAGTTCATATAAGTCCTTCCAGGCCTCTCTGAAGTCTTCCTGTTCATTATTCTTATAGCACAATAGGATTCCATTGCATTCGTACACCACAACTTGTTCAGCATTCCCCAATTGATGGGCATACCCTTGATTTATGGTTCTGGGCCACCACAAAAAGAGCTGCCATAAATATTTTTGACCCTTTCTCATCTTTATGATCTCTTTGGGATACAGTCTTAGAAGCAATATTACTGGGTCAAACGGTATGCACATTTAAAAAAATTAATTAATTAATTTTCATTGTGCTACAATCACTACCACATAACTTAGATTTTTTCCCCTCCCTCTCTCTCCTTCCCCCCTCCCTTCTCCTTCCCTCCCTGAGAAGGCATACAATTTTATATAGGTTCTACACATACATTCCTATTAAATACATTTTCACCATAGTCATGTTGCATAGAAAAATTAAAATGAATGGGAGAAATTATATAACAAACCAAAAAGTAATACTAAAGAAAATGATCTGCTACATTTGGTGATTGAATTCCATAGTTCTTTCTCTGGATGTGGAAGGCATTTTGCCTTAAAAAGCCACTGGGAATTTTTTAGGTCCTTGCATTGCTGTGAAGTTCTAAGTCTACCAGAAAGATTCCTTGCACACTGTGATTGTTGCTGTGTACAAAGTTCTCCTGGTTCTGCTCATTTTGCTCAGCATCAGATCATATAAGTCTTTCCAGGCCTCTCTGAAGTCTTCCTGTTCATCATTTCTTATAGTACAATAGTATTCCATTACATTCATATACCATAATTTATTCAGCCATTCCCCAGTTGATACGTATCCCCTTGATTTCAAGTTTTTGGCCACCACAAAGAGTGTTGCTATAAATATTTTTGTACATGTGGGACCCTTTCCCATTTTTATGATTTCTTGGGGATACAGTTATAGAAGCAGTATTGCTGGGTCAAAGGGTATGAATATTTTTCTAGCCCTTTGGGCATAGTTCCAAATTGCTCTCCAGAATAGTTGGTTCAGCTCACAGCTCCATCAACAATGAATTAGTGTACCAATTCTCCCACATCTTCTCCAACATTTATCATCTTCCTGTTTTGTCATGTTAGCCAATCTGATAGGTGTGGTATGGCACCTCAGAGTTTTTTTATTTGTAATTCTCTAATCAAGAGAGATTTAGAGCATTTTTTCATATTACTATAGATAGTTTCAATTTCTTCCTCAGAAAACTGCCTGTTCATATCCTTTGACCATTGATCAATTGGAGATTGACTTGTAGAAATGAGGTTTTCATGACAGACACTAGTTGCAAAAATTCTTTCCCAGTTTTCTGTTTTCCTTCTAATCTTGGTTGCATTGGGTTTGTTTGTGCACAAAATCTTTTCAATTTAATGTAATCAAAATTATCCATTATGCACTTCATAATGTTCTCTATCTCTTGTTTGGTCGTAAATTTCTCCATTCTCCATAAATCTGACAAATACACTATTCCTTGCTCCCCTAATTTGTTTATAGTATCAATCTTTATGCCTAGATCACGTATCCATTTGGACTTTATTCTTGTGTATAGTGTCAAACATTTGTCTATGCCCAGTTTCTGCCACACTGTTACCCAGTTTTCCCAGCAATTTTCATCAGACAGTGAGTTCTTATCCCAGAAGTTGGGGTTCTTGGATTTGTCAAACAGCAGATTGCTATATTCCTTGACTACTGTGTCTTGAGTACCTAACCTATTCCACTGGTCTACCCCTCTATTTCTTAGCCAATACTAAGTGGTTTTGATGATTGCAGCTTTATAATAAAATTTGAGATCTGGTAGGGCTAGGCCACCTTCCTGAGCATTTCTTTTCATTAGTTCCCTTGATATTCTGGGCCTTTTGTTCTTCCATATGAATTTTGATATTATTTTTTTCTGCTCTAGAAAATAATTATTTGGTACTTTGATTGGTATGGCACTGAATAAACAAATTAATTTAAGTGGAATTGTCATTTTTATTGTATTAGCTTGGCCTACCCATGAGCAACTGATGTTTTTCCACTCATTTAGATCTGACTTTATTTGTGTGAAGTGTTTTGTAATTTTGATCATTTAGTCCCTGGATTTGTTTTGGCAGGTAGACTCCCAGATATTTTATAATGTCTACTGTAGCTTTCAATGGAATTTCTCTTTTTGTCTCTTGCTGTTGGGCTTTGTTAGTAATTTATAGAAAAGCAGAAGATTTGTGTGGGTCTATTTTGTAACCTGCAACTTTGCCAAAGTTGTTTATTATTTCAAGTAGTTTTCTACTTGATTCAGTGGGATTCTCTAAGTAGATTGTCATATCACCTGCAAAGAGTGATAACTTAGTTTCTTTTTTGCCTATTCTAATTTCTTTAGCTGCTGTTATTGCTAAAGCTAACATTTCTGGTACCATATTGTACCATATCACAGTGGTGATAATGGACATCCTTGTTTCACCCCTTATCCTATTGGAAATGCATCTAGCTTATCTCCATTACATATAATGTTTGCTGAGGGTTTTAGGTAAATACTGCTTATTATTTTATGGAAGGCTCCATTTGCATTTTGTCAAAAGTTTTTTCTGCATCTATTGAGATAATCATGTGGTTTCTGTTAGTTTTGTTGTTCATATGATGAACAACATATGGACCACTATCATATGATAGTTTTCCTAATATTGAACCAGCCCTGAATTTTGGTATAAATCCTATCTGATCATAATGTATTATTCTCATGATAAGTTGTTGTATTCATTTTGCTAATATCTTATTTAAAAATTTTTGCATCTATATTGATTAGGGAAATTGGTTGACAATTTTCTTTCTCTGTTTTTGCTCTTCCTTGTTTAGGTACCAGAATCATATTTGTATCATAAAAAGAATTTGGCAGGACCCCTTGATCAATTTTCCCAAATAGTCTATATAGTATTGAAATTAATTGTTCTTTAAATATTTGATAGAATTCACTTGTAAATCCATGTTGCCCTGGAGATTTTTTTCTAGGGAATTCATTGATGGTTTATTCAATTTCTTTTTCTGAGATGGGGCATTTAAAAATGCAACAACCTCTTTAGTTAATCTGGGAAATTTATATTTTTAAAAATATTCATCTATCTCATTTAGATTGTCTCTGTCCATTTCATCTGGAAGATCTGAAAATCCCTTATTTCGCTGAATGTCCATCTCCTTGCCTGAAATATTATGCTCAATTTTTCTGGGTAATTGATCCTTGGTTGTAGACTCAGCTCCTTAATTTACAGAATATCATATTCCAACCCCTCAGCTCTTTTAATGTAGAACCTGCAACGTCCTGTGTTATCCTGACTGTTGCTCCTTGATATTTGAACTGTTTCTTTCTGGCTGTCTGCAGTATTTTCTCCTTCACTTGATAGTTCTGGAATTTGGCAACAATATTTGCTGGTATTTTTAGTTTAGGATCCCTTTTCAGAAGTGAATGGTGGGTTCTTTCAATGACTATTTTGCCCTCTGTATCTCCAACTTCTGAACAGTTTTCCTTGATGATTTCTTGGAAGATACCATCCAGGTTGTTTTTTTCACCATGGCTTTTTTGTAGACCAATAATTCTTAGATTTTCTCTCCTGGATCTATTTTCCAGGTCAGTTGTTTTTCCATGGAGATATTTTACATTTTTTTATTCTTTAATTTGGATCTGACTGATTCTTGATTTCTCATAGAGTCGTTAGCTTCTACTTGTCCAATTCTAATTTTTAATAGATTGTTTTCTTCAGTTAACTTCTGCATCTCCTTTTCCATTTGCCCAATTGTTCCTTTTAAGGAGTTATTTTCTCTGTTTAGGTTTTGTACTTCCTTTTCCATTTTTCCCATTTTCCTTTATAATAAGCTGTTCCCTTCTGTGAATTCTCTTTTCATATTTTAAAAATCATTTGCCAGTTTTTCTCCACTTCTCTAATTTGGCTTTTAAAATTCTTCTTGAGCTCTTCCAAGAATGTTCTTTGGGCTTGAGACTAATTCATACTCCCTTCTGAAGTTTCAGATAGTTGTACAGTCTCAGTGCTGACCTCTTTATTATTCATGTTTTGGTCCTTTTCCCCATAGAAAGATACTATGGTCTTTTCTTTTCTGGTTTGCTTCTTGCTCAGGATGATCACCCTTTTCCTGACTTTTAAAGTGGATCTCTGCTTCTGAGGCACAGGAGACTCTTTCCTCCCCCTGTTCTTGTACTTAGAACTTAAGGCTTTGTGTATTACCTCTGGTTCTTTCAGCTAGAAGCCAAAATGCTGCAACTTACCTGGTGCTGAGTTGGCTGGTGTGTCAAAGCTGAGGCCAGGTGAATTCTTTCTGAGTTTCCCTGGAGTTACCCTGGAGCTAGGTACCTTAAGTGTGGAGGAGGGGTGGTCTGGCCACAGGAGGTCTCCTCTACTGAGCTAGAGCATAGGCAAGCTCAGTGGTTGGTGAACCCCATATGCAGACTCCCTTGGCTGTGCTGAGGCATTCCTGTGTCCTGATGTTGGTGATTATGGGCTCCACTCCCCTGGGTCTCAGAATTTCCTCCTGGTTCACTGAGGTGAGGCTATCTGGGAGAGCTCCACTCCTGCACTGGTCCCCTTCAGCCACAACAAAAAGGACTCCCCTTTTGTGGTTTTCCTACCCTCATGGCCCAAGAGTCTGTTTACTCCGTCATCTCATCCCACTATTCCAGGATTCTTCCCCAGGGAAATATTCTCTGAGCTTTTCAAGATCAACATAGGGATGGGGATAACATTTACCAATCACTCCACCATCTTGGCTCCTGGAAGTTCAAGTAGGTGACTTACAGACATTTAATCTGCAGGCTAATAGTCTCAGGAGTGGCTGCTGCTGTTACCTGGGTTCTGTGATTCTTTCTCGCTCACTTCCACTGGACTCCTATCTTGAGCTGATATGTTTGAGAATCTACACTGCTGATACTTCAAATCACCCAGGGCTTCCTCTTCGGCTTTGTTATGGTGGGGTCTGTGCTGGTACTGCCCGTGTGTTGTGCACTCCTCCAGCCCCATGCAACAGATCCTTCCTATCGACCTTCCAGTTAGTCCTGAGTTGGAAATCTGCCACATTCTGTCTCCTATTGTATTCTGCCACTCTAAGATTTATTCAGATTCTCTTTTTAGAGACATCTGAAGGAGTTTGTCTTAGAGCTTAGGTGAGTACTTGATTTCACTCTGCCACTTGTTTCATCTTGATCTATATCTTGATACTGGGCCCAGATGGCTCTAGGGGAGAGAGTCCTGATGTTTCTTTAATAGTGGTGCATACACATCTACTTCTCAGCCTTGGCTTTCACTATGGAAATGGATAATGAAGTCTGAAAGAGTGGAACATTTGGGGGAGAGTCAAGAGACAGAGTCCCTTTAAAGGTACAGAGGAAGAAAAGGCATGGAATAGGGGATACAGGTAGGATACCCTATTTGGGATGCCCAGATGGAGATCTCTGGGCAATCAAAGGACAATATGAGAGGTTCTTGAGGAAAAAAAAGAACATTAATAAAAGGTAAGGGCACCCAAGTTGGAAGTGAAGTGGGTGAAGCAACAAAGACACATTTAAACTGAGAATGACCCTGATAATTGATGCTTATGATGACAGTCTTGAGGCACAGAAATACCTTTCAGAGACTTCTAGGACATCAAAGAAACACAGCTTACACTCTTGAGTACCTTGAGTACTCTGTCCTAATAGAAGTCATTACCTTCAATCTGATTTTGATGTTATGTCTTCAAATTCTTCTAAAACTAGTGATCTACAAATGTTTTAAAGATGTGGCTATAAAATATTGAGCTTGATTTCCATAGCGCATATGTGAAAAGCAGACCATTAATATTTAATGATTTATTGAAGTTTTTTTTAACCTTGTTTTCATATCTTAATGACACTCTATTTCCCCATCCCATCAAGTCCACCTTTGTAACAAAGAAATATACTTAAGTAAAACAAATTCTTTGGCTAAGCATGACAATGCATGTCTCATTCTGTAGCTCTAGCTCTCCACCTCTCTGCCAAAAGACAGGAGGCATCCATTTCAACATCAGGCCCTTGGAGTCAGGAGTGGTTTCTGAAGTACTTCCATTTGGATTTCCTTTATATGATTGTCATCATTGTGTAACTGATTTCTTGGCTCTGCTTTATTTTTGCTCTGCATTACTTTAACCATCTTGCTAATTTTCTCTGAAATCTTCATTGTCTTTTATGACACGAAAATATTTAATTATTTTCATATGCTGAAATTTGTTCATACCTGAATCAATGGGGACCTACTTTCCTTTCAGTTTTTTGCTATTATAAATATTTTCATATGTACAGAAACTATTCCTATGTCTTTGACTTCCTTGGGGGTGTATCAGGTTATTAAATTATGGTCACTCCCACATGGTGATTCTATTGCACTGGATATTTTGCAAATCAGAATATACCAATCTGCAATTATGTTGCATAACAGATAAATGTCCAAAATTGTTTTAAAAAACAGGCTTAATATATGGTTTTTGATTCACTTCAACAAACATTCAATAAGTTTCTGCTAAGACTGAGGCGGAATTGAGAAGTGGATAGAGAACTGGTTTTGGGATCAGAAAGTCTGGTTTTAATTTCTGTCTCTTACAGACACTAACCACGTATAGATGGGCAAGTTACTTACTCTTTTAGTGCCCCAGGTGAGAATTTAAGATCATAATCTGCAGTCTTGCTGCAAGTTGGTGTCTGTGGAGTATTTCCACATGATGTGTTCCTTATACTGATGAAAATTGCAGGTGAAGAACTCCCCACTCATCCTGTCAATGTGCAAGTCACATGTTCAGGTTTTCAGTCTACAAAGATGAACATTAAATAGTTCTTTTGGTCATGGAGCTTCTATCTACCAGGGAGAGAGGGGATAGATAGATAGATAGATAGATAGATAGATAGATAGATAGATAGATAGATAGATGGATAGGTAGATGATAGATAGATAGATGAGGGGACAAATGAGCATAATCCAGGCTACAATGAGGAATGAGGCAGATGGCACTAACAACTGGAGGAACTAGGGAAGGGTTCATGGAAAAGGTGACACCTGACCTAAGCTTTGAAATTCACATTGCAATTTGTCAGTGCCATGGGGCACCTAGGAGGTGTTCACTACAGCTACTGAAAGAGTGGAATATTTGGGATTATATTGTAGTTATATTTCATTTTTTATTTGTCCGTATTCTATGAGGATTCATTATTTATACCCTCTGCACTAATATGGTATTCCTAGTTTGAAAATTTTCAAAAGTAAATATAAAAGTATAAAAAAATATCTCTCCCAGGACTTAAGCAACTTTCTGCTAAGGGTAATTGGGGTGGTTGAATTTTTTGATCCTCATAGTTTTATAAAATCTACTCTACCATGGAAAGTCCCCAAATGAAAGCCCCAGGAGAGTTAATTGGCACAGATCATATCCATGATAAGCTACTTTTTGTGGGGTTAATATGTGTGCCTATCACTTTCTGCATTTTTTCCTTCCTCTTGTATATTTTTTAAGTTTCAAAAAATGCTCTCATTGCCTTGGGGCACATCATGCCAAATTAACAGAATGCACAGGACAGACTAAAAAACACTGAGCAGCCAACCAATGCCAAGTGAACCAGAGAAAGAGTTCCTCCCTCCAGGGAGAGGCTGGCCTGCAAGATGTTTTCCACCCTATCCTGACACATTAAAAAACATTCAATAAGACTGAAACTCATCATCTTGTTTCTGATGTTAAAGTTACATTAATAAATTTGCTTTGTTGGAAATGAGGTAATATATTTATCTCCCCAGTTTTCCACTGTCCAGGAGGATTTTTGACATTGCTTCTATTGTCAAGCTACAGAGTATCTCAGACTTATTGTTCAGTTGTTTGGTCATGCCTGACTCTTCACGACTTCATCTGGGGTTTTCTTGGCAAAGATATTGGAGGGGTTTGCCATTTCCTTCTCCAGCTCATTTTGTAGATGAGGAACTAAGGCAACTAAGGCAAACAGGGTCATACACCTAGTGTGTCTGAGGCCAGATTGGATGAGTATTCCTGATTCCAAGTCCATCATTCTATCCACTCTGACACCTAGTCACCCCTAACTCAGGATTAGAGAAATTTAGAAGTTAACCCAAGCTATGGAAGAGAACAGGAAAAAGGAAGCATTTATCAAACATCTACTATATGTGAAGCACCATTCAAAGTGCTTTTCAACTATCATTACATTTGAATCTCACAACAAAGCAGGAAGGAAGGTGATATTATTATAATCATTCTACAGCTGAGGGACGACAGAATCTGAGTGATTTATCACAACTAGTAAGTGTCTGAGGACACATTTATACTCAGGTCCTGTGATTCCAGGCACAGAGCCTATCCATTCTATCACCTACCTGTCTAGGGAAATGGGCAAATCACTTAACCTCTGCTTCAATTTATACAACTTTAAAAATGGGATAATAATAGCACCTACCTGCCAAGGTTGTTATGAGCTTCAAATAAGATCATCTTTGGAAAGGATTTAGCACAATGTCATACACATAGGAGACATTTATTTAGTCCTTTTCTTGTCTTCATTGCTCAATAATGATGATGATGGTGATGATTTAGACAAAGTGGGGTTTGATCCTCACCAGCCTACACACATACTGACACACTGCCATACCTCCTCAGATGCCCAGGGACTTTCTTTGTAATGTCTAATTGCCTACATCTAAAAAGACTTGTCCTACATATGTAACTAGGTTAATTTGAGCTAATGTGTTAAGGAAAGATGACTAAACTATAGATCTTCCTTTCCTATAAGAGAAAACAATATTTTAAGCTGAATGATTAACTCTAAGGGGAGGAGGCTAATATCAAGGAGGAAAGATGGATGGTTTTATTGAAAGTGCATTTATGTATGCAACATTGTGCTAGGCATCAGGCATACAAAGATGGAACATGACACCATCCCTATCTTCATGGATCTGATATTGTACTGGGGGAAGGGAGGATGGAGAGTACAACATGGGCACAGATAAGAAAAATCTGAGTTGGAGAGTGGTGAGGTCAAAGTGTTTCAGGGACATTTGGAGGGATAGAGAACACCTTCAGTTGGAAGGATAAAGGAAGGTCTTATAGAAAAGGTGGGAAATTGAAGAATGGGAAGAATTTTTAAAGGGTTACACATTTAGAGCTAGAAGAGACTTCAAAGGCTAGGTAGTCCAAGTCTCTCATTTTAGAGATGAGGAAAATAAGGCTTAAGCCTAAACGACTTGGCTAAGGTAATAGGAAGAATAAATAGTAAAGCTGGAAATGAAAACAGGTCTTTTGACTTTAGATCCAGGACTCTCCCCTATGCTGCTTATGGAAGTATAGAGTATATTCTAAGCATGAATGCACAAAGATGGTAGGTGGCATTTTGTGCTCAAGGAAGAGTAAGTTCACTTAGATTACTCAAGGTCCTAAATGACAGACTGAGTTTGCATTTTATTTTAGAGGCAATGGGCAGAATCTTGAGCAATGGTCAGATGGGTGCCTTCAAATAGTTATTCTGCTAGCTGCCTTAAAGATGGAATCAAGGGGGAGGTAGCTTCTGGAAGCAGCCAGATTAGTTAGGAGGGTAGTACAATCATCCAGTTGAGAGAAGATGAGGACTTGAACCAGGATAGTGGTAGTAGGAGTGCAGAGAAGGAGACAGGTGTGAGTGATGTTGTAGAAAAGGTTTCTAAAGTCCCTTTCAACTAAATTCCATAATTTTATGGTTTGGCAAGAGAATAAATGGGGGTTGGGGGAGGAGAGAGGTAAGAGATCATTTGGGTTGGCTCTTAAATCACATGACACATACAGATCCTTGAGTACAGAAGGCCTGACATTCAGAGAAAAAAATAGAGATAACTCCAGAAACAAGATCTCTTTCTGCATAGACTTCCCACCTCCATTCTCCAACTTTATACCTCTCTCCCTGTCAAGATGTACTAGTCTCATGTCTCAATCCTTTGAAAGGTATACTACTTGCTAGGTATTTTGCTAGGTATTTGCTTAGGTGACTACCTAGGTCTTTGATAAATTATCTTGCTGTTCTAAATACAAGACACTACTTAATGTAGTCTGTAATATATATATATATATATATAAAACCACTTATGTCACCAACAGGAAATGTTAGCTTCCTATTGTGCCTTCTGTAGTTTTAATGCAAAGGCATCACCAAGTTCAGTATGTTACTTTGATTAGGCATCACGAAAGTCACAGTTGGGGAGGTAGAAAGTCTGTTTCCAGTGACATTTTTTTGGCACCTCTTGGCTACATCTTGAAACCTTCCCTGAATGTGTCTTTGGCACCACCTCCTGGTGCCTATGTTGCCAACTTCCAGGCATCCAGAGACCTCATGCTGATCTCTGGTTATCTACAATCTCTTCTCTTGTGCCCCATCAAGGTTCAACCTCAAATAGTTCCCTGAGCTCCCAAATCACCTTTCTTTATGCTATGCTTCCCTGTCACCCTTCACAATTTCCCACATCTATGACTCTCCCAATCAAGGTTCCTGTTTTCTTCACCTGGCCTTAGATAAGTGATAATTCAGCAAGTCAACAATCACATGTTTTGTTTATTAGACACCATACTAAGCATGGGAGATGCAAAGAAAGTGAAAAAAAATCAGTCTCTGACCTCAAACAGCTTACAATCTAACGCAAGAAGACAACATGGAAAGTATAAACAAACAAGATCTATCTATCTATCTATCTATCTATCTATCTATCTAATCTATCTATCTATAGATATATAGATATAATCTCATTGTGAAGAAACTAAGATGAAGGAGGACTAGGAAAGGCTTTTTGCCGAAAGTGGGATTTTGGCTGAGGACAAAAATGATTATCGAAGACACAGCTGTTGCTTACTTTAAGGCATTGAGTTATCATCTAGTACGCAGATATATTCTATACCCAAGACTTCAGGCAGCATACAGCCCAGCCCAGCCTATAGGATCATTGATTTAGAGTTGCAAGGGAGTCAAACCCCCTCGTTTTATAGATGCAATAAAGTGACAAGTCCAGGGTGACAAAGCTAATTCATGAAGTGGCATCTGAACCTGGGAGATTTATTAAATCACAAGCTTACACAAGCTTTAGAATTAGAGGAGGCAGTAAGGTTAAATGATTTGTCCCAATCACCTTGGCATCATAGAGCTGGGATATGAAGCCAGATTCACAAAAATCACATAATTTACCAGTTGGTAGGGACTTTAGAGATTATCTAATACAACCCAGGTTCTCTGAAAATAGGAACAGAGGGGGGGGGAGAGAGAGAGAGAGAGAGAGAGAGAGAGAGAGAGAGAGAGAGAGAAAAGGGGGGGCTTTGTCATTGAAGTGTAATAGAGTAGACAACACAAATCCTGGGATTTGGGTTCTCTCTACTTTCATCTGATACTCACAGGCAGCCTCAGAAAGGAGGGGACGCTGCTGTCTTCCTTAGGGCTTGTGCTAATAGCTGCTGAATAACTGCCCCCACAACTCAATTGTCCTGCTACCCTGGTATGGTAATAACACCATTTAAGCAACCAATTATTGTTTTTATACATAGGGGGGAAAACTCTAACCTTAGGAATAAAATACTTGGAAGCTCAGAGGAGAAAATCTGCCAAGTTTTCTTTCTTATTTTTTAAAAATAACTTGAACTTGGACATTTTTCCTCTCTGACACATGCTTCTTCATGAAAACCAGGACAGAGACATGGTGCCCCTTAAGTCTCAGTTTAGAGACTACACAGAAGACACGAATTGTAACTACCACCAGAAAATTAGACTCTATGCCACCAACCAAGAAAAAAAGAAAAGGAAATTGGAGAGGACGGGGAAGGAAAAGTCAATTTGCGAACCAAAATGTGTATTATGTTTTCAAAGGAATAGCAAGGGTTGAGAAAAAATTGCTATTATGGTAGAACACAATGCTGTGACCTTCTAGACCAGCTTCAGACAGCTGCAGCTGCTGACTTTTTATCAGGCAAACCTATTCAGGGCACAGCTTTCTACTCAACCAGATGTTGAAGCTCATTATTTGTGTCAGGTCTAAATTTATTTGAGGTCCATACAAACAGTATTTTCTCACTTCAAAAACAAACATGATTCTTTGAAAATTATTTTGGGCACCTCCATTTCAGATACTGAGGATACAGAAGGATTTTTTTTCTATGTGTGTCTGATGCACATATTCTTTGGAAAGCACAGTGGTTACTGGCTTGTTTTTTTCTTTGCACTTCAGAGATCACCCGGATTTATTTAGAACTCTAAGGATTGGGAGATGAAGATGTCATGCTGTTAGTGTCAAAATCACTATGGTAATCATAAAATGTTGGAGCTGGACAGGTCATGTGGCAGAATCCCACTTTTTATTTTTGGTAAGGAAACTGAGGCCTGGAGAAGCAAAATAATTTCATCAAGGTTGTATGGAAATTAGTAGCAGAGCTGGGACCTAGATTAAGGTCCCCTTCCTCTCAGTTTGGTGTTTTTCTTCTTAAGCCTTCCCTTTCTAATGAATTCATCAAAAGATTGATGAAGTTAGAGCCAAAAAAATAACTTAGATATGTGCTTGTCTAGCTTCTTTATTTTATATATCAAGAAACTGAGGCCTAGGGAGGTTAAATGACATCCAAGTTCATACAACTACTAAAGTAGCAGAACAGGGACTTGAACCCAAATTGACTACAAATCCATGGTGATTTTCCTTAGAAGATGCCATTTATACATTTTGAGAGATAAGAAACTTAAGTCACTGTAGATTTGACTGAGGTGGCACAAGATTAGAGTGCAGAATTTTGAGTCAGGAAGACCTGAGTTCAAATCTAGCCTCAGACACTTACTAGCTATATGACCCTGGGCAAATCACTTAACCCTGTTTGCCTCAATTGATCATCTGTAAAATGAGCTGGAGAAGAAAATGGTAAACCAATCAGTATCTCTGCCAAGAAAAGCCCAAAAGGGGTCACAGAGAGTTGGACATGACTAAAAAAGAATAAGAAAGCATAAAGAAAAGCATAAAGTGTGCTAAACATGTCAATAAAGAGGCACCTAAACTCTGGATATGGTTCTGGAACAGAGGAGATAGAGATTGACCAAGACAGAGGCTTTGCCCCATGCAGCTTGTACTCATAACAGCAGGTTAGACATAACTATAATAAGATGATATGTTCATAGAACACAGATTTAGATCTGGAAGAAACCTTAGTAATTATTTTGTGAGTCTAAACCCTGAAACTTAAACTTAGAGTTTGGTGGATTTCCAAATTTCATATAGATAGCAAGTTGCTAAAAGAAGATTAAAAATCCTGCTTCCCTGACTCCTAATTGAGTTTATTCCACACTGGGGTCCTGTTAGCCTCCAAAATATCTTTGCCATCAGATAACTTGGCCCACAACTCAATGTATTAGCATAATAATGAATGAACAAGAAGCCTTTCAGCTTTATGATGTCCCTCCCCTTCATTCCCTGCTCCTCTCCCTCTTCAGTATTGCTAATATTGTCTTGAGTTTCCAAAGAACATTTGAGAAATTTCATGCCTTGGCCCATGGCATCTAGGAAAATGGAAATGGGCATGTGCTATTTCCCAGGCTCCTTCAAAAAGGGTAGTGGTGACTATGAAGTGCACATAGTACCTGAAACTTGAAATGAGGAAGTAAACATAATTCAGGAGCGCTTATTCAGCTAGGAATGGAGGCTTGGAATTCTCATTTTGAGACAGAGGAGGTTGAAGTGCTTTATGATTCTGTGAGGCTCTTTTGTGTGGCAGTCAGGTGAGACCCTGAATCTGATAAGTAAATGAGCTAGAAATATGTATGTCAACTCAGCCAGAGTTGGCTATGTCATTCTAAGACTTGTAACAATTGCTAATAAAGGAAAAGTACCAGACAGTAACAGGGTCGTTGGATTCTGTTTCCACCTCAATATTCTTACAGAAAATGTCCCCTCTCTGTCTCTTTATTTCTCTCTTATACTAGGCTAGTCAATATGTCCCTCCCGTTCCCTGTGCCTTCTTCTTCAAATAATAAAGAATACATTAAGGACCGATTATTTTAAGTATTGATTAGGATTGATCCTTTATCTAGGTGTCAGTACTAATTATAACAGAAGGTGTGACAACTTTGAAGAATAGGAGAACCTTGGAATGGTAAATCAGTCTTCTTGGGAAAAAATAAGAGAAAAGATAAAAGGAAAGAATAGGAAAAATTTCACCATCATAGTTTTCAGCATACTGAAGCAACCATAGTTTCTTCTGTCTCTACCCAGGGAGTATCTGCAAAGTTTTTGCCACAAATATTAATATGAACAGTGGTTGGTGCTCCAAGGAGTGCTTTTCCTATCTTTCTAGCTCCTTATTCAAACCTGCTCTGTGACTTCTTCTACTCTTATATCTACAGAGCTTATATTCTCTGATGATAGCTTCTCTTTAAGTCTAGAGGAAAAAATTCCATTTATTTGAATCTTTAAAACCCAGAATTTCTCATTGCTGGATATGGAAAACTTTTTGCTACCTCCTACATCCTAACACAACTGGGCAGAGGGACAGCTGGGTTGGTTGGTCATGTTAGAGAGAAAGTAGAAGGTGGACCAAGAATGAGAAGCTGATCCTTCTCCCTCCCTCCCTAAGGTGGTTCACAATGAGTCATTACATTGTTCATGAGGAACCTTCTTTTCTTATCAGCACTGCAAAAGTAAACACCCCAATTCCCTCTATCACCTATTTCCCTGCAAAAATAGGAATATTTTTCAGCTGACCAATAGAATACTCTCAATGTACTGAAAGCTTGTCAACACACACAAAAGTTTTCAGTGTTACATGTTTGTATTGTAAATTTTCCTCCTACACTAAGGTTGAACAAAGGCTGAATATGGAAGCATGAAGGCCTCACATCTTTGGACTGACATTACTGACATACTAAACTGGTCCTTTTATTGTGTATAGAGTTGAGTACGTTGAAAAGAGGGAAGAGTATATGAGTCAGGTAAGACCTCATCATTGTAGAGGAGGTTTATCTACCTCTTGGAATCCCTACTTGTAGGTTCTTTCCTCAAAATTCAGCTCAAGCCACCTTCTACTTGAAGTCTTTCTTGATCTTTCCCCTCTTGAATTGCTAGTACCCTCCTTTCCCAAGTGACCTGGTATTTATTTTGCATATATTCTATATCTGTTATTGGTCAGTTATTTCAGTTATAACCAACTCTTCATAATCCTATTTGGGGTTTTCTTAGCAAATACAATGGAGTGGTTTTCCATTTCCTTCTCCAGCTCATTTTACAGAAGAGGAAACTGAGGCAAACAGGATCAAGTGAGTGGCCTGGGGTCACATGGCTAGTAAGTATCTGACGTCAGATTTGAATTCAGATCTCCCTGACTCTAGGCCCAGAACTCTATCCACTGTGCCACCTAGCTGCCCATTCAGTATGTATCTACATCTGCACATATATATATATATATATATATATATATATATATATATATATATATATATATATATATATATATATATATATATATATATATATATATATGTATATATCTGTATCTGCATCTATATGTTGTTTTGTTGCTAGAATGTAAGCTCCTTGAAAGCAGGGACTATTTCACTTTTGACTTTGTATCTCCAGTGCTTAACAAATCAACCAACATTTATTAAATACTTATTATGTACCAGGGACTATGATAACCACTACAGACACACAAAGAAAGGCAAAAGACATTCCCTGATCTCAAGGAACATGGAAACAGCAGTGCACAAATAAGCTATAAGAAGGATAGATTGGAAGTTTTTAACAGAGGTAAAGTGCTAGCATTAAGGGAGATTGGGAGACATTTCTTCTAGAAGGTGAGATTTTAGTGGGTATTTGAAGGAAACCAGGGAAATCAGGAGATATAAATGAGGAAAGAGGGAATTTCAGGCCATGGGGGCCAGCAAATAAAAATGTCCAAAGGCAGAAGATGGAGTATCTTGTGAGAGGAACAACGAGGAGAGCAGTGTCATTAGATTATAGAATACATGGTCAAGGGGAGGGATGAGTAAAGTCTAAGAAAATGGAAAGATAAGATGGGATAAGGTGATTAAGGGCTTTGAACTCCAAAAAGAGGATTTTATATTTGATCCTGGGGGTGTCAGAACAACTGGGTCTTTAAAAACCAGAGGACATGATAGGAAGCCACTAGAGTTTAGTATGTGTGTTTGTGTATGTGTGTGTGTGTGTGTGTGTGTGTGTGTGTGTGTGTGTGTGTGTGTGTGTGAGTGAGAGAGAGAGAGAAAGACAGACAGGTAGACAAACAGACAGAAACAAAGACAGAGACAGAGATACACAGAGAGAGAGACAGACGGAGAGAGATGGTTAGACCTGCATAAAGTGAAAGATGTAGACTGATTTTGATTGGGTGGGACTTGAGGTAGGGAGACCAACCAGCAAATTATTGCAAAAATACAGGTATGAGGTAATAATGGACTGCACCAAGATGGTGGCCATGTCAGAGGAGAGGGCAAATATGGAAGATGTTATGAAGGTAGAATTGACTTGGCAAGAGACTGGATATGGCAGGGGCAGGGGTAGAGGCAGGCATCGGGATGAAAGAGTATAAAGAATTTAGAATGACACTGAAGTCTTGAGCCTGGGTTTCTGGGAGGAGGTGGTGCCCATGATAGTAACAGGGAAGTTATGAAGAGGGAAGGGTTTTGGAAGAAAGATAATGAGCTCAGTTTGGGACATGCTGACTTTAAGATGTCTATAGAACATCCAGTATAAGATGTTCAATAGGTCATTGAAGATGCAAGTCTGAGGGTTAGGAGCTTACTGCCTTGTCATGGTGGACAAGGCATTATTCAATGAAACAATGAGTTATGCCCTCAAAGTTCTGACAAAAGATGAACCATTGGAGAAGGAAATGGCAAACCACTACAGCAGGTTTGCCAAAATACCCCATGGTCAGGTAGAAGAGCCTAAACAACAGCTTTCAATAAACATCAAGCTATAACCTTTGTTGTTCAATCGTTTTCAGGCAGATCTGACTCTTTGTGACCCCATTTGGGGTTTCCTTTGCAGGTATACTGAGTGGTTTGCCATTTCATTTCATTTTCCAGATCATTTGACAGATGAGGAAACTGAAGCAAACAAGGTTAAATGACTTACCCAGGAGCACACAATTAGGAAGTGTTTGAGACTGGATTTGCACTCAGGTCTTCCTGATTCCAGGCCCAGCACCTATACATTGTATCACCTACCTGCCTAGGGAAGTAGGCAAATCCCTTAACCTCTGCTTCATCTTTGGAAAGGACTCAGCACAGTGTCATACACATAGCAAATGCTTGATAAGTCCTTTTCCCATCTTCCTTCAATGATGATAATGATAGTGGTGGTGGTGGTGGTGATTTGAACAAAGTGGGGTTTGGTCCTTACCAGGCTATACACATACTGACATGCATAGTGCTGTCATACCCTCTTCTTAGATGCCCAGGGACTTTCTTTGTAATGTCTAATTGCCTACATCTATAATGACCTGTCCTACATATGTAGCTAGCTAATCTGAAATATTAATTTGTGCTAATGTGTTAAGGAAAGATGACTGAACTACAGATCTTCCCTTCCTATAAGGGAAGACAATATTTTAAGCTGAATGATTAACTCTAAGAGGAGGAGGTTAATATCAAGGAGGAAAGATAGATAGTTTTATAGAAAGTGCATTTATGCAAGCAACATTGTGCTAGGCATCAGGCATACAAAGATGGAACATGACACCATCCCTATCTTCATGGATCTGATATTGTACTGGGGGAAGGGAGGATGAAGAGTACAACATGGGCACAGATAAGAATAATCTGAGCTTGAGAGTAATGAAGGCAAAGTGTTTCAGGGATATTTGGAGGGATAGAGAACACATTTAATTGGAAGGATAAAGGAAGGTCTTACAGAAAAATTGAAGAATGGGAAGAGTTTTTAAAGGGCTAGACATTTAGAAGTAGAAGAGACTTCGAAGGCCAGGTATTCCAAGCCTCTCATTTTAGAGATGAGGAAAATAAGGCTTAAGGTTAAGTGACCTGACTGAGGTAATAGGGAGAATAAATAGTAGAACTAGAATTGGAAACAGGTCCTTTGACTTCACAACCAGGACTCTCCCCCACACTACTTATGGAAATATAGAGTATATTCCAGGCATAAATATCCAAGGATAGTTAGGTGGCATTTTGTGCTCAAGGAAGAGTAAGTTCAAGTTAGATTACTCAAGGTCCTAAATGACAGATTGAGTTTGCATTTTATTTTAGAGGTAATAGGGAGATTCTTGAGCAATGGTCAGACTGATGCCTTCAAATGGTTATTCTGCTAGCAGCCTTAAAGGTGGAATCAAGAGGGGAGGTAGCTTCTGGAAGCAGCCAGATCAGTTAGGAGGGTAGTACAATCATCCACTTGAGAGAAGATGAGGACCTGAACCAGGATAGTGTTTTTCTCTCACCTCCCCTCTTTATCCCTCCACTAATAAGTCTTTTGCTTGCCTCTTTTATGAGAGATAATTTGCCCCATTCCATTTCTCCCTTTCTCCTCCCATATATTTCTCTCTCACTGCTTGATTACATTTTTTTAAGATATGATTCCATCCTCTTCAATTCACTCTGTGCACTCTGTCTCTATGTGTGTGTGTGTGTGTGCGTGTGTGTGTGTGTGTGCATGTGTGTGTGTGTAATCTCACCCAGTACCCAGATACTGAAAAGTTTCAAGAGTTACAAATATTGTCTTTCCATGTAGGAATGTAAACACTTCAACTTTAGTAAGTCCCTTATGACTTCTCTTTGCTGTTCACCTTTTCATGCTTCTCTTCATTCTTGTGTTTGAAAGTCAAATTTTCTTTTCAGCTCTGGTCTTTTCATCAAGAATGCTTGAAAGTCCTCTATTTCATTGAAAGACCAATTTTTCCCCTGAAGTATTATACTCAGTTTTGCTGGGTAGGTGATTCTTGGTTTTAGTCCTAGTTCCTTTGACTTCTGGAATATCCTATTCCATGCCCTTCGATCCCTTAATGTGGAAGCTGCTAGATCTTGTGTTATCCTGATTGTATTTCCACAATACTTGAATTGTTTCTTTCTAGCTGCTTGCAATATTTTCTCCTTGACCTGGGAACTCTGGAATTTGGCCACAATGTTCCTAGGAGTTTCTCTTTTTGGATCTCTTTCAGGCGGTGTTCTGTGGATTCCTTGAATATTTATTTTGCCCTCTGGTTCTAGAATCTCAGGGCAGTTTTCCTTGATAATTTCATGAAAGATGATGTCTAGGCTCTTTTTTTGATCATTGCTTTCAGGTAGGCCCACAATTTTTAAATTGTCTCTCCTGAATCTATATTCCAGGTCAGTTGTTTTTCCAATGAGATATTTCACATTATCTTCCATTTTTTCATTCTTTTGGTTTTGTTTTGTGATTTCTTGGTTTCTCATAAAGTCATTAGCCTCCATCTGTTCCATTCTAATTTTGAAAGAACTATTTTCTTCAGTGAGCTTTTGAATCTCCTTTTCCATTTGGCTAATTCTGCTTTTGAAAGCATTCTTCTCCTCATTGGCTTTTTGAACCTCTTTTGTCAATTGAGTTAGCCTATTTTTCAAGGTGTTATTTTCTTCAGCATTTTTTTGGGTCTCCTTTAGCAGGGTGCTGACCTGCTGTTCATGCTTTGACTGCATGTCTGTCATTTGTCTTCCCAGCTTTTCCTCCACCTCTTGATTTTCAAAATCCTTTTTTGAGCTCTTCCATGGCCTGATCCCATTGAGTGGGCTGGGATATAGAAGCCTTGACTTCTGTGTCTTTGCCTGATGGTAAGCATTGTTCTTCCTCATCAGAAAGGAAGGGAGGAATTATCTGTTCACCAAGAACGTAACCTTCTATAGTCTTATTTTTTTTCCCTTTTCTGGGCATTTTCCCAGCCAGTGACTTGACTTCTGAATATTCTCTCCACCCCCACCTCACCTCCAGATCCTCCCAGCCAGCACTTGGGGTCTGAGATTCAAATGCTGCTTCCCAGCCTCAGGGCTTTTGGCGGGGGCAGGGCTGCTATTCAGTGTGAGATTAAGTTTAGGTGCTCAGGTGGGGGCAGGGCAGCCTCACGGGCTCAGTTCCCTCAGGGGGTTTATGCAGAGACTTTCAACAATGTATCCAGGGTCCTGCCTGCTTGGGGAGCCCTGGTCTGCTCCCACCTCTGCTACTGGTCTGCTCCCACCTCCGCTGCTGCCTCCTGAGGGGGCCTGAGTTATGGGGGCACCCCACTCCCCTCTCGAACCACCAAAGAGACCCTCTCACCGACCCCCGTCACCTGTGGGTGGAGGGACCTGCACGGCCACTGGAGATCCCGTCCCTGAAGCCTGCTCGGATCTGTTCCTCTCAGTGCTGCAGCCGTGGCAGGGCTGTGTTTGGCTCCCAGTCCGCGGCACCCAGTCCGCGGCACCCAGTCCGCGGCGCAAAGGACCTTTTGCAAGAGGTTTGCAGGTCCCTCTGGAACAGATAAGTCCTTCTCTCCAATGTTCTGTGGCCTCTCGTGCTGCAGAATTCACAGTGAGTAGCTATTTACAGATGTTCTATGGGTTGTGGGTTCGGAGCTATGTGTATGTGGGTCTTTCTACTCCCCCATCTTGGCTCCGCCCCCCATTTCCAGCTCTTGTCCGCATGCTTTAAATGAGAGGAGTTCTTGACTGCTAGAAGCATCTCATTCTATTCTTAGTGAAGTTAATTTATTAGAAAGAATTTCCTAACATTGAATCATAATCTGAGTCTCTCTTACTTCCAGTCATTAGTCTTTGATCTCTTTGGAGCTGGAGAGAAGCACAATCCCTTTTCAACAGGCTACATCTTCACATATTTGGAAACAGCTGTTGTAATTGCATTCTCCTCCTTCTCTGAATCTTTCCTCTTTCCCTTCCCCACTCCTATCTTCTTTTAATGGGGAAGAGGAAATGCTTGATATGTGGAGTTGGGAAGAGGATATAATAATTATATTAAGACGGTGAAGGCCCAATATGAATCGATGCTACAAGTGCCAAAGACAAAACAACATTTTCTTAATTTAAGACTACAAGGAAGATTAAAGACGACCTAGGAAGCAAGAGATAGTGAAAAACATGCTGGCTCTCAAATGAGAGGATCTGAGCTCAAATCCTAACTGTCATTTACTATCTACATGATTATGAGCAAATTCACTTTTTCTCTCTTTAAGCAAGAGGAATAGATGGGCTCTGAGACCCTTTCCAGTTCTCAGTTCAGGGGCAGGGAGCATCCAGCCTAGAGGCCACATGTGGCTTTCTAGGTCCTTGGGTGCAATCTTTTGCCTGAGTGCAAGTTTTACAGAATAAATCCTTTTATTAAGGGGATTTGTTCTGTGAAATTTGAATTCAGTTAAAGAGCCACACTTGAGGACCTAGAGGGCCACATGTAACCTTGAGGCTGCAGGTTCTCCATCCCTGGTAGGATCCTATGATCTGCCTTGACTGGATAGAAAGATGATCACAGGGAGGAGGCAGAACTACTCAATTCCACACATACTTCTATTGATGCAATCTAAGATTTTTAGTTTTATTTGGCTGACATATGACATGGCAGACTGAAGTCCATTAAAACCCTTAGGACTTTTTATTTTCTTAAAAAACACTTCTGAATTTAACTTAGAATTTTTTCATATGAGCTGCATTCTAGCCATATTTCTCCCATAGCCCCAAATGAGTCAGAAGATAGTAAGAGGATATCTAGCTACATTCAATCATTTCTAGTTATCTGATTCAGGAGTACTGGAATTCTAAATTTCAGAAGGAAAGAACTTACAAGATGATTACTGAGGCAATCTTTGTGATATTTCCATAATTAGAGAGGTGCCACATAACTGAAGAAAAACAAACATTTTTCAATTTCTGGTGGAAAAAAGGAAAAGAAGATGAAAATTTCATTTTATGAAATGGGAAGGTTAATATGCTCCTTTCTAAGCCAAGAGTTCAAACTTATGTGTCACTTGCACTTGGGCCATCAATGGAATGATGACTCTTATGAAAGATCAATTTGTGATTTGCCCACCTCTAGATTCTTAATTGGCATCATTCACCTTCAGTCCCAAGGTCACTCTCAGTCAGGGTACCACATAATGCTGGTAAACTTTTGGCATTTCCTCTGACTTCCAAGGAACCATCACTTAACTAATTAGACAGCTTTCCTTCTTCTTATGAGAAAAGGATAAGCAAAAGTCTACCAGATATAATTAAAACTTCTCTCTTCACTTGAAAAACAGAATACCACACCACTCTGAATATATACAAATATGAAACAATGAAAAGCAAGTCTTTAAAATGCCAGGATAAAAGTTCTATCTATACTTACTTTTTATATATTCTGTCTGGAGGGAGTCTCTTCAATGGAGAGAATTTCTATGTTATTCTAAGTGCTATTGGCAACGGTGGCTTCCTTTTCAAATCTACATTTCAGTATACTACTTTTCTAATTGTAGTCACAAAGGAAGGTCTCTACTGAAGTAGAATATGACTCTGACATTTTAAAAAATTGTATCAATTATTTAAATAAAAATAGAAATAGCATGGTTATTAGATTTAGAGATTGGGGAGCCTTAAAGACTTCAACAGGCTAGAACCTTGACTGAAGCAAAAATATTTTGTGTTTGAAATAAAAAAGAGCTGTCCTATGTTAGCCAAATAAAAGCTAATGCAGTCTTAGATTGTATTCATAGCAATCTAATTCTACATGACTTGGAGAAGAAGTGTATTCCCTGCTTCCTGGACATATCTCCATTAATACTTACTAGCTATATGACCTTGGGTGAGTCAAATTAGCCTCCTGGCACCTCAGTTAGCCTTCATCTCAAAAATGAGAGAGTTGGCCATGTTGGCCTATGAGGTCTCTTCCAGCTTTAGAACTGTGATCTGATGCAAGTCATATTACCACCATAAACCTCAGTTTTGTCATCAGAGAAACAGGAATATTAATATTTATTCAATCTACCTCATAAGGTTATTGTAAGGAAAGCATTTGGTTAAAGTATAAATGTGCTATTAATAAATCTTAGAATACTATAGAAATGAGTAATTTTTAATGATGATGACGATAACTGTGCAAGGTGCTTTGCAAACCTTAAAGTGCTTTACGTATATTACTCATTTGATTCTCACAATAACTTTATAACATAGGTCTTTATAATCATTATTTCTCCCATTTTGTAGATGGGAAAACTGATCATTTTCACTGATGATGTTCCAGGGACTTATCTGTGGCTGCATGGTTGTTGGAGTTTGGATATGGACAGAGTTATTGCTTAATTTCAAGTCTAATACTTACTCGATTATAACAGAATGCCTCTTTAATTTAACTGATCATTCTTACCACAGAATTTACGGCACATTGGGGAAAAGACACGTCCGTTTAAGTGGGGTCTCTCTAGCAACCCTCAAATGATATCACACAGACAACTGCCTATTTAACATGTATTCAAGACTCTCTCTCTGTCTCTCTGTCTCTATCTCTCCTTCCTCCACATGTGACATATATACATACATATTTATCTATATATGCATATATGTACACATACAGATCTTCAAGGAACCTAAAATACAAAGCAAAAACTGTCTACATATGTACATATGCACATGTACCACACGTACACCAATCAATAAACAATCAATTAATAAACACTCACTCATCGCCTACTGTGTGTCAGGTACTGTACTAAGCACCGGGGCCACAAAAACAGTAAAAAGACCTCACACATACAAATGCACAGGCACACACACACAGAGCTTTCTGTGTTACTTGCTGGGTTGTGTATTTTACTCTGTCCTGCCCTTTTCCTCTTGGTACTTGCTTTAATTCCCAGACCTGCAGTAGGTTCCCATTTGCTTTGTCTCTTATGAGTTCAAACTGTTAGACAAATAAACCTTCCTTTGAAAAAGAACAGAAGAAATTGTGCCACCTGGATACATTATCTCACCTCTTGTATGGGATGACTAACAAGCCTCCCTAGAGTGAATTTCTCATTGTGCAGGCTTCATCTCAACATATCAAACACATGCCTTATTTTGCCATAACAGGTGCTGTGAGTTTTCACCATCTGCCTATTTAAACCTCTCCTCTAAATTCTCAGCCGAGAGTGTATTCTAGGCATAAAACTCTGCAATGGTGCTATCTTTGACTTTCCTTATTAAGACTGTGGACAAGTCACTTTAGTTCTTCATACTTTTGTGTTCTCACATACAAAAAAAAACCTTATAGAGAAAATGCTTTCTATATCTGGTTAAAAATCTTTTTATCTGCTGTTTAAATGTATTTTATTAGTTACATTCTGGTATATCTTAACAGTGGCAAACACCTCCGGTGAATATGTATTAGAATGTCCAGTACAGGATCCAAAACAAAGAAGAATTTCTAATGGATAGTGAAGACCTCCACTTACTCTTGTCTGCTGAAGATATACTGATTACATGAAGCCCCAAACTATTGCCAAGTCTTGCAAGCAACATCCATGATCACCTAAAAGAATTTGGACTAATTATCCATGAAAGAAAAGCCAAGTGGATGAAAAATGTCAGCCTATGATATGTGGTTAGATGGACAACTCATAGAAGTCTATATATATTGGACAGTCATTGCCAATGGATGATTAATTGGGCCTGAACTAAAGAAAAAAAGGGTAATCGTTTACATTTGGAAAATTGCACAGACCTCTGAATGACTCTGCATCTCCCTGAAATAAGGATCCATTTTAAAAATATCAATATTCTTATGGTAATGCTGAACAGCTGTAAGTTATGGACCTCTATTTGGGTCCCAAGAATTAAAGCTGAGACTCACTCAAAGAGCAATGAGAGTAAGTGCACTGAGACATATCACTGTTGAAGAACTGTGTAGGGGAATGGAACGTAAAGGATATCATCAGAGAGAAGTCCGAGCAAAAATGGATGTGTGCCCATCATGTAATGAGAGCAAGGGATGGCTGATAGATGGCAATGTCAAAAAATCAGAAGGAAAGCCTGTAGTGTATTGGATGAACTCTCTGTAGCATATTGCTGGGAGAATAGGCACTGGAGGTGCTCAAGGTTAGGAGTCATGGATAGGTTGCAGTCTGCATGGATATAGATATCCACCTCTATAACACTGTAGATCTAATACATCAGTGCATCCTCCATAAATTTGGAGGAATTATCTGGTAGGATTTAAATTATATCTGGAAAATGAATATGATAGTTTTGAACTTTAAAACTAGTATTATGTTATCCTTTTTTGTGACAGTTATAGTGGAAATATTTGAATACAAATTTTGTCATAATATTCAGCTAAGTTATTAGTGGAGGACAGCTAAGTTATTAAAAATGGAGGACAGCTTATAGTTAGCAAAAATAAAATGTCTATGAAATATCTTTTATCTGTACTTTTAAAACAATTAACTTGGACGTCATGGGCCCTGGTTGTTTGGGTCATTGTGCACAACCTGGATCCTACTTCCCATTTTAGTCAAATTGAAGACCAAGTACTTTTGTAGAAGTAGTTTATGGGATGATATCTACCTTTACAAAGTCAAACCTATAAAACAATGATGACTTTCACAGGGATAATGCATGATTTCCCCTGACAGAAATTATGAAGATATGGTTCAGAAAAATTACCACAAAATAAGATCAGCAACATATCTAGTGGACCTTGTTAGAAGCTCTATATTATCATCATTTTTTTTAATCATTACTTCAAAACTGGTTTTGGTGGCAATACTGTAATATCTAACTTATTTGAAGGCAAAAGTTCTGGTAATCTGAATCTACTAAACACACATATGACCTTGGAAGCTCCTAGTAGATGGCATAAAAAGATGTTTCTGGGCTCTTGAAAGTTCCATAACCAAGGCCTGGAACTAAAAGTTTTACTTTACTCCCCAGAGATCATTTAGAGTAGCTTATGAGTTCAATACAAAATTCATTACCAGGTTTCATTATGACTTTTTCCATCTCACAGCAGAGTAAAAGTACTAGTGACCATTAAAAAACTTGGTTCTAGGAAGGAACTTAAAATAACTTGCTCTTTTTACAGATGAGGAAAGTGTCAATGAGGTGAGAGGTAAAGGGACTATTAGAGGTGGTCACTAGGAAATAACTGGGAAACTAATCTGAAGAGATGAGACAGAAAAACTATAAAGAACATATACAACTGTTGTACCACACACTATAATAGTGAGGATTCATAATGATGACTCTGAAACATCAAGAAAAGGTTAAATTTTGTTCTAGATCTTTCAGGGGAATAATAGAGAAGGTAATATATTTTATAAAATACATCATAAGAATTAAAATGAAAATAACTTCTTTGATGCAAAAGGATAAATCAGTCATGTGAAATACTTTAGCACTGAATGATGCCAGATACACGTAGTTATGTAAAAGTTATTAAAATTCCATAGTTTTAACAAAAACAATTTGTAGATACCTTTCTGCTTCTAGGAAATGATATAAAGTTGGAATCAATCAAAGATGGTGGAGGCATTTGGAGGAAAGGTGTGTGTACCACATCAAAAAGTCAGAGGAGCAAACAATAACTTCTTCTGTTAATCATTTTTGGGTATTGACCAAAGAAGATAAATGGAAAGGAATGCAAAATATAGTCTTCTTAAATTGATAATATCACTTCCAATAAATTCTTCAAATATATAGGCCTTTTGAAAAACTTAGTAAGAAAGTAGATGAGATTAAAGATGAGATACAAAAAACTTTTGCTGAATTTAGTTCTTCAACAATGAAATGAAAACATACTTGCAATACATAAATATACTTTCATGTACACATAGTATTCAGTCAGAAGTCTTTACTTTTAAAAACACATGGTTAACTTTTAGAATAGAGAAGGCAAAACCAAACCCATTAAATGGAGACACAGCATGATGGTGAAAGAGGAAATCTGAGTTCACCCCCCCAGCCCTACTACTTATTTGCTGTGTGAACTTGGGCAAGCCCCTTAACATTTCTGAGCCTGATTACCTCAACTCATAAAATGGAATTAATGGCATTTGGAACACTTCCTTTATTGAGATACTATGAGGCTTGAATGAAATAATCTATACTAAACATTTTGTAACTATAAAGCACAATGTAAGTCTAAGATAATAATTATCATCTCTTCTGAATAGAATTAAATATAGCTTCCAAATTAAAGGGAAAACAACTTATGAAAAAGCAAATATACATGGAAGGTAACAAGGTATATGGTTTCACTGAAAAACATATTCAACAGTCTCTTTACTAATTGGATTGGGATTTGGCAGGGTGTGGAGAGATGACCGGGGGACTTTTGGAGGGCTGTGGGGACTGAAATTGAGGGTGGGGGATGGTGAAGGGGTGGGAACTCTTGGAGGAGTGGGTGAAGTGAGGGGAAGTAGATAAGGTAACAGGGATAGGGTAAAAAGAGAGGCTGAAAAAGAAAATAGTGAGTAAGACTAAGATGGAGGCAAATTCACAAATAGCAATTATAACTTTGAATGTGAATGGGATGTTAATAGCATCCTTCTTTGTGGTGGCAAAGAACTGGAAATTGCAGGGATCCCCATAAGTTGGGGAATGGCTAGACAAGTTGTGGTTTATGGTTGTGATGGAATACTATTATGCTATAAGAAGTGATGAACTCATTGATCTTAGAAAGGAATGATGCATGAAAAGATGAAGAGTGAAGTGAGTGAGTGAACATTGTCTGCAGTGGCAGCAGTATTGTTTTAAGAATGACGTTAAGTGACTATATCATTTTGAGTATTATAAATCGCAAATTATACAAATTATAAATTAAGACATATGAAGATAGATGCTGTCTGCATCCAGAGAAAGGAATGATAAATATGAATATATAGAGACTACATTTACATATGTGTATACATATATATGCCTATTCGTGTCTAATGATGGCTATATTGGGGGGAGAAATATAATAACGTTGTATATTTGGAGAGACTAGCAAGTGATGCATGGTAGATCTGCAGTTTCATGTGCAATCATCTTTTTCATTGTACTGGATTATGGAAATCCTTGTTCCCTGAATTGAAAATAAAATAAAATTTAAAAATTAATGTAAGTGTAAATATATAATAATATAATGTAAATGCAAATCCTTAAAGTGTTTCAGAGAGACTAAAAGGAAAAATCACTTTAAAATTAAAATGTCAATTTTTAAATATTACATTTTACTTGTTCTTTGATTTTATTCTCATTTAAAAATAACTGAACCAGAAAGTAAAAATTAAACTAACAGATGAAAGAAATATCTACAAATACCTTGATTTACTATAAGCAAGACAAATTAATCATAAACATATCATAGATGAATATATTGAGATTATGAGCACCATGATATTAAAGCTAAATGCCAAGAACACATTTAAAGCAATGAAAAGTTTTGCATTACTCGTTTTCATATACAGATTCAGAACTGTGAAATGGATCAGATAACAGATTTTGAAAATATCCTAACAAAAACCTATAAAATATTCATGCCACATCCTAACACCCTGATGGGGATAAAGAAAGAGTAACACTTCCTCTTTAAAAAGAAGAGGATTGATCATTCTTAAAGCAAATGAAAAATAGATTAAAAAATTACAGAAATATTTTTAGGAGAAGCAGACATCAGTTCATCAAATAATAGTAAAGGATAATGAAAGGCTAATAATCCCCCTGCTTATGAGGTCCATGCCTTTGGATGTGTCAGAAGTAACCAAAAGTGGTTTGCCTCTGGATAGGAGCTAAGGAATGGCTAAGATTCAGGGATAGACCCTAAAAGCCCTTGGTGTGCTATATCCACATGAATTTAATCTAGAGTATATCAACAAGGAAACATAGAGTAAATGACTAAATACAGCTTTGTTTGTGGGAAAAGAGAGTCTCATGATGGCAATTTGGGAAATGGTCACTGCCAAGAGATATTACAGAAAGATTATCTTTAAGGAATCTGGTCTTAGTGATTCATTTAGGTTATGCAAAGAAAAGGTAGAAACGATACATCACATCACTGCAATCTAAAACTTTAATACCTATCAAATACTTAGCATAATAGGGGTGACAAATTGACCTATGTATAGTCTGAATGGATTACCTTTCTCTTTATCTACTACCTGATTTTCCTTATTCTTTTGCAGCTATGATTCTAATGCAATTAAGGGCTGTACTGTGATATTTTTCATACTCAGCCCTAAAATTTCAATATCTCTTGTTAGTTAACCAATTGTCTGTTAAGCCTCACAATAGTTTACTAAATATTGCCTGTTTAATAGGTGAAATAAACCTCTTTTTCCATTGTTTGCTCGTTTCTAACTTCTAGATGAACTATTCCCTCTCCCTTCCCCTCTTTCTCCAATCTCCCAGGTTTAGCAAATATCCATGTTCAAAACAAAAATAAATACCAAGACTCTTCTACTTATGAACAGTATAACAGAGTAAATAAAATACAAATATTTAAAATGTATTTGTGGGTGAGAAATATAACAGCAAAGGCAAAGAAAATTGCTCTGAATATCATTACAACTGGTGATATTTCCTCTGTTCTGAAAACATAGTCCCATCATCAGTTCTCTCAGGATACTAATTAAAGTTTCTTCTCAAGAATTTTCTTCCTCTTTCTTCACAACATAATGATTAAGTTTAATTCTCTCAAAAAATGTCATCTTAGTCCTTTTTCTTTATCCTCTCGTCAGCCATAACAATGAACAGAATGCCAGTTAAACTCAGTCTCCTCACAGACTGCTCACAGAATGAGAATTAAATTGTTATTACAAGATTCCATTGCCTCTTAAAGGTATAGTAACACCATCTGTAGTCTTTATGAGAGATCCTATTGTACCTGGTTTTACACTAGCAAGCCACTATCTGGTGGCTAGAATTATACCCCAGATACTTGTTATCTTTCTTTAGTGAAAGTTAAGAAAAAGCAAACAAAAGAGAGAAATAACAATCCATGTAAATATAGATGTCAGAAAATCCTGGAGAAATCAACAAGTAAACTTCATTGGAACCAGACCATTATCACAGACTGTACTGTTGTCCACTTGATAAAACACTGATCAATAAAAACTTAGGAACAATGATTTTAATAGATGCTTCCATATCAAATCCTCATAACCTCCAAGCTGCACAGAAGCAAAAAACCCAATCTTTCAAAATATAGAAAACTAGCAGAGTAGATCAAAATCAAGTGAGCACAGGGCAAAGTACATATCAACTCTATTTTACTGTCTGCTACTGAAGTTGTACAGACAGTAAAGGATATTTTTAGTTATCCTACAAAGGATGAGCATTATTCAATTCCTAAAAGCAGTTATTTGATCCACTTATGCAAAAATCTGCAGAACATGAATTATAAAAGAATATGCAGAACAGTGATTTGTCCCAGGTCTATTTCTAACTGAACTCCAAAGAAAAAATAGTTTTAAAAGTAGTTATTTTATCCACCTGTTTGCAAGACATCAATTAGAAATTACTAAACATCATCAAATTAAACATGAAATTTAAATTATATTAAATATTAATAATATATTATACCATTAAACATAAAAGAATAATAACAGGATAGTGACTTTTATCAACACAATTTAAGGCTGAACAGCATAGAAAAGATTAAAACAATGAGATGAATAACGCAAACAATAACTTTAGCCCTTGGTAGGATGCAAAATTTAGCATTGTAGATATCTAACAAATATTTTAAATTAACAGCTAACATTCATTATTCCTAAGGACAAGAAATAATGTTTACACTGTAGTGTCTCCACCACAGGTCAGTATGAACAGGCTAGATTAATGGTATATCTCTTTTGAAATTCTGCATAAGAAAATGAAGAGGGTATGTTTGCCATTTTACCCAGAATGCTGGGCAAATTGTAGCTCAGCCTGTCTCCCTCTACTGTTTCCAAGTAACTTCTTAGCTTCTAAGGAGCTTCTAAGTTTCCCAAAGCTTCAAAGAAATGACTCCTTCTAGGATACCATGTTACCGTTCAAATCTAGCTAATCCATAAGGGGGCTGTGATGGTTGTTTATTTGCTAATTAGACTATATGAAATGCTATAAAAATCCTTAATAACAAATTTATTATTGTTATTCAATCTTTCACTGGCAGCTCATATTCCACCATGTGCAATAAACTGGGTATAAGTAATTAGTTAATAATTGGGATTTATTTTAGATTTAGATTTTAGGAAAAAGAGGAAGAAAACTCTTAGATTCATAAAGCAAAAACTAATTACACGTGAAGTAAGATGATAGAAAAACGAAAAAGGGAAGATATCTATACTACCTTTTAAAGGTTTCATGATGTAGGAAAGAGTGCTTGACTCAGATACAAGAAATTTGGGTTACAATCCTGGTTTTGTCATTGCATAGCAGGGTGAATTTGACTGTCATCAAACCTATCCATGACTCAGTTTCCCCATCTGTAAAATGAGGTTATTGGGGTAGCTAGAGGCACATTCTACTGTGTTCTCAGCTGACAATATTTTGTAACAATGCCATCTATACGTTATCAAACTCTCACTAAAACATTGAAATTTTTGCTGTGTGTCTATCAGCTTGCCTGAGAAATACAGCTAGGTTTCTATGAGTGAAAATAAAGAATGCTTTGATGTGGTCACAGTATTTGAATTTGCATTGCATAGTTCCATGGGGCTGGAACAAGTCACCATATTTTACATATAATTAAAACTATAAATAGTGTGAATTTGAAAAATGCCACTTCATGGGGTCCATTACTTGCACCATTAGGGCCTTAGCTGTAAATCAATTGACCCTGACTGTAAATTTGTCTCCCGTAATATGATTTCATGTAACATACATTGTCTTGGAATCAATTACTGATATTAGAACATATCTGTAGTCTCTATGGTTCTCTATGACTCTAATGGGTTAATAATTTAAAATGCATTGAGTATAAGAGTGAAATAATATTTGCCTTGTGAATAGTTATTTTTCAGAGTCTTGATACTGATTAGTTCCGAAAGGTCAGATATCTTCTCTGTAATGGACTAGGGAGTTGCATTCACCCAGACCTCCAATCTTCTATTAGCTCATATTGTCCATATAATGGTTTTCAAATTATTAAACATGAGAGATTTGTTTCTTCTTCTTGGAAATAGAGACTGGGAAGGAGGCAGGTTCACATGGTTAAGTGATTAAGCGACTCGATTCAAATTCTGCTTTTGCTACTTCTTAAGAGGGAGTAGGGCTAGGTGATTTCTAAGATTCAGTCTAGCTCTAGACCCTATAAGTCTATGAATGTTGTAGGGTATTATTAATGATAAGACAGGAAATAGACTTTTGCTTTAGAATTGTAACCCTCCCAGAGGAGCTCTCTTGGGGTCAGACAATTTTAAAGAAGCTAACATAATTTTTTAACTTCTATTTTCTTTTCATTCTGAAAACTTCTTGCCAAAGCACAACTATCTGCAAGACAAGTATGTAAATATACATATTTCTACTTGTATATACATAAATATATATTAATGCTAATAATAATAATAGTTTTCATGTAGTGCTTCAAAGTTTTCAGTGTTTTTACGTGTCAGCTCATTTGTTTCTGACAACTCTGTGAGATAGTGTTATTACTATTTTCATTTTACAAACAAGGAAACAGGCTCAGACAGGTTAAGTGACTTGCCCAAGGTCACATGGCTATTAGATACCTGAGGAAGAATTCAAACTTGATTTTTTTCTGACTTCAAGTTCAAAGTTCCATTTACTGTGCTAGGTATAAAACAGAATGAAACTACAAATGCCAGAAAAATCACTGGTTATCAAAAATATTGTGCTGCCCAGCCTTATATGTTAAGTTGGTCGGGGAAATGAGAAACTGTACATAATATCTCATCAAGTCTGAATTGCCCACAAAATAAGAAGTATAACACTAAAAGGAGAATTAAGAGACAGATTCTAGTCGACCATCTTACTAAGTATATGAGTGGTCTTGAGCTAGTTACTTCATCTCTAAAATGAGGAAGATTATCTCAAAAGTCCCTTCTAGATACTTCATTTTGTAACTGTTGGTAATAGTAATGTGCACATAGCAGGAAGTAATTAAGTGTTTCTTTACTTGAATTGAATATCTGACTTCAATACTTTGGTCTTACTTGATTAAATCAATAAGCTGCCATTTTGTCTTAGAACTCCAGGTGGACTATAACTCCATAGATTCTGACTCTGCACTTCCCATAACTACCACCAGCAAACTTCAGGATTTGTCTCACTAATGAAACCTACCACTCTCTGATACTATCCTTTTCCTTCTCCAAACCTGCATTACCTACTAAGCCAGCTGTACTTATGAGAGAAGATGAAAGCCCTCTCCTCCACACCTGTGTTTATACTCTCTTGATTTAGTCCCTGAAAATACCTTATAAACTCTTTTGTCATTTTAAAAAGAATTTTAATATCAAGCTTTATAAGAAACAATGTAAAGAAACAAATGGAAAATGTCCAGGTATCCCTGCTGGTTGATTAGCCAAGAGGGAATTTATTAGCTTCTTGTAATGGCTGGCCCCACTTCTTTTGTTGTTGTAAAACTGGCCTCTCTATTACACTAAATGAACACCTAGGGTCCTATTCTGTTAAAGCCATTTTGATCTTAGAGTCATGCAATCCAGTAGACCATAATGACAACTCTCAATTATACAGTACTTCATAGTTTGTTTTCCTTACAACAGCCCTATGAGGGAGGTAGTACAAACAGTTTTATCTCCATTTTCTCAGTGAAGGATCTAAGACTTTGAAAGAGTAAATAACAAAGCTATAGTTAGGGTAGAGCAACCAGCACTGTGTCCTAAAGTGGGAAATTTAGAGAAAATCCAAGTTATCATAACAGTTCTTTTCCCCTGTTTGCCCTGCCCTTGCAGGGTTAGCCACTGCCACCTTACCCCTTATTTCTCCTCCGTAAGCATCATCTCAAGCAGATCCATGCTACAGCCTCTCTCCTTTCATCTTCATTGACCCCAGGTGCAGAATTTTTATGTATACCTCCCATGATGTGGCTAATACATGTTAGATAAGAGAGTTGAGTTCAGGTCTACTGACTGCAGTTTTAGGGCTCCCTAAACTACAATATGCCATGATCCTCTTTCCTAAATCTGAAATTTCTGTGCTAATCTGAACATGGAATATTATCCACAATTTAGCTTCTCTTCCCATTCAAACCACCACCCTCAGTAGTTTTTCCACTAAATTCTTGTTTCTGAGAATCCTTGGCTCTGAGGTCATTAGTAAGATGGAAATAACGGATGTACTCTGGATCAAAAAACCATTGTTTCTTGGTCTTTCTTTTTTTCCCATCTATCTCCTGGTATTCTTGTTGCTGAATGCGTCATGCTTTTTCCTCTTCCCCTGAGAAAAGACTTTTCAAAAACCAGATTCACAGCAGGGGAGAAAAAACTGACGCAGAGAATAAATATTAGCAAAAATTTATCCAATAAGGATAGGGAATGATAATAGTCTTTCCATTCAGATCTAACAGAACACTCTTGCAAGACTTTACTCATCATGTAATATTGTATATTAAAGATATCTCTGGATGGCCATGACCAAAGAATTCCTCACTAAATGATGATAGCCAGATGACAAACCTCTCCATACTTAGCTAATAGCCTGGCCCTTACAAAATAGACACAATCTGTTATCTGGACCCTACTTGAAGTTTTTTTAGCGTGATAGAACCTGGAAGAGCTTGGACTCCACCATTATGGCTTTCAAAAACCTTAGATTGACCTTCATGGCATGATGAGGCATAAGAGGAGGAACTTTTCAAAGAGATATGTGGAATAGGGCATGATGAGCTGCAGCAGGCTGGTACACATGACATGGGAAGAACTATATAATGAATTATATTATTAGAAAATATGTAACTGCTTCAAATGGAAATATATTTATATGACTTTACATGTATAATCAATACAAAATTATTTCCTTTGCAAAGAATGAGGAAGGATAGAGAGAATTTGGAAATCAATTTTTTTAGACATGAGTGTTAAAATTTTTTCCATGTAGTTGGAAAGTATTTAACAAAATAAATAAAAATAATTTTAAAAAAAGAACAATTTTAATTGAGGAGGGGAGAAAGGTGGGCCTGCTATAATAATAGGAAGCGACAGCTAACAGATATGTCCCATTGAGAGGTAGACTACGTCAACATATCTAGATAAAGATTCCTACCACACTGGGTAGTTTCTGTTATGGTGATGGGAGAACATGGAATATAGGATACGGGAGAACATGAATAAGGGTTGTATAAGACTGGCAATTGTGTATGGGTTGCAATCTTCATGAGTGGAGAGGACTACTCATATCAATGCTGTTGGTGATATGTTGAAATATCAAGACATCATTCAAAGCATTGCTATCTTTGTGGGCATCTTATTCTCCTAGGAGACTGTAAGCAACATGAAGATAGGAATCCTGTCTCATCTAACTTTGCCCCGATATTAGCACACATACTCTGAATACAGACGGAGCTAAAGAAACGTTTGTTTAAACTTTGTCAGTCCTAAGAACTCTCATTTTTACTCCGTTAAGAGCCATGAATCACCTCAGGAGTCTGGCTAGTAATTCGGTTTTGAATTACTGGGAAAGATAGACATTCTGAGCAGGATAACAAGTAGCAGAATGGGCTCTTTTGAGAAAGACAGTCATCCGCTTGATGCTGTGGCATTTGTAGGATGCCAGGGGGTTGGTAAACAGCTGGGCTCTGGCCACTTTCAAGAGCACTGTGTGATGTACAGCCAGGCTTCTCAACTTAAAGAGAGCAGCAAGGAAAAGAAAACTCAGGAAAAATACCCCAAAATTCTATGCAATCATGACAAAAATGAATATTTGGTGGGTACCCCTTAATCACTCAGCCACACTTCCTGTGATTTCTCTCACCCAACTTGCAAAAGGAAAAGGGAAAATTCAATCATTCTCCTTAAGCTTTAGGGTGCATATCGTCTCAACTCCCAACATATTTCCTTTCCTAATTACACAGTACAAGCAGTGATGGATGGAGAACTGGACTTGCAGTCAGAAGAACTTGGATTCAAGTTCTGCCATGACTCTGTGACCCTGGGCAAGTCACTTAGTCTTCAGTGACCCAGGCAAATTTCTAAGTCGCACACACGATACCAACATTCATTGATAAAAAGGGATCCCACAGGTAGGCATTTTCTTGATCAGTGAATCCACAGTCCCCATCCTAAATCATATAATATTTAGACAGATTTTTAACTAGTTCATACCATGACCTCATATTAGCTAAAAGGAAGAAGGTGCTAAAAATGTGGTAAATAATGTGAAAAATTAACCCAAGGTTAAAGTTTCTTTCATCATGGATAACCTATAAAGAGAGTTAGAGCAGCCTAGACAATAGACTACTAGGTTTTTAATTGGGAAGGGTGCAATGTATAGAGCGCCAGCCATGGAGTCAGGACCTGAGTGCAAATCCAGCCTCAAACACTAGTTGTGTGACTTTGAGCTGGTCACTTAACTCTGTTTACCTCAGTTTCCTCAACTGTAAAATGAGCTGAAGAAGGAAGTGGCAAACTGCTCCAGTATCTCTGCCAAGGAAACTCCAAATGGAGTCACAAAGAGTCGTACGCAACTGAAATGACTGAATGACAACCATATTAGATTGAATACTGCCTCTCCTTTTTTGTTAGCTGTGTAACCTTGAGTAAGTCACAGCTTCTCTGAGCTTTCAGATAACTTTCTTAGATAATATTATTATTAAACAGATGGTATCTATACAGGGTTTGTAGCTTTAATACTTTAAAATTACACTTTCAGGACATGCTTTGTTATTTATAAAGCACTTCATATATTGAATCTTGCACCAGCCCTTCGAGGTAAGAACTGCAATAAATCAATAAACACGTATTAGGTGCCTACTATGTGCCAGACACTCAAAGATAAAAAAGAAACAAATACAAATTAAACAGAGATGCCACCTTTATTCCCCAAGGAAGCCCTAGAAGTGCCCGGTCTACTGTCCTATGGTTCTATCAAATGATTTGAAAAGCAGTATCTCAGTGTTATTAAAATGTCTTCATTTTACAACTGTAGAAAACAATGCTCAGAGACACGTAATTGACTCAAAGATGCAAAGCTACTAAGTAGACTAGAGGAGTCTTGACATTTATGTAGGATCCCTACTTCCTAATCCAGTACTCTTCCCATTCATTGCTTTGATTATAGGCACTGAGGGTTGATACAGAATAAGCTAGTCAGGGTCAGGTAGGTGATGAAGTGGATAGAACACTGGCCTTGGAAACAGGAAGACTCATCTTCATGATTTCAAATCTGGTCTCAGACACTTACTAGCTCTATAACCCTGTTTGCCTCAGTTCCTCATCTGTAAAATGGGCTGGAGAAGGAAATGACAAACCATTCCAATATCTTTGCCAAGAAAATCTCAAAAGGGATCATGAAGAGTTAGACATGACTGAAGAAAAATAACAACAAAAAAGGGAATCACAGGTTTTATGACATAAGTACAAAGGATAGATATGGTGGCTAGTTTTGTCCTGAGAGCCAGAATTCTTTTTGGAAAGCAAGGAAGGTTAAGTGACTTACTCAGGGTCACGTAGCTAGTAAGTGTCAACTGTCAGATGCTGGATTTGAACTCAAGTCCTCTTGAATCTGGGGCTGGTGCTCTATCCACTGCAGCACCTAGCTGCCCCATCATAAATTCTTAAAGGGATTTTAGATATCTACAGAATAGGAAAGTAAGGTCAATAAGATGAAATAACTCACCAAAGGCCACACAAATTTGTAGCAGAGTTAAGAATGAAAGCTCTCAGACTGTAGCAGGCACGAACAAAGTTATCTTCTTTGTATGGTTTTGTGGGAGCTCATTTCAAACCTCAAAGCAGAGATATTCTTTCATAAGAGAGTTTTAAGAAATTGAATTTAGGAAGAGTAGTTGGCAGTTAATTTAAGCTGATTTAAGCAAAAATGTGTTAGATATTAATCCAATGCTATATTTCATTGCTAAAGTATCAAGAAAGAATGATTTGTATTAATCCAAGAGTTCCCAGTGCCTTACAGTTATTTTCCTTGAGATATACAGTTGAAATAGTAAGCTAAACTCAAAGCTTTTCCCCGCATGAATTTTTCTGTGAATTCTGAGAGATGTCATTTTTGCCCACTTTCCCTGACCCTATTTCAAAATGTTGAACATTAAATGCTCTTTCCTTCCTGCATCATATATAACCTTAATTTTCAATTTTTATACTTCATGAATTCTGAGGGGAGTGGTGAAAGTGGGGAAGGACTTTGTTTTTTAACTTTTGGAGTTAGAGCTGGGGTTTTCAACCCAAAGCTACTAGATTTCTGGAGATCTATGAATGAGGATATGAAAAATAGATCTTCATTTCTGCATAATTAGTTTTGTAATCTTATATATTTTATTTAATATATTTAAAAAGATTAGTCTGAGAAGGGGTCCAGCGGTTTCACTAGAGCAGGGATGGGGAAACCTGTGGCCTTGAGGCCACATGTACACCTCTAAGTCCTCAACTACAGCCCTATGACTGAATCCGAATTTCACAGGATTTGTTCTATGAAGTTTGGATTCAGTCAAAGGGCCACACTTGAGTACTGAGAGGGCCATGTGTGGCCTCGGGGCTGCAGGTTCTCCACCCTTACACTTGCCCATCAAAGGGGTCCATGATGCGAACAATATTAAGAATTGCTAGCTTATTGAGAAATATCCATCCTTCATATTTCTGCATGAACAGAAAATGGTATCAAACATTATCTTAATTTTCAAAAATATAATTAACACATGCTATTTAAAGCTGCATTTATTTAAGATGCCCCAAAAGGAAGGAATTCCTAGAATCTAGGGATTCCTAGAGTCAGTCAGTGTACTATAACCAAGAGAATATGGTAGAAAATAATGACTATCTTACAAAATCATAAACAAACTTCCCTCTATAATATACCTCCACAGTGCCTGCTATATTTTGTTACTTTTGAAGATCACTGAGGAGGAACCGGTAATATGGGTAACCGTATAAAAGCATCCAGTCGCTGAGTTCTCATGTAAGGTTCCACTGCCTTGCAAGTTACCTCAAGACAATCTAGAGTGTCATACTTCCATCCGTACCAACCCTGACAAAGGCTACTTTGGGTCTGGGGCATGGCACCAATCATTTAAGGCACATGATTCTTTTCCTTTTCTCGCCAGTGTTCCTTTAAAGGTTCATATTACTCCTTTTTACATAGATATCATTAAAAAATTATTGTTTGCTATATGTAAACTAATTACAAAATAAGTTTGGGGTAAATAAGAGTTGTGTAATCTCTCCGATCCCTCTGCCTGAATTAATCAGTTACTCGGCACTTCTAATGCACCTACTATGTATCAGGAGCACTAGTCCTGGAGTCAGGAAGACCTGAATTCAAATACAGCTTCAGACACTTAACTCTTTGCATGACCCTGGGCAAGTCACTTAACCCTGTATACTTCAGTTTCCTCATCTGTAAAATAAGTTAAAGAAGGAAATGGCAAATCACTGTAGTATCTTTCCCAAAAAAGCTCCAAATAGGGTCATGAAGAGTTGGACACAACTGTAACTATGTTTCAGGTACCTTCTTTGTCACTGTACAAAGACAATAAAAAATTATAAGAATGATAATGGCTAACTAACATATATAGCACTTACTATATACCAGGCTCCTAAACACTTTACAGTTATTATCTCATTTAATCCTCACAATAATTGTGTGAGGTAGGTGCCATTTTATCCCCATTTTCACAGATGAAGGAACTGAGACAAACAGGTGAAGTGACTTACCACAGGTTCCACAGCTAGTAAATGTCTAAGGCTGTTTTTGAATTCAGGTCTCCCTGACTCAAGGCCCAGAGTTCTATCCATTATTCCACCTACCTACCTCGAAAAGCAAAAACAGTCTTTGCCCTCAAGTAGCTTATGCTCTACTGGAAGAAACGATATACATATATAAGTAGACACAAAATGCGTGTACAAGTTGATTTCTGAGGGGCACTAGAAGATGAGAAGGGTCAGGAAATCATTCATGAAGGAGGTGGCATTCTGAAATTTTAAGAGACACAGGTGAGAAAGGAATGCATTTCAGGTTTGAAGGATAGACTCTTTAAAGGAATGGGATGTTATATATAGGGGAATAATAAAGTCAATTTGGTTGGACCAGGGGTACAGGAACCTGCAGCCTTGAGGCCATACGTGCCCCTCTAGGTCCTCAAGTGCAGCCCTTTGACTTTGACTAAATCCAAACTTCACAAAATTCACAAAGAACAAATTTGTTCTATGAAGTTTGGATTCAGTGGAAGGCCTGCACTGGAGGACCTAGAAGGCCACCTGTGGCCTCGAGGCTACAGGTTCCCTACCCCTGGGCTAGACCATTAAGCAAAGTTTCTTAACTTGGGGTCTGTGATAACTGTATTTGAATATAATCATTTTCTTTTGTAATCCTATGGATTTAAAACATTTTATTTTTGCCCAATTACATATTAAATAATTTTAAATATGATTTAGAAGGTACCTTTTTTATTATGGGGCAGGGAGGGGTGATTGAATTGTATAGAACTCTACATATACACACAGATGCACACACACTGAGACAAACAGGCCCACAACATTGTGTTACTGCAGTGGGTTATGTTTTCATACTAACACAAATTTTGAGAGAAAAAAGTCAAAAAGATGCTTTGGCCTTGTACTGTGTATAAATATTAAAAAAAACCCAGTTTTGTAGTTTTAATTACTTTAATTATTGTTATAAAAAGACTGCCATTTTTAATACGTGGTTTTGGGGGGAGGTTGGTTTGGGGGTTGGTTTCCTATTTTGGGTTTTTTTTGTTCTGTTTTTGTTTTTGGCAACAAAATCTTGCTTTTAGTGTTTGTACCACTGCTGGTAAGAATATTAAAATATTGAAGCATTTTAAAGAATTTTTTAAGATGCACAGTAGAAGCTTTCCACTGGAACATATGCTATCAATTCATTTTCAACTTGTGTTGTACCAGAGAATTCTTTCAAAAGTCATGCATCACTTCTAACCTCCCTTCTTCCCTTCCTCTGTTCTTTCTATTGTTGGTGGTGGTTTTTCCAGCATTTGGGAAAATAATTTGCAAATATGACCAGCTGCTATTGAGGAGGAGATGGTCTGTGTTGGGAACAAGATAAAAATTATTTCTGTGTGTGTTTTGTGCAAGTGTGGGTGCATGCGTGTGTGTATTTTCTTGCTAGAGACCTTTTCAAGAAGTAAATGTTTTGTGATCTAAATCTATGATGTCTTATGGCAATCTGAGCAGGTGCAATGGAGAAAACTTGAGCAGCTTCACTTAGATGAATTTTAAACATTTTTTAAAAAAAGTTTTGAGTTGCAAATTCTATCCCACACTACCCTGTCCCCTTCCCTGAGATAGTAAGCAATCTTATATCAGTTATATACGTATGATCTTATAAAACATTCCATATTAGTCATTTTGTGCAAGGACTCAAACAAAAAAAAATGAATGAGAGGAAGGAAGGAAGAAGGAAACAAAGAAAAAAGTAAGGAAGGAAGAAAAAGAGAAAAATAGTATGCTTTGATCTATATTCAGACAATATCAGTTCTTTCTCTGGAGACAGACAATTCTTCATTGTACAATATTGCTATTACTATGCACAACATTCTCCTGGTTCTGCTCACTTAACTTTGCAACAGTTCATGTAAGTCTTTCCAGGTTTTTCTGAAATCCTGTATATTTTTAAAATGCATTTTAAAATACTTTTAAAGAGAAGGAGCCAACAGGTTTAACCAGATTGCCAAGAAGATCTGTGACATACAAACAAAAAAAAATCAGAATCCCTGCCACAGAGTGAATAAAGGTGAGTTATATAACAAGACTGGAATGGTAGCTTGGAACCAAGTCATGAAGGCTATAAATGACTGAAAAAGAAGTTCATATATGATCCCAGAAGGTGCTAGCAAGTCACAGGAGTTTACTGAGCAGGAGGGTAACATGAGGAGATGTGCTTTGGTTGTAGCAGAGGATGAATTGGAGAAAGGGAAGGGACTTAAAACAGAGAGTCCAATTTGGAGGCATCTTTCTTCTCATTTTCCTCCTTTCTCTCCCCCAACCTTCATTCCTACCTCTTTGTCTTTGCTCATGCTGTTTCCTCCACTTTGTCTCCAATCCATCTATCCCAAATTTGCCGTATCTTTAACTCAAATTCTGCCCCTTCAATTAAGATATCTTTAACTGTGTCAGCCTATAGATACTCATATTTTTTTCTTAAGCTACAGAAGTCAATTAACAAGCCTTGTTAAGCACTTCATATGTGTTGGCACTGTTCTAGGTGCTGAAGGCACAAAGACAAAAATAAACAGTCCCTGATCTCAAGGAACTTGCATTCTATTAAGGAGGGTGGATGGGATTGACAGCTGAATTGGGGTATCAAATTGGTAGAGGAAGTGCTTAACTCAATTGTGTGACTTCCCTCAGTTTCTAAAGCACCAACAGATTTTACTTAGCCATTAATTCAGTATCTTACTCTCTGTTTCACTCTAGTAAGTCTTATTTATTTCCAGTGACACTCTAATCCACATGAGGAAAGGAAACTTGTCATGTTCTTTCTTTCTGCTCTTTACAATACCTACTATCATTCTAGGAACTAAACGAACATTTGGCTTGATTTAAATACACACAAATAATAATAATAAGATAACAGATAGTGTTTACATAATTTTTTAAGGTTTGAAAAGTGCTCTACTGATATTTTCTCATTTACCCCTCACAACTAAATTTAATTCAATAATCATTTATCAGGTATCTATGATGGGTCACACATTGTGCTAACTGTTGCCTCACAATAACCTGAAGAGGTAGGTACTCTTATTGTCTTCATTTTATGGATGTGAAAACTGAGGCAGAGAGAAGTTGAATGACTTGCCCAAGGTCAGAGGTAGTAAATGTCTGAGGCAGGATTTGGGTTCAGATCTTCCTGACTCCAGACCCAAAGCTCTATCAACAATGCCACCCAACTGCCAAATACTACACCTTATACTGCCTCCCACCACCTCAAGTTCCACATTTCAAAACCTGTGAATAACAATAAGACAGCCACGGAGATAAAACAATGTAAAAAAATGAAATATGAGAGTAATGAATCAAAGTCACCCAGAGATAATTGAATCATGACACCTTCTGAACCGTGATAGATTTACTTTAGTTAGATAGATTTACTTTTCTGATATCTTGAAATTAACCTCCAGCCTGACAAGACTGGAACTAGAACAGTAAAAGGGCTACAGAAGCTTGATCTTTGCCAACTGAATCTTTCATCTCTAATTCCAGCCATTGCTTATCGTCTGTCTTCATCGACAACTGGAGTCATTATGCCTGAATGGATTTTCCTTTCCTGCTCTTCCTTATTATGAGATATTGTGAGGGAAAATAATGCTCCCTTACTGCACCCATGACTGAGGCTATAAGAAATTGGTTTTTAAAAATCTCTGTTCATTCGGAGTAGTTGAGAAAAAAAGAAATTGACATGAAAACCTCACTCATTGTTCATTTTCATAAATAGGTATTTAGAATAGGTATTAGAGAGAGTATTGATTTACACTGTGCTTTGTCATACCCCTGGTGTCCCTAGAAGATCCCCCCCTGTCCTGTTGTTAACAATCTACCCTTCATAATAGCCTTGTGTCTTTTCACCTGGAAATTATTTTGTGGTTTTTGTGTTTACTTATTTTAGGTTTACTTATATACGTACAAGTTTTCCCAAAAGAACATAAGTTCTTTGATGACTGGGACTATTCAATTCTGTTTTTATGTCCCCTGTACCTAGTGTGGCTGCCTTATAATAAACGACTGTTGAATGGAATTGAAATAAATTGCATACACTGAGGTTTGTGTATAAAACTCCATGTAGAAGCAACATGAGACATGTTAATTTTCTTTCCTGAGGGACACAGTGCTCCAGTAATTCAGGTATTATTTTTGTAACACCAGCAGAGTTCTTGGCTTTGAATTTGACACCAAAGAGACTCTAGCCTTAGGGATTTTATTTTTTAAACTAATCTTCTCAGTTCCCAAGGACCTTGGAACTGATATTCTGCTGCTGATGGACAGCAACATTCAAATGCTGTATTCGTTTTCATATAGAGATTTGTCGTCAGCCAAGGAATTGATTTCCCATGTCAAGTAGAGTCTGTTGTTGACCTGTGAAAGAGGTGACTGAAGATATAGATGGATAAACTTCTCAGTCTTCTATAAAAATAATCTACAATTACATTTTTTTCTAATCCTTTTTTTTAAAGGCTCATGCTTCTCCCTTTCTGTCTCCGTATGTCTGTTCCCGTGGAACTTGGAATTCAGAATCCTTCCCAAGTTGACCACTTTTGCATCATTACTGCAGTCATCATATAAATTATTCTCTTGATTGTGTTCGTTTCACTCTTTATTAGTTCAATTTTTTTCTTCTGTGACATTTAATAGCTTAAAACTGGATGAAGACTTTTGGAATATCATATATATGTATATATGTATCTAGACTTATGTTACATATAGGTGACATGTTTTTCTTTTTTAAAGTGTATATAACAATCCACACTTTCTTATATAATCTTTCCTGTTCATCTGTACTGAAATGTTTGTTTGTTGCTAATAGTTAGGTTCAAAATAAAAATATTTTTCAAGTCCTAAAAGTTTAAAAAAGCTATCAAGTTGAGGACAAGCCAAAGTGGAAAACTTGCATCTTGGAAGCTTCAAATTTTGTATAAATCAGAATTATTGGGACTAAAATTATTGGGACTAAAGACTTTATCTCTTTATGCTAATTAATTTTTCTTTCCTTAAAAATGATATTTTCTATGGAAGTTTGTCAGGATAATCATTCTTGATAGATTTTCCACCACTACCACACAGGCCACAAAGTCCATTTTATCCCATTTGAAGGTTTGGTGATCAAAGTCTTTGCTTCACAATCTGGCTCCAAGCTTCCTTTCCAAACTTTCTTTCTCACTGTTCCCCTACACAAGATCATACTTATAGCCCTGGAAGAGGTCTCAAAGGCCTTGGGGTTCAATCCTTTCTTTTTATAAGTGGCCCATTAAGGTTAAATAACTCAAACAAGTTCCTACAGGTAATAAATGACAAAGCCTGAATTTGAATCAGGTCCTCAATTCCCATTCCAGCATGCCTTCCATTCAGCCACACTGCCGCTACTCCTCTTTCCAGTTTGATATACTGACAGTTTCCCAACCCAGTTTTACCCCTTCTCATCTCTGTACAAATCCACAAAATTGCCTCCTCTCTGACCATCTAGATCGTACCTACACTTAAAAATCTAGCTTAAATCTTATTTCATCCTTTTAGATTATGCTGACCACTCCTACTGGGAGTGATCTTTCCCTCATCAGGACTTTAGAGCACTTACAGTATTCAAAGGATTTAGAGATGAGAGGGACCTTGGAGATTACTTAGCTCAACGCTTTGACTTTAAAGATTCAGAAGCCAAGGTTTCCAGAAATCACAGCACCGTCCATTTACAGCTAGAAGGCACTTAAGGACTCTTCCAGTCCAATGCTCTCTTAACAGATAAGGATGCCATGACTTGCCCAGTATCACCAGATAGTAAATAGATGTTCTAGTTCTAAAATTCTTTCTTCTCACTTCAGATTTAAAGTTCTTTCTGCTACTTCATGGTGCTTTTCCCTTTCCCACCTGGGCCACTCATCTGACACGTCTCCCATGCTGCCTTGTGTACTTAGTTGTTTTCATGGCTGTAACTTTTGTCTCTATCTCCCTAACTGAAAAGAATACACCTTGAGGGAAGATGTTAGGTGTTTTATAAATATTTTAAAATGATTGCTTAAGTGTATATTCCAGGGCAGATTTGGGATTAGGGGAGGCTATGGAGGCTGCATTTGAGTTTATGGAAAATTTTTTAAAATCATTCTTGTCCGATTTGGAAACTTGGTCCCAGAGCACAAGTACAGAAGCTAACATTAGGTTTTAGTGCTGACTCTTTCACTAACTAGCTGTGCGATCTTATATTGATTACTTTGCTGTTTTTGTTGTTGTTGTTTAGTCATTTCAATCGTGTTTGCCTTCATTTGGTGTTTTCTTGGCAAAGATACTAGAGTGGTTTGCTATTTCCTTTTCCAGCTCATTTTACAGAGGAGGAAACTGAGGCAAGCAGGGTTAAGTGACTTGCCCAGTGTTGCACAGCTAGTAGATGTCTGAAGCTGGATTTGAACTCATGAAGATGAATCTTCCTGATTCCAAGCTTAGTGCTCTATCTGCTGTGCCAGCTAGCTGCTCACTTAACTATTAAGCTTACTTAACTAAGATGAAGTTGTTTCTTGATCTATAAAATGAGAGAATAGAACTAAATGAAGCCTCAGTAACTTTTAAAGGAGAAGTGTCATTCATAAATGAATCACATTTAGTTATAGCAAATAATAATAGTAAAAATCAGTATTTATATGGTGCTTTAAGTTCTGTAAAGTGCCTTACAAGTATTATCCCATTTTATCCTCACAAGAACCTTGGATAGTATTATTGTTATCTTTATTTTACAGATAAAGAAACTGAGGAAGATGATGTCTAAATGACTTGCCACAGTTGGTAAGTGTTTAAGATCAGGCTTGAACCCAAGTCTTCCTAATACGAGGTCCAGTGTTCTATCCACTGCATCATCTAGCTAAAAAAATCCTAACATTTTAATTGGAAATATGGAAAATGACAAGGGTCAGCCATTTAGCTTCATGTTATCTAAATCCGAGTGATCCTCACATGGCAAAAAATGAAATTTAATTGAGTAAAAAAGCAAAAAATAACTAAATACTTGATAGAAGTCTGGACTACATTCAAGTGCTATGTTATGTAATTTTGGGGGGAGATAAGGAATCCCAGAGACATCTTGGTCCCTTTGTATAAAGGCCAGAAAGAGGGAAAAACACTTCTTGGGTAATTCCAACTTCAAAGAAAACAGGAAATACTTGAAATATGGCAAGAACATTTTTCCTAAGAAAAGAAAATTTGGAGCAGGGTCCATGTATCCTGCAGTGGGAAGAAAATTGACTGGAGTTTGAATTCCAGATCTGATATGAGCTGTGTGAATTGAAGAAAATAGCTTTCCTTCTCTGAATTTGTTGCTACATCCATGAAGTGGGGAAAATAATACTACCTTGACTATTTCACAAGGTTATTGTCAGGACTAAGTGCATCGTAAATAGGAATGTGCTGGTCAATGTTTAATAACTGACTCTCTAGGGGAACTGTGTACCCCCAGGATACTTTTAAGCTTATTCTCTATCATTAACATTTTCTCCATTACTTTCTTAGGTCTACACAACTGACAAAACAAGAAATCAAGCCCTGATTTGTAGCATTTGCCAGTTTCTAAGGTCACACCGAAAATTTAATGGCAGCTCCCTGGAGCCACTCTGAGCTAGCTACAGCCCCCATATGCTTGTGAACATCAAGTGCTATGTAAATGTAGCCTGTCATTATGATTGTTTATCCTTTTCAGTGGGGGAGAGGTAGACATTCCAGGACTGACTTAAAAGCTGGATTTACATGTAGATGTCTTAAATGGTATAATTTGAATATCTCCAGAAGGCTCTCCCAAAGATCTTCCCTAGTCTACCCCAGAATGTGATTTTTTTTACCATTACTTTTTTTTTTGCCATCATTTATCAGTGACCATTATTTACCATCTTTTGAGGTTAGATATTAAAGATCTCTTTAAAAGTTAAGATATGTTTCACTGAGATTAGTCAGTGAACTAGCATTTATGAATTATGTGCTAGGCACTGTGCTAAGTAAACACTGAGGATATAAGGAAAGGCCAAAAACATCCCATGGTCACCATCTAATGGAGGAGACAACTTGCAAACAGCTATATAGAAATAAGATAAACACAAGGTAGATCTGGGGTAGTCTCAGGGAAAAGGCACTAAAATTAAGGACGAGGAGAGCCTTCGTGCAGGAGGTGGGACTTCAGGAAGCCAGGAGGTAAAGATGAGGAGGGAGACAATTTAAGGAAAGGGGGAACATTTCACCCCTTCAAAGGTCCCTTATATGGTACCTTTGCCCATCAAGAAGACTACTAAGAACCAGGAAGAAAACAAAAATATATTGAGCAGTCAAAATAGCTGTCATGAAGACCTCCAAGACCTGTGCACTGTATATTAAATGTAGCTGTACTTGTTGAGTACCTACTATTTGTAAATCAGGGTACTGGATATTCCAACGGAAGCTAATAAACTGTTTAGGCCAAGCATTCTTAACCTGGGGTCTATCGACTTATTTTTTAAAACAATTCTGATAACTGTATTTCAACATAATTGGTTTCCTTTGTGCTCTTACATATTTTATACATTTAAAAACATTATTTTGAGAAGGGCTTAATAGGATTTTCAGGACTGCCCAAGGGGTCCATTAAGTAAAACACATTAAGAACCTCTATCTTTGGCATTCAGTTAAAGTCTATTTGCTATCATTTTAGATACAATATTAACAAGCTTTATTTTCTAGTTTTCCAGTTCATAGGAAATTAGAAGTGTAGTGGGGCCATGAATATTTGTTATTGCAAGAATTGTAACTTCAATGTTTCCTGTTTTCTTTGAAGTTGGATTTACTACAAGAAGAGTCATTATTTATATTTTTTCAGAAGTTTGTGTATATATTGAGATTCCTTAATCTCCCCCCAAAAAACACTGTATACTAAAGCACTTGAACATAGTCTAGACTTCTATGAAGTATCTCTTTATTTTTTTCTTAATTAAATTTCATCTTTTGTCATATGAGGATCACTTGGATTTAGATAGCACAAAGCTAAACAGCTGACCCAAGGATCACTCTCACGTTCCTTGTTCCAGTGAAAATATTAGGATTTTTCGAGTTAACAGAGAGAGCCAAAAGGGTAGCCATAGTTATAATTTTCATAGGCTAAGTGGCCACAAAAGAAGATGGGAAATTGGCAAAGGGAGTGAAAGGAATCCTTCAGAAGTCTGAGACAATGGAAGTGCTGAGTGAGGATGAAACCCATGGGAAGATCCAAACTAATACAAAAAGGAGTAAAAATGAAGGGATGTGGCAAATAGAATGCAATTTTCAAAGTTATCCAAGAAGACTCTATTTTCAGCAGTGCTATGGGACCCTACTTAATGAAAGAGAAGAAACCTTAGAATTAGCCCACATGTATTCTGTTCCTACACTTGACTGAAGAAGCTAGGAAATTTAAAAAAAACCTAGCGGCACGGTAGCCCTGGCTGTTTCATCCTGAAAGAGCTATAACATTCTTCTGAGGAGGAAATGCCAACATAGCAGGGAGATGAAGCAGCAAAGGAAACAATGAGGGTGATAAGGACCAATAAAATAAGAAACTGGGAACCACAATGATGGAAAGTGGAGTCTCAAGGATGAGTGTCTGGTGTAGAAGAAAGAGGGGGGTGAGGGAGGGAGAGAGAGAAGAGAGACAAAGACAGAAGAAGGAGAGAGAGAAGATACAGAGAGAGAAGAGAGAGAAAAACAGAGAAAGAAGAGAAAAGATAGAAAGAAGAGACAGAGAGAGAGACAGAGAGAGAGAGAGATGGAGAGAGAGAGAGAGACAGAGACAGAGACAGCGACAGAGACAGAGAAACAGAGACAGAGAGACAGAGAGAGAGCCGGAGAGAGGGACACAGACAGACTGACATGGCAAGAAGCCAGGGTAGTGAAGCCAAACTGATGATACCAACAAAGGAACAATATGGGTAGGAGACAGGAAAGGGTCAGTGCCAGAGCAATGAAGCAGGAGATCTGGCAATGAAGCCACAGCAGTGAGCAGTCAGGAGGTTGCTTCTGGTAGGAAAGCAATGGGGAGGTAGCAGATGGAATGGCTGATATGAAGGAACCAACTTTGGTCTTCCCCCTTTCTTTGGCTCTATCTAGGGTAGTACTATAAGTTCCATGGACCATGCTTGTCCCTGGGGAGGATTGACCCAATATGACATACAGAATGGCTGGATTCTATAATATACTCCAAGTTCTTTTCTCTTTCTTGGGAGTTCAACCCAGGGTAGTTCTACAAATCTATATAGTTTCCTGAAGAAATACTAGATGTAGTGATTTCTTAGGCCACTAGCAAAGCCTGTGTTCTTTCCCATTGATAGATTTCACCTTATCTTATATATTATTTAGGTCTTGGGGAGGGAATCTCTTGATTGCTTAGATATAGACTTGTGTAAGAATACTTTTTGTGTTCTTACTATAAGTAAAACCTATGCTGCACCTTATGAGCCAGAATACTTATAGTAGATTAATGTCCACTCTTTGAGAGTATACCACATGCTGATATACACAGGTGTCATCTGGGTGATGACAAATGACTAGGGGGGGAAATGAGTTGATGTTTAGTCTTTGGGAAATGGCAGATTCTTGTACTCCTGGGTTTCACTTGGGAATAAGAAAAAAAATGAGAGGTCCATACAATGACCTGGGCTAGGGGTGGAGAACCTATAGCCTCTAGGCCACATGTGGTCTTCTAAGTCCTCATGGATTTGTTCTGGAAAGTTTGGATTCAGTCAAAGGGCTACACTTCAAAACTAGAGGGTCACATGTGGTGTCAAGGCCATAGGTTGCCTAACCCTGACTGGGCCCTTTCTTTTAAGGAGATCCTCTAACACAAAGGCTACAGAAGTAAGAAATTAAAGGAGGAAAGTAATGTAAGTGGTAGATAAACTGACATCAGAAAGTAGTGACAATTTCCAGTATAAGAAAAAGGAGGGAATTCCTTGATTGCCTGCAGACTGACCAAAAAAAACACCTCAAGAAAATTTAGTTGCCAGGGGGAGCTTTCATGAAGAGACTAGTCCTACTATATACATTAAGAGATCCTGAGGCCACTATATGTATAGTCCACTAAAGAGACTAATCTTTATAACAGTGACCTTGGGTTATCAGGAGAGGCAGCATAGTATGGTAGCTAGATTATAGGACTGGAGCCAAGAAGACCTAGATTCACAACCTACCTCTGACACTTATTTTGTGACCACTCATATGTCTCTTACCTTCTTTAAACTTTCCTTTTCTTATCTGTAAAATGACAATAATCATATGTATGGTGCCTACCTCAAAGGCAGTTGGGCAGGTCAAAGGTCAATGTCTTTGAAGTACTTTCCAATTTTCAAAGTGATACAGCTTTAGGTCACTGAGACCCAGGAAGCTTCAGAAGATCCTCTATAGGATCACAAAGACTTTGGAATATAGAAACTCTGAAGGACCTTCTGAGAATCCAGATAATGTTTGAGGAGGATAAAGAAAATTTACCCTAGATTTTTCACAGGCATTCAGAAGTACACAGTTTGAAGGTTCCAGTGGCCTTGAGAAAGGGGCTTCTGCCCAAGTTTTATGGAGACAGAGAAGTTAGGGCAAAACCAACGAGGGAATGATGAACAAGAAGACTTCAGAGAGGCCTGGAAGGACTTATATGACCTGATGCTGAGTGAAAGGAGCAGAACCAGGAGAACTTTATGCACAGCAACAACCACAGTGTGTGAGAGTTTTTTCTGGTAGACTTAGATTTTTGTAATAACACAAGAACTTCTGAAAAAAAAAAATCCCAATGGTGGACCTCAAGGCAAAATACCTTCCACACTCAGAGAGAGAAATATGGAAGTCACTCACATAATGTAGCAGATCATGTTTGTGTATGTGTATCTGTTTGTGTATCATGTTCTGATTTGTAATACGGATTCTTTCATTTATCTTAGTCTGACTACATAGCATGACTATAGTGAATATATACTCAATAGGAAAGTATATGTAGAATCTATACAGAATTGTATGCAGTTGTGGGGAGGGAGGGAGGTAGTGGGGGGTGGGTGGGGAGGGATAAAATCGCAATTGTATGGCAGTGATTGTTAAACATTAAAAAAATAAAAAAATTAAAAAAAAAAAACCAACGAGGATAAGAATGTGGACTAGATAGCAAGGGAGGAAAAGACAACAGTGATCACAGTTAACTTCAGCTGAGATTGGGATGATTCAGAATTTGAGGCAGTGGGTGAAATGGAACTGTATTCAACAGCTATTCTTTTTTCTGCTTTCCCAAGACAGAGTGAGCCTGGCTTTGAGTTCCATCATAGCCTTCTATACATTCTACAGATACTTATCTGCAGTTTGATTTTACTTAATACTACAAACAAATCACATTGCCATTAATAGTAATTTTATCTGCCCCTATCAATTTCAGGATCAACACTGAGAGAAGAGAAAGCCCACTGGTTACTATGGAATTGAAGGTCAAGCCAAATAGAGAAGTTTCTGTGACTTTGGTACTTCTTATGCCCACTGACCTTTGAACCTGAAAAGAAAGAATTAATAAAGAAATGAGCCAGTAGCAGATAGAATGATCAGGGTTGGCATGGTTGTCCCTGAATACACCTGAGAGATATTCTTTGTACACTGAATTACATACCACCTAGACTCTCAGTTTCCTCAATGTATAAATACCAATTATTATGTAATAAAGAATGATTTCTATCAAATGACAAAAACATCTGAAAAATTCATTTGCGTGGAAAATCTCATTCTCTAAGATAATGCTACACAAATAAGACATGGCTATAATTCATTATCATCCTTTAACACTTTAGTACAAAGCGTTCTTTCAGATCAACTTGTAGAGAACAAGAATTGCAGATTTGATGGGGGAAAGAGAAAGAGCTGGAGTTTAGGGCAATGTAAGGAAATCAGGGCTGTGGTGGGGGTGCTATCATTTGGGGGGTGCTGAAGCTGAAATGAGGGTACTAATACTTGGTGGAGAAAGTACTAATTTTATATATCTATCACTCTTCCTTGCTTAATTATGATACCAGATTCAAGTGGTCCAGTTGGTTCTTCTTGCCAACATTATAGAGCAAGGTGATAAATATGGTAATCATTAGGACCTTACAGGAAATGGCAAACCACTCCATTACTTTTTACCAAGAAAATCCCATTGACTAGTATGGTCCAGGGGATCATGAAGAGTCAGACATGACTGAATAACTGAGCAGTATCATCGTATTCCATGATGCTCTTTGAAAGAAGATATAAAACCATGTACCCACTTTGCCACTGATTCCCAAGCAATCTCTTGCCTCAATTGGAAAGTTATCCCCTGTACTGCATTTTCAACCATTACTTTGACCACTGCCTTGAATAGAATGATAAAGTCACTGAGATTGTCATTAGCTTCTCTACTTTCATATTCAAATCAGAATCTCAATAAACAAAACTGGAAAGAACCATTGATTGAAAATTCTCATACAAGCTTGCTTAATGTGGGAAATTGAAACATTCCTTTTTGATATGTGGTCTCTTATCCAATCTTAAATATATGTGGTATGCTTAAGAGCAAGCAGAATTGATGTATGTGCTGGAATCCAAATGGATTGGCTTTCCTTGTTAAGCAAATATTTGATATTAATCTCTTACTATTTGGACAAGAAATTGCTGTTTAAAAAATTAAATTCACCAAAGGAAATAAATCTCCCATGGATATGACTCTTCATGAATGTGGAGAACTTTATGGCAAAAGTGTCTTCTTTTAATTTCATAATGCAGAGATGACAGCCTTTTTTGCATGGAATCTTCATTTGGTTAAAAGGCATTGGCTGAAAAATTTTAAAGAGTCTCTGCACTACTAAAGATAGCAGTAAGGCCTTTAACTGACATAGCAGATGGCAGGAATTTCTTTCCTATTTTTTATAGGGAAGGAATGTCAACAGGGCAATCAGTACTAAAAGCTTTGTCGTCTATGATTAGTTTCCTCTCCCAAATACACACAGCCATGATGACTTAAAGATGGACACCAAATGAGTGCTTATGCACAAAAAAGCTGCTTTTTTATTTCAGCAGAAGGGCTATTTAGAACTGGTTTTAGATAATCCATTAAGTGGACAAGAACACAATTCTTTCAGAACATCTGAACTGCTAAAACTGTATCTGTAACCATCAGGTAAGAGACGCTGAGAGCATGAATTATTACTTCATGGGCGGGGGAGATATCACACTTTTTGTGACTCAGACCACTCTTAAATCTGGAAAAAATCTTTCTGCTGGATAATCAAAATGTTCAGTAGGTACAAAACCCACTTGAAAGAACATTGGCCATAAAATATCTAAAGAAAATTTTACTAAAAACCAACAACTAGCACAAATATTTTCCACCATCAAATTACAGTCATCTCATACCTTATACTGAATGTTCTGTAGTGTTCCTTACTGTCCTAGAATGGAGCTCCATTCTCTCTGTGACCTTTCACTATGAGTTCCCAGGGACAGAGTCACTACTGATTCCATGGGGGATCTGCATTTGCTGCTTTAGTCTCTCCTGGTTTTGCTCTTACCTGTTCAGCCACCCCTCCTCAATCTCTTTCTCTGATTCATCTTCTTCTATTCATCCTCTAATCCTCCAAGGCTCTGTCTTCATCCCTCTCATTTATTTCTCTCTATATCTTCTGCCTTGGTGATCACATTCACTTCCATAACTCCAATTTTCATCTCTATGACGCTGATCCAAATCAATGTCTCCAGTCCTGCTCTTTATGCCAACCTCTAATCCTAAAACAACATTTGCCTTCTGGAACTACCACCTACATGCTTCTTACCTCAAAATCAACATACCTAAAGCTGAACTCCAGCTAAACATATACTTTGCCTGTTTTTGTAAATACCTATATACATGTTTGTTGTCTCAACCTCAAAAAGTCTCATTTTAATTGTTCGTAAAGTAAAGGGGTTGGAAATGATGATCTCAGAGGTTCTTTCCAGCTGGACCATATAGTGTGTGGAAGGTCTTAATGGATATTAAGACTGAAAACCGAGTATGAGGCCAGGTTGAAATGAGCTTTAAAGGCTAAACAGAGAAATTTGTATTTCATCAAGAAGATCAGAATTAGCCCATGATCAGCTAAAAAAAATTATTGAAGAGGGGAGAGACACATTCAGATTTAAACTATAGGAGTAATACAGAAATGGATTGAAGTAGGTTGAGGCCCAAATAGGGAGAGAAATTAGGAGGCTATGGAAAGATATGAGAGAAATGATAGAGGTAGAACTGCAACGTTTGGCAACTCATTGGATATATGGAGTGAGGAGGATGGCACTGGGATTGTGAGTTTTGGTGAATAGAAGGAAGGTGAGGATAGAGGAGAGGGTTGGTTTGGAGGGAAAGGTGAGTTTCATTGAATTTGAATTCAAGAGGGCATCTAGTTTAAAATGTCTAATGGGTGGTTCATGGTGTGTTTCTGCAACTCAGAAGAGAGACTAATGCTGGAAAAATAAATCTGGAAGTCATTTGCATTGAAGAAGGAGAGGACTTGGACATATTACTTCATTAGGAACTCTATAGATTAGAAAACTCCAATCAATTTAGGTTGGTACCTTTTCTGCACTGCAACTTATGGTCTTAGACATTTACTTAGAGCACTGAGAATTTAACTGATTTGCCCAGGGTTTCACAGCTAATATGTGTTAGAAGCAGAAGGTGACTTCAAGTTTTCTTGTTCCAAGGTGAGTTCTCTGTACCCAGCACTACATTGCAGAGATGGAAATGAAGCCATTGGAGCTGATGAGGTCACTAAGTGATAGAGTGTAGGAACCCAAAGAACTTAGAATAGGGCTTTTCATATATCCACTTGGGGGGCACAACACAGATGACCGTGATTCATAAAGGGATAATAAGAAGGAAGAGTTAAACAGGTAGACAGAGACCCAAAAGAGAATAGTATAGCTCAAACCTACAGAAGAGAGTATCCAGGGAAAGGGGTGGATAACCATGTCAAATGCTACAGAGAGGTCAAGAAGGATGAAAACTGAAGGGCAATAGATTTGCCAAATAAGAAATTGTTGGTAACTTGGGCAAAGAGTTTCAGTTGAGTGATAACATTAGAGGTCAAATTGTAGAGGGGTGAGAACAGAGTGAGGAGAGGAAGTGAAAGCAATAAGTGTAAGAAGCTTTTTCAAGGGGTTTGGCCAAAAATTTGTTATGCATAGTTTATTCATTACTTGTAATTATTATTTATACTGATATCTTAACAAGGAGGTCAGTTTTTATACAAAAAAACAATGTACTGGATTGTACACAAAATACCTTAAGAAAACCTAGTTAATTGGCCCACATAGTCATAACCCAAGTCACTACTAACAACTTAGTGAAACTTTGTAGATATAATACCTAGAAGTAATTAATTAATCATGATATGATTTTGTGGGTAAACCTAAAGTAATAAGTCATAATTAAATGCCATAATAGGCTAGATTTATACCTACAGCTATAATGATATTTCAGAAGAATAAATTCATCAGTGGATTTTTGGGGAGAGCAAATCTTTTTAAGTATTCATTGATTTTATCACCCACAACGTGCTCAATTAAATTGTTATATTAGATAAACACCATCTTGGTTTATGCTAGACCACGAGAAGACTTCTAAATCCTGAACAATTTTGCTTAATTACCTTCTCTGTTCCTTTTACCATAACCCTAAGAAGTTGTGAACTAGGAATCCCCAAGTCAAGCCAGCTCTGCTTTAAGCAAATGCCTGTATGTTTTGGGATGCATGAGCATGTTTTCTATTCCCAGAAAGGCAGTCGGAATTCTAAGTAGGGTGTTAATATGAAAAATCTGGATAACCTTCTAGTGCCTCTTAAAACAGGCCTTTAGAATATAGTTTCATTATTTATTTTGAAGTGTTCTGAATTATCAGGGTAAGCATAACTATAAAGAAGAATGCATCTTAAAGCCAGTCACAAATGTTTTTTGGATTATCTCCATTTTGGACAATCCACACCAGTAAAAGCAGACTATATTTGATAAGTTCCTTAACAGAACATGCACACATCTCAAGAGGAAAATATTTGTCTTGCAATCAAATATTTTTTTAACTTTGTTTGAGGTCTAAAGAGCAAATAAACGTTTGTTTGAAGATTAGTTAAAATAGCTCTAATAGGTAGTGGTAGTGCCTTCTTGCATGCCAGTTCATTAAATCCAGATTCTTCATTTGGTTGATCTCAATTGAAGGGATAAACTAGATATTTTCTGAGATTCATTTTGATCCCTAAGATTCTGTGACCTTCTAATTAATCAGTCATGAAGTCTGACTGATTTGATCATGAGGCTAACTTAGCCTTTCACACAGTCTGTCTCTTATCTACTGTTAGTGAGGATGGAGCTGTGGCCAGAATAGGTCCTGCCAATTCTCTCTCTGCCTTGATAAATATTTTCAATAGGCATTCTTGCTGTGTTTTCCCCTTATTTTCACCACTCCCATCATTGCTTCCTGATGATTTTAAAGTTTTGGTGAAATAAAAACAGTCCTGTGGTTCCAAATAATTGAGAATACATCCCTTAAAATTGTTCATGGTCTTTGAACACTCATTCCTAACATAGGAACTTACATTTTTGGTGATTGAACAATCCTTGGTTTGAAAAATTAAACACTTGTAAAAAAAAATCCCTACAATTTATCCAACAGATAAAGCATTTATTATGCATTTACTATGTTTGTGCTAAGCCTTATATAAGAAAAAAAGACATACTATACCCTCAATGACTTACGTTCTAATAGAGGAATACAATTTATAAATGGAAGCTGGAAATGTGAGATTTGGAGGTGATAAGAAGGTACTTGTCTAGTGGTAATTTTTAAGAAAGTAGAAAAACTTGGAGAATTAGTTGATTTAGGGGTGAAGTTAGCATGGATAGGGTCCCTCATCAAATGAAGGGCCTTACTAAGGAGGAGATCAGGCTAGTGGGCAGAAGCAAATCCAGGGGAGAAAAGGCATCTTGTTTGGACAAGTTCATTTAGAAATGACTATTTATTTATAATTTCTAAATATCATAATGTGATTAGAATATGTATTATCATACCTGTAGGGACTTTTAAAAATCCATCTCAGAACTCTACAGCATAAGGGCTAAGACTCAATTGGTTTGTTATGGAAGGAAGAGAACTTAGGACACAGGGCCCAATTATGCAAAAGAGCTAGGGACACCCTATGTCCATTGCTGGGAAAGGAAGCAGAGTGTTGCTGAGCCTGGAGAAGTCTCACAAGGGATTCCACCACTGTAGGAAGAAATTGCCACTTTGTATCTTACTATTTTAACTAATTTTTTAAACTAATTATGCTAAGTGCTAATATTATTAGCACTTACATTATTTCTGCCTGCTGAAAGACTACATATACTATTGACATCTTCCTAATTTTGGTACCCTAAGACAAAGCCCCAGTGGCCCCACCATAGTTATGAATCTAGTCCAATATAGCTTGTCAAGACATAGATATAAACTTCTTTTCTATTCCTGTGACCTTGTGCAGCCAAATACCATGGTGTGGGTTGGGGGAGAGGTGGTGCTAATGATGGTAAATGGTGCCTTTTACTTAGCTGAAAGAAGGATCATGGCTAGTGTCCAATGGGACTTGGGGAAGCCTGGAAACTTTTGTGCTCCAGTTGTGGGACAGTGATGAGTTTATTGCAAATAAAAGGCACTGCTATCTAAAACGGAATAAAATTATGAGCAGTTAGAGTTCTTGTTTTTGCTTGTTGACCTATTTAAGAAGTGATCTGCCTGAACAGAATTTGCTGTTTGCCTGATTGTGCCTGTAACATAGTGTTATTTGGACTCAGTAAATTTATCTACTCTGTACTTCTTCCTCTGGGGGACATTTTCTTTCTCCCTTCCCTCTCTACTACCTCTGTCCATTTTGGCAGTGCTGAAATGTGTTCTACTGTTCTATTCTCAAAGGCTAGTGGTAGTATGCAAGTCTGATTCTCTTTTGTAAATGAATTTGTTCCCTCTGTGTGTAGGCACATTTTAGCTTGAGATTATAGTGAGCATGGGGTGGGGGGAATAGCTTTGAAGGCTTTTGTTTATTGTTTTTATATTTCAAAGACAAGGCAAGGATTATGCAAGGATCTCCCTGGGGGCTATTGAGTCATGATTTCATTTTGTGAATGACCCTATTACCCTGCTAAGCAGGCCCCTAAAACTTGAACTTGGAGCTCACTTAATTTCCCCTGGAAGACTGAGCCAATACAAGCCATGGTGCTTCTGGGGATATGAGTATTGTTCCTTCATACTCCATAAGGACTCCTAGTGTCATATTTGTATATAACTTTAGCTACAAGTCCCTTCTCTAGGCTGCTTCTTAACCTGTGCTAAAATACATGACTGAAAAAACCAAAATACTAACCACCCATCATTTGGGATAATATCTTGCTTTTAGCTTACAATATTTTAAAACAGCTTCTTTCCAACATAGATTTCATAGGACCATAAAATCATAGAGGCAGAACTGGAAAGGATCTCAGGTTTCTGAATCCAGTTTTTCAGATGAAGGCTGTGAGAAACAGAAAAATGGAGCTTATCACCCAACATCACACCAATAGCAAGAGGCAGAGAGAAAACTCAAACCTTGATTATCTGGCTCCAAGTCAAGACTTCTTCCCCCAACTTCCTACAGTTGATATTATGTTTTATTTAGTATGTACTTTGCAGCTTCAAGTATTGACTTAGTGATGAGCAATGGATCAAGCATCTGAGGACTTGCCTAGGTAAGTTCGGAGAGGTACATCCCCAAAGTAACTTCAGAGTGATGATTTTCTTGTAGTCATAGAAACCTTCAAAGGTCATTTACTTGGTCATAGAGGGATTGAATCTCCTTTGGTGGAGGATATGGCCATCAAGATGAAATCACAGATCCTTGGAGTGACCAGGTATTTGTGAATATGTAATTATAATTCAGGCACATTTGCCATTTGGGGGTGTAGTGACATCATCGATGATGATGATGACAAGTCAACGCAGTTCTGGTTCTCCATAGGAATTTGTCTACCATGCTATAGAAACTTCTTTACCCTGAAAGCTCAGTTTACTTCTGGAATACTTCTCATGTTGGAAGTACCCTTTGACCCTGAGGTTTCTCCTGCTTATTGCTGGTTATTTGCAGAAATTCCATTTGAAGGAAGAGGTCTAGGTCACCCATGCCTCCACTCTTCTCCACTCTGACTTTCCAAAGGACTTTCTCTACCATATCCCTGTAAGCAAGTACCTTCATCTCTGCACCCTGTTTTCCCCTTTCAGCTCCCTTTTAGATGTTAGAGAGGTGGCCAGGAGGCACAGTGGATAGAATGCTGAACTTGGAATGAGGAAAACTCATCTTCATGAGTTCAAATTCAGCCTGAGACACTTGCTAGCTGTGTGATCCTACACAAGTCACTTAATACTGTTTGCTTCACTTTCATCCTCTGTAAGATGAACTGGTGAAGGAAATGGCAAACCACTCCAGTATCTTTGCCAAAAAAGAAAAAAAACCCTAATGGAGTCACAAAGAGTCAGACCTGAGTGAAATGACTCAACAATAACAACTTAATCCCACTTTAGAGTGTAAGCTACTTGAGGGTAGAGACTGTCTTCCTGCTTATATTTATATTCCCTACATTCAGTATAGTGCTTGGCACATAGCAAATGTTTAATAATGTTTGTTGACTGACTTATGAAGTTGTTCATAATTAGCAAAGTAATAGTAGCTAGCAGAAATGAAGCAGGTATAAGCATTCATATGTGCACCTGAGATCTCTTACAACTCTCAAATTTTGCATTTCTGTGAAAATAAAAAAGTTGAAAGTAAATAGGTTAAAATGATCTGTGCAAGCTGTAGGTTATTGGGTCCATTAGGACTAAAGCAGTGGGGGCCAGGGTGGTTGGGGATGTGTGAAGGGGAAATTAGAACAATACTTCTATTCAATTCAATTCACATCCAGGGAATTAAAAAAGTGAGTTAATAAACTGGGCCAAGAACAGGTAGGGATTTAGATAGAAAGAGGCTGAGATGAGACAGCCACATGTCCTACAGTTTATGTTGAGGACTATGAGAATCTTTGCAACTTGGGAACATTGTCCTTTTCATCTGTTATTGAATGTAATAATAGACTCTTCCATTTTTTCCCTGTTGTGTTTTGTAGAAAGTTCTTTTAAAAATAGATCTAAGACACGTATTCTAAACCTTTTTTGGGTGATGGACTGACTCCTATTCTGCCTCCCTACCTCCTTACCACTCAGTCAGGTGACACGTGTGGATCTCCTCTTAGAGTTATATTTTTAAATGCATAATATAAAATAAATAGGATTACTTTGTATTTGCTCCCCGACCTTCAACCAGGATAAGGACATCACTTCTAAACTCACGTCCATGCTGCTAACATATACCTTCAATGACTCCATCTCCCCTAGCTTCTCCCCTCAGTGGAAGAGTGGAACAGCAAACTCTCCCCAGTGCCTACCGAATTCAGATTATTCCACTTTTCATCTGCTGCTCTCTCAAGTTTTAACTTCACAGAACAAGATACCCCAACACTAGGTACCCCAAGATGTCCCGCTCCCCCTGCCCAGCTTTCCTGCCTCCTTTTATATGTGGTCTCCCCTTCTCCCTTGTAAACTCATGAAGGCAAAATTGTCTTTCTTGTTATTAAGAATACCTCCAGGGAGTAAAGGCAAGGACTCACCTTAGCTCCCTTCCAAATCCTTCCAAATCCTTTTAAAAAATGACTCTAAACAAATTTTAGAGCAACAGAACTCATGAAAAGATGGGGTGAAACAACTTGGAAGGTTGGCAGGAAAGGTCTGTTGCTTCAGGGTAAGAAAGGAATGCAGTCCAGCTCAGGCCACACCAGCACAGACTGGGCCCCAGCAAACATGGAGCAGGCCACAAAATTACCAGGAGCAGCTAGTTTCCAGACCTCTCAGTCCACAGATGCCAAAGGCAACTTAGAAGGACAGCAGGAAGGGGCTGTGACACCTGGGTAAGAGTAGAGCACAGTCTAGCACAAGTCATGCCAGTACAGTCCTGATCACAGCAAACCATGAGCAGGCCTGGGGAGCGATTGAATCACCAGTGGTAGTAACAGTGACTGCTTTCAGAGCTCTCAGCCCACAGATGGTAAGAGGGTTGAACAACTGGTCAGAAGATTACAGGGTTCGTTTTGCTAGCACTGAGGGAGGCCTCTGTTGCTTTGCCCATACTCAGATCCAAATCACAGACCTAGTTGGTAGTCACAGGGCAAGGTGGAGCACTAGCTTAGTAGAGCTTGCAGCAACAATGGAGGGGAGACCCTCCTTACAGTTTCAGGGAAGGAAAGGGTGCTTGTGGTCATTCACAGATGAGAGCACAGGCTAGGAGAGTAGTAAACACCTCTCTTCTTCTTGGAAGAACTGAAAATTTACAAGTCCCTGGAAGAATCTCTGAAAACAGTTACACAAAACCCCTAAAGCTTGGCACAGTGTGCCCTCCTCCTTGGAAGCAGAGCCTATATCACAGTAAGCACCCCAACATACACAGGGGGACCTGCTATCACAGGTTCTTAGATCTGTATTCATAAAAGGAAAGGCAACTTTTGAGAGGCTGACACTTTAATCAATCACATGTATCAATCCTTTAACTAAGCACATATATCATTCATCTATTTCAGGGGAGTCAGCACCCCAAACTTCAAAGAAAATACAGAGAAATTAAAGATCAACAGATATAACTTTCTCTGCCTGACCATAATTCAACAGACAGGTACAGCTGCCTGACCATAATTACCAGACAGAGAAGCACAACATCTGGGTCATCAAAGCCCAGGGGGCTTCTTAGCGGTTTCCCAGATTCCTCATCTGGCAAACGTTCTTACCAAAATTAAGCCCCAAAATAAAACCTCACCATCAGGGACTTCATTTTTATTTTATTTATAGTTTTTAATTTGTTTTCAGTTTTCTACAATCACTTCCACATATTTTAGATTTTTTCCCCTCATTCTCTTTCCTTCTCCCCTACCTCCCCACTCCCTCCCCGAGATGGCATGTAATCTTATATAGATTCTACAAATACATTCCTATTAGATACATTTTTACCTTAGTCATGTTGCATAGAAGAATTAAAATGAATGGGAGAAACCATAAAACAAAACAAAACCTAACACAAGAGAAAGTGGTCTGTTTCATTCTGTGATCCAATTCCATGGTTCTTTTTCTGGATGTAGAAGGCATTTTGCCTCAAGAGTACATCGGGATTTTTTTAGTTCTTTGCGTTGCTATGAATGACTAAGTCTACCAGAAAAATTTCTCACACACTGTGGTTGTTGCTGTGTACAAAGTTCTCCTCATTCTGCTCCTTTCACTCAGCATTAGTTCATATAAGTGCTTACAGTCTTCTCTAGAGTCTTCCTGTCCATTATTTCTTGTTTTTTTATTTTTTAAATTAATTTTATTTATTTGCAATGTTCTACAATCACTATCATATAACTTAGATTTTTATTCCTGCCTCCTCCCTCCCTCCCCCTCCCTTCCCAAGATGGCATACAATTTTATGCAGGTTCTACACATAAATTCCTATTAAATACATTTTCAAGTCAGTTGTGTAGAAGAATTAAAATGAATGGAAGAAGTCATATAACAAATCAAAATGTAATACACACAAAAATGATCTGCTACATTCTGCGATGGAATTTCATAGTTTTTTCTCTGGATGTGGAAGGCATTTTGCCTTAAAAGACCATTGAGAATTTTTTTAAGTCCTTTCATTGCAATGAAGTTCTAAGTCTACCAGAAGACACTCTTGCACACTGTGGTCGTTGCTGTGCACAAAGTTCTCCCAGTTCTGCTCCTTTCACTCAGCATCAAATCGTATAAATCTTTCCAGGCCTCTCTGAAGTCTTCCTGTTCATCATTTCTTATAGCACAATAGTATTCCATTGCATTCATATATCACAATGTGTTCAGCCACTCCCCAATTGATGGGCATCTCTTAGATTTCCAGTTTTTGGCCACCACAAATAAAGCTGCTATAACTAATTTTGTTCATGTGGGACCCTTTACCATTTTTATCATCTCTTTGGGATGCAGTCCTAGAAGCAATCTTGCTGGGTCAAAGAGTATGCACAGTTTTGCAGCCCTTTGGGCATAGTTCCAAATTACTCTCCAGAACGACTGGATCAGTTCACAGTTCCATCAACAATGAATTAGTGTGAAAAAAGATTTATTGAAGATGGCAGAGTAGAAAGATGCACATATGTTAGCTCTTACCCCACAGCCCAAAACATACCTGTAAAGAAGAACTCTCAACAAATTCTAGAGCAACAGAAGCCACAGAGCAAAAGAGTGGAGGAGATTTCTATCCCAGAGTGACCTGAAAGACCAATGGGAAAGGTCTATTGTGCACTGGACTCAGAGCAGAGCTCAGCCCTGCCTTGGCCACACAGCACCAAGAGGAGCAGATCCAAGGAGGCTTCAGGGACAGAACCTCCAGAGGCAGCGCAAATCCCTCAATGAGATGGTCAATGAGAGGGACTTTTCAGCTGGCCAAGAAGGGAGCAGGGTGTCCCCATAACTCAGGCCTCCTCAGGTGGCAGCACTAGAGACAGTAGCTAACAGAGCTCCCAAAGCAGGCAGTAGCCAGCATCCATTGTTGAAGGTCTCATCGTAAACCCCCTGAGGGAAATGAGCCCTGTGTGGTGGCCCTGGCCCCTCCTGAGCAGCTGATCTTAATCTCACACTGAATAGCAGCCCTGCCCCTGCCTAAAGCCCCTGAGGCCTTGGAGCAGCTCATCTGAATCTCAGCCCCTAGTGCAGACTTGGCAGAACTGGAGGCGAGGTAGTTGTGGAGGGGAAACTCAGAAGTCAAGTACCTGGCTGGGAAAATGCCCAAAAAAGGGGAAAAAATAAGACCATAGAAGGTTACTTTCTTGGGGAACAGGTATCTCCCCCCATCCTTTCAGATGAGGAAGAACAAGGCATACTGTCAGAGGAAGTCAAGACCTCTGCCTTCAGGGCCTCCAAAGGGAACTTAAATTGGGCTCAGGCAATAGAAGACCTTAAAAAACAATTTAGCAGCTTACTAAAGGAGAACCAAAAAAATGCTGAGGAAAATAACAGTTTTAAAAAGAGGCTAACTCAATCGGAAAAAGAGGTCCAAAAAGCCAATGAGGAGAACAAGGTTTTAAAAAGCAGAATTAGCCAAATGGAGGAGAAGGTTCAAAAGCTCCCTGAACAAAATAATTCATTGAAAGAGAGAATTTAGTTCAGGAAAATGAATGACGATGAGTTAAACCAAGCAGTTAGTAAACAAAACCAAAAATTTGAAAAAATGAAGATAATGTGAAACATCTCATTGGAAAAACAACTGACCTGGAGAGTAGATCCAGGAGAAACAATTTAAAAAGTATGGGACCACCTGAAAGCCATGATCAAAAAAAGAGCCTAGACATTATCTTCCATGAAATTATCAAGGAAAACTGCCCTGATGTTATAGAATTACAAGGCAAAATAAATATTGAAAGAATCCACCGATCACTTCCTGAAAGAGACTCGAACAGAGAAACTCTTAGGAATGTTGTGGCCAAATTTCAGTGTTCCCAGACGAAGGAGAAAATACTGCGAGCAACTAGAAAGAAACAATTTGAGTACTGTGGAAATACAATCAGGATAACACAGGATCTGGCAGCTTCAACATTAAGGGATGGAAGGGCTTAGAATGGGGTATTTCAGAGGTCAAAGGAACTGGGATTGAAACCAGAATCACCTACCCAGCAAATCTGAGTATAATTCTTCAAGGGAATAAATGGTCATTCAATGATATAAAGGACTTTTAATCATTCATACTGAGGAAAAGACCAGATCTGTATAGAAAATCTGACTTCCCAAGACAAGAATCAAGGGAAGCATGAAAAGGTAAACACGAAAGATAAATCATAAAAGACTCTCTAAAGCTGACCTGTTTACATTACTACATGGAAAGAAAATATTTATAACTCATGAATCTTTTCTCAGTGTTTGGGTAGAGGAAGAGATTGTACATACATACATACACACACACACACACATACACATATACAGATAGAGATTACAGGGTGTGTTGAATCCACACAAACAAAATAGAATAAAATGAAAATTAAGGAGTGAAGGAGGAAAATACCAGGAAGAGAAAGGGAGAAATGGAATGGGACAGGCTATAACTCATAAAAGAGAAAAGAAATATCTTGTTCAATGGAGGAGAAAAGGGAGAAGGGGAGAGGGAAAAAATGAAGCTATTCTTTCCACATGTGGCTGAAGGAGGGAATAACATGCTCACTAAATTTGATATGAAAATTTATATTACACCACAGGAAAGTAGGAGAGGATATGACAAGTGGGATGAGAGGAATGTTAGAAGGGAGGGTAAATGGGAGAAGGGAGTTACTAGAAATAAACACTTTCAAGCAAGGACAAGGTCAATTGTGGGGGAAAAATAGGTGGGGACAGAGTAGGACAGAGGGCAATATAATTAGTATTACACAACATGATTATTATGAAAGTCTTTGCAAAACAACACATATTTAGTCTGTATTTAATTGCTTGCCTTCTCAGTGGGGCTGGGGAGGGAAGGGGGGAGGGAGAGAAGTTGGAATTCAAAGTATTAGAAATGAATGTTGAGAATTTTTATCTCATATAATCAGGAAATAAGAGAAGGGAATGGGGTATAGAAATTTATCTTGCTCTACAAGAAAAGAGAGAAGATAGGGATAAGGGAATGGTAGGGTGTGATAGAAGGGAGGGTACATCGAGGGAAGGAGTAATCAGAATGCAAGGTATTAGGAAACAGGAGGAGGGGAGTGATGGGGAGAAAAATTGGACATGTTACAAAGTGAGGTAAAAGCAATTAGTATTAAAATAATTGACTGAATTAATTACTGAGAATAAATCAATGACATCTTTAGTTTGGGGAAAAGAATTTTAACCTAAATTTCCTAGAGGAAGATAACCTTGGGTAAAATTTGACATTGATGGAAAAGTTAAGGTTTTAATGGTAAATTTGATTTTATGATTGCTATTTAATCAGGAACTAGAACATGTATACAAAGGCATGTAAGCCACTTAGACTTGCCTCAAAAGATGTTCCTTAGCCAAAGTGAAATTATAATCATATTTGAAATCTGGTTATTGGAACTTGCCATTTTTAGATGCTATGGGACTATTAAGTGACTGTTCTTCTGAGTCTAACTCCAGATATGGATAGCAAGAAAGGTGGTCTGAGCCTCCAATCCATGATGCCAGTAAGCTGGTGAGATGCTGGTATGAACTGCAAAAGGTGATCTCATGGGAAGGGTTGGAGAGTGGCTGTTCAGCCTGGGCTGAGGTAAGATTCTCCTGACTCAATTTCCCTACTGACACCTGGCCGATGTTAAGCCTGACTGAACGCAAGTGGACAATCTAATCTTGCATTGACATGCAATCTTGAATTGACATGAAGTTGGGGAGATATTGTATCCCTGCAATGTCCTTACTATTGGTGGCAATTTCCTATAGTCAAAGAGTTTGTAATCTTAATACCAGATCTATTAAATTATAGATTATTAGTAGGGGAACATCCAAGGTTAAGTCTAAAATTAAGCTATTAGGCATAGGACTTTAGACCAACAACAATAAGTTAAGTTCCTTTAATTCTTAGTTATACTGTGGAGCAATTAGGTCAAGAGCTTGTGAAGTTAGCAACATAAATATCATTTGTGTCTCAGCTGGTTAACGTTTAAAAAAAATTTCTTTTGTGGTCCACATTGTAAATGCTTTGAAAAGAAGTATCACCTGACCAAAAGTTTGAATTGTTTTATCTGTTATAAACTGTGTTAAAAATGAAAAATAAAAAAGTAAAGGTTAAAAAAACAACAATGAATTAGTGTTCCAACTCTCCACATCTTCTCCAACATTTACCATTTTCTTGTTTTGTCATGTTAGCCAATCCAATACGTGTGATGTGGTACCTCAGAGCTGTTTTGATTTACATCTCTCTAAATAATAGTGATTTAGAGCAACTTTTCATATGACTAGAAATAGCTTAATTTTTTCATCGGGAAACTGCCTGTTCATATCCTATGACTATTTATCAATTGGGGAATGACTTGTATTCTTGTAAATCTGACTCAGTTGTCTCTATATTTTAGAAATGAGACCTTTATCACAGACACTAGTTTCAAAAATTCTTTCCCAGTTTTCTGCTTATCTCTTAATCTTGGTTGCATTGAGTTTGTGCAAACTTTTCAATTTAACGTAATCAAAATTATCCATTTGCACTTCATAATGTTCTCTGTCTCTTGTTTGGCCATAAATTTCTCCATTCTCCATAAATCTGACAAATACACTATTCCTTGCGCCCCTAATTTGTTTATAGTATCAATATTCATACCTACATCATGTATCCATTTGGACTTTATTCTTGTGTATGATGTCAGGCATTGGGCCATACCCAATTTCCGCCACATTGTTACACAGTTTACCCAGTGGTTTTTGTCAAATAGTGAGTTCTTATCCCAGAAGCTGGGATTCTTGGGTTTCTCAAACAGTAGACTGCTAAATTCATCGACTACTGCGTCTTGAGTACCTAATCTATTCCCTTGGTCTACCCCTCTATTTTTCAACTAGTAGCAGGTGGTTTTGATAATTGCTGCTTTATAATACAATTTGAGATCTGGTAGAGCTAGGCCACTTTCCCTAGCATTTCTTTTCATCAGTTCCCTTGATATTCTGGATCTTTTGTTCTTCCGATGAATGTTGATTCTATGTTTTCTAGCTCTAGAAAATAATTAACTGGTAGTTTCATTGGTATGCCACTGAATAAGAAAATTAATTTAGGTAAAATTGTCATTTAAATTAGATTAACTTGGCCTACCCATGAGCAACTGATGTTTTTCCACTTACTTAGACCTTACTTTATTTGTGCAAAAAGTGTTTTGTAATTGCATTCTTATAGTCCCTGGGTTTGTTTTGGCAGGTAGACTCCCAGATATTTTATGGTATCTACCATAGCTTTAAATTGGATTTCTCTTTCTATCTGTTGCTGGTGGGCTTTTGTTACTAATGCAAAGAATGTAGATGATTTATCTGGGATTATTTTGTAACCTCCAATTTTGCCAAATTTGTTATTATTTCAAGTAGTTTTTTACTTGATTCTTTAAGTAAATCACTATATCATTTGCAAAGAGTGATAACTTAGTTTCTTCTTTGCTTATTCTAATTCCTTCAATTTCATTTTGTTCTCTTTTTGGTAAAGCTAACATTTCTAGTTCCATACTGAATAGCAGTGGTGATAATGGATATTCTTGTTCCACCCCTGATCTTATTGGAAAGGCATCTAGCTTATTCTCATTGCACATAACGCTTGTTAATAGTTTTAGGTAGATACTGCTTGTCATTTTAGGGAAAGTTCTATTTATTCCTGTGCTCTCCAGTCCCATAAGAATGGGTGTTGTATTTTTTCATTAAATTTTATTTATTTTCAGTGTTCTACAATCACTACCATATAACTTAGACATTTTCCCTCCCTCCCCCTTCTTCCTCTTTCCTCTCCCTTCCCTGCCTGAGATGGCATACAGTTTAATATAGCTTCTAAACATACTTTCCCAATAAATACATTTTCACCATAGTCATGTTACATAGAAGAACTAAAATGAATGGGAGAAATCATATAGCATACCAAAACGTAATACAAAAGAATATGATCTGCTACATTCTGTGATTGATTTCCATATTTCTTTGGATGTGGAAGGCATTTTGCCTTAAAAGACCACTTAGTTTTTTTAAGTCCTTGCATTGCAATGAAGTCCTAAGTCTACCAGAAAAATCCTCGCAGAGGATCATGTAAGTCTTTCCAGGTCTCTCTGAAGTCTTCCTGTTCATCATTTCTTATAGAACAATAGTACTCCATCACATTCCTATAGCACAATTTATTTAGCCAGTCCCCAATTGGTGGGCATTCTCTTGATTTCCAGTTGTTAGCCACCACAAATAGTGCTGCTATAAATATTTTTGTACATGTGGGACCCTTTCCCATTTTTATGATTTCTTGGGGATACAGTCCTAGAAGCAGCATTGCTGGGTCAAAGGGTATGCACATTTTTGCAGCCCTTTGGGCATAGTTCTAAATTGCTCTCCAGAATGTTGGATCAGCTCATAGTTCCAACTTTATGCCCATAAATTCAACAATCTAAATGAGATGGATGATTATTTTAAAAAATATAAATTACTTAGATTAACAGAAGAGGAAATTGAATATTTAAATAACCTCATCTCATAAAAAGAAATTGAACAAGACATTGATGAATTCCCTATAAAAAATCTCCAGGGCCAAATGGATTTACAAATGAATTCTATCAAACATTTAAAGAACAGTTAATTCCAATACTATATAGACTATCTGGGAAAATTGGGAAAGAAGGAGTCCTCCCAAGTTCTTTTTATGATACAAATTTGGTTTCGATACCTTAACCCAGGTGTTGTATTTTTTGTCAAAAGGTTTTTCTGTATCTGTTGAGACAGTCATATGATTTCTGTTAATTTTGTTGTTGATATGATCAATAATGCTGATAGTTTTCCCAATATTGAACCAGCACTACATTCCTAGTATAAATCCTACCTGATCTTAATGTATTATTCTCACAGTAAGTTGTTTTATTCTTTTTGCTAATATCTTATGTAAAATTTTTGCATCTATATTCATTAGAGAAACTGGTCTATAATTTTCTTTCTCTATTTTGCCTCTTCTTGGTTTAGGTATCAGAACTATATTTGTATCATAAAAAGAATTTGGTAGGATTCCTTCTTTCCCAATTTTCCCAAATAGTCTGTATATTATTGGAATTAACTGTTCTTTAAATGTTTGATAGAATTCACTTGTAAATCCATCTGGCCCTGGAGATTTTTTCCTAGAGAGTTCATTGATGGCTTGTTCAATTTCTTTTTGTGAGATGAGATCATTTAAGTATTCAACTTCCTCTTCTGTTGATCTGGGCAATTTAAATTTTTAAAAATATTCATCTATCTCATTTAGATTGTTGATTTTATGGGCATACAGTTAGGCAATGTGATTTCTAATTGTTGTTTTAATTTCCTCCTCATTGGAGGTGAGTTCACCTTTTTCATTTTTGATATTGATAATTTGGTTTTCTTCTTTTTTTAATCAAATTGACCAAAGGTTTATCAATTTTATTGGTTTTTTTCATAAAACCAACTCTTAGTTTTATTTATTATTTATTATTATTTATTAATTATTATTTATTTATTATTATTTATTAATTTCAATTTTATTAATCTCTCCTTTGGTTTTCATTATTTCTAATTTGTTATTCATTTGGGGATTTTCAATTTGTTCTTTTTCCAGCTTTTTCAGCTGTATGCCCAATTCATTGATCTCTTCTTTCTCTATTTTATTCATGTAGGTATTCAAAGATATAAAACTTCCCCTAAGAACTGCTTTTGCAGTATCCTATAAGATTTGGTTGGTTGTCTCATTATTGTCATTCTCTTGAATGAAGATGTTGATTGTTTCTAAGATTTGAAGTTTAACCCACTCATTCTTTAGGATTAGATTATTTAGTTTCCAATTAATTTTAGGTGTATTTTTCCATGGCCTTTTATTACATATAAGTTTTATCTGAGAAGGATTCATTGACTATCCCTGACTTTCTGTACTGGATTGTGAGGTTATTATGCCCTATTACATGGTCAGTTTTTGTATGTGTGCCATGTACTGCTGAGAAAAAGATATATTTCTTTCTATCCCCATTCAATTTTCTCCAGAGATCTATCATATCCATCTTATCCAGAGTTTTATTCACCTCCTTAACTTCTTTCTTGTTTATTTTGAGGTTAGATTTATCTAAGTTCAGAGAGGAGGAGGTTGAAGTCTCCCACTAGTATAGTTTTGCTGTCTATTTCTTCCTGTAACTCCCTTAACTTCTCTAAGAATTTGGATGCTATACCACTTGGAGCATATATGTTTAGTAATGATATTGCTTCTATGTCTATGGTGCCCTTTAGCAGGATATAGTTTCTTTTGTCTTTTGATTAGATCTATTTCTGCTTTTTCTTTGTCTGAGATTAAGATAGCTACCCCTGCATTTTTTACATCAACTGAAGCACAATATATTCTGCTCTAACCTTTTACTTTTACCCTGTGTGTATCACCCCATTTAAAACATGTTTGTTGTAAACAATATGTTGTTGGATTATGTTTTTTAATCCATTCTTCTATCCATCTCCATTTTATGGGAGAGTTCATCGCATTCACATTCATAGCTATGATTGCTGTCTGTGTCTTTCCCTCCATCCTCTTTCCCCCCATTTATGCTTTTAGTTCTCCCTTCTCCCTTCCCCTCCACAATAGAGTTTTAATTTTTGACAAAGGCCTCCCTCAGTCTTCCCTAGCTTCTTTCAACCCCCCTCCCTTTTACTCCCCTTTTCCTTTAATACTTCTTCCCTCCTTTTCTTTCTCCCTTTCCCTCCTACTGCCTATAGAGCTAGTTAGGTTTCTATAGTTAAGTAAGTTTGTGGTTCCCTCCTTGAATCAAATCAGATGAGAGTAAATCATATTCAATGCTCATCTCCCTCCCTTCTTTCCCTCTATTGTAATATATTTTTGTACCTTTTCCTGTGATGTCATTTACCTTTCTCTGCCTCCTCTGTTTCATATCCCCTGTTGCAATTCCTTTGCACCCTTAAGTCACATTTTTATCATTACTTCATTTACTTTATACCCACTCCCTCTATCTATGTATATCACTTTTGTGTATCATAATAAATATACAATTCTCAAGATTAACAAGTATCATCTTCCCTTACAGGGATGGAAACAGTTTGCCTACATTGAATAACAAGTTTTTTTCTCCTCTTCACCTTTTTATGCCTCTCTTGAGACCTGTGTTTGAAGATGAAATTTTCTATTGTACTCTGGCCTTTGCATCAGGAAGGTCTGGAAATCTCTTATTTCATTGAAAGTCCATCTCCATGCCAGAAATATTATGCTCAATTTTGCTGGGTATTTGATCCTTGGCTGTAGTCTCAGATCCTTTGCCTTACAGAATATCATATTTGAATCCCTCCAATCTTTTAATGTAGAAACTACATGGTCCTGTGTGATCCTGATGGTAGCTTTTCGATTTTTGAATAGTTTCTTTCTGGCTGCCTGCAGTATTTTCTTCTTCACTTGATAGTTCTGGAATTTGACAATGATATTGTTTGGTGTTTTTAGTTTGGGATCCCTTTTAGGAGATGAACAGTGAATTTTTTTGATGACTCTTTTGCCCTCTGGATCTGAGACTTCTGAGCAGTTTTTCTTGATGATATGCAAGATATTGTCCAAGCTCTTTTTTTATCTTGGCTTTCTGATAGACCAATAATTCCTAGATTTTCTTTCCTGGTTCTGTTTTCCAGGTCAGTTGTTTTTCCAGTTAGATATTTTACATTTTCTTCTGTATTTTATTCTTTAGATTCTTTTTGACTGATTCTTGATATCTCATAGAGTCATTAGCTTCTACTTGCCCAATTCTAATTTTTATCAAATTGCTTTCTTCAGTTAACTTTTGCATCTCCTTTTCCATCTGCCCAATTGTTCCTTTTAAGGAATTATTTTCTCCAGTTAGTTTTTGTACTTACTTTTCCATTTGTTCAATTTTCCCATTTAGGTTTTGTGCTTCCTTTGCCATTGGTCCAATTACCCTTTTAAATTCTTTTGTGATTTCTTTTTTCATATTTTAAAAATCATAGATCAGTTTATCTTCTACTTCCCTAATTTGACTTTTAAAATTCTTCTTGAGCTCTTCCAAGGATGCTCTTTGGGCTTGAGACCAGTTCAAATTTTCTTCTGACCTTTCAGATGGGAGTACACTCTAAATGCTGCCCTCTTTGGTAATCATGTTTTGGTCCTTGTTCCCATAGAAAGGTTCTATGGTCTTATGTTTTCTGGTTTGCTTCTTGGTCATGATGATTGCCCTTTTCCTGTATTTTAAAGTGGACCTCTGCTTCTGGGGCACAGGGGGCTCTGTCCCACCATTCTTGTGCTTAGAACTTGAGGCTTTGTGTATTGTGTCCTCTGGTTCTTTCAGGCAGAAGTTAAAATGCTGTAGTTCACCTGGTGCTGGGCTGGATGATGTGCTAAAGCAGGAAATTCTTTCTTAGTTTCCCCAGAGTTACTCTGGAGATAGCTACCTTAGGTGTGGAGGAAGGGTGGTCTGGCCACAGGAGGTCTCCTCTCCTGAGCACATGAAGGCTCAGCAGTTGGTAAACCCAGTTTGCAGTAGTGTCTTCCCTATTCCTCTAGCTGTGTTGAAGCATTCCTGGGGTCCTGATGTTGATAATTGTGGCCTCAATCCCCTTGGGGTTCAGGATCTCCTCCTGGGGTCACTGAGGTGGGGCTATCTGGGACAGCTCTGGTCCTGCATTGGTCCACTTCAGCTGCAGCAAGAGGGACCTTCTTTGCGATTTTCCTAGTTTCATGGGCTAAGAGACTGTTTACCCTTTTGCCTGATTCCGTTGTTCCAGGATTTTTCCTAGGGAAATATTCTATGGGTTTTCAGGTCAATAAGGGGAGGGGTAGAGCACTTACAGATCACTCCACCATCTTGGATCTCGAATGTTCAAATATGTGACTTACAGACATTTTTTTCTGCTGGTTGATAGTCTGAGTGGCTGCTGCAGTTACCTGGGTTTCTGTGGTTCTCTCTCCCTCGGTTTCATTTGACTCTTATCCTGGGCTGATATGTTTGAGATTCCATAGTGACGCTGCTGCTTCAGACCACAGTCTGTCTTCTATTGGATGCTGCCACTCTAAAATTTGATCAAATTCTCTTTTTAAAGGTATATGAAGGAATTTGTCTTAGAGCTTATGTGAGTAGTTGCTCTCACTTTGTCTTCTCAGCTCTGCACCCTCAAAGGCTTTATACACTTTTTAGAACCAGATGGCATCATATCCCTTGAGAACCAGTGCCTCATTAACAAATGGGGCGGACCTTCTTACAAATCTTCCCAGGCCTGACAATAGGTGGGAAATCTCCTCCCCAGTAACATTCAAATAGAGGCATTATACTTCTTGATTATACCAAAACAAAAACAGCAAAAGATACTACTTTACTTGCCATTACAGAGCCCTACTTTAACAAAGAATTAAAAGTCAACTAAGGAAAAATGAGCAAACAATAGCAAAAATTCTGACTATTGAAAATCACTATGGTGATAAGGAAGATCAAAATAGACACTCAGAAGAAGATAACAAAGTCAAAGCTCCTACATCCAAAGCCTCCAAGAAAAATATGAATTGGTCTCATGTCATGCAAGAGCTCAAAAAGGATTTTGAAAATCAAGAAAGAAAGGTAGAGGAAAAATTGCAAAGAGAAATGTGAGTGATGCAAAAATAATCATCAAGCCAACACCTTGATAAACACCACACACAAAAGTGCTGAAGAAAATAGCACATTAAAAAATAGACTACACCAAATGATAAAAGAGGTCCAAAAAACCAATCTGCTTAAAAAGCAGATTTGACCAAATGGAAAAGGAAGTTCAAAATGTCAGTGAAGAAAATAATTCCTTAAAAATTAGAATGAAGCAAATGAGAGCTAATGACTTTATGAGAAGTCAAGCAAAAATAAAACAAAACCAAAAGATTGAAAAAATAGAAGAAAATGTGAAATATTTCATTGGAAAAACAATTGACCTGAAAAATAGATCTAAGAGAGTGAATTTAAAAATTATTGAGCTTCTTGAAAGCCATGATCAAAAAAAAAGAGTCTACACATGATCTTTCAAAAAATTAACAAGTAATACTCCTCTAGTATTCTAGTAGCAGAGGGTAAAATTGAAATTAAAAGCATCCACCAATCACCTCCTGAAAGAGATCCCAAAAGGAAAACTACCAGGAATATTATAGCAAAATTACAGATTTCCCAGGTCAAGGTGAGAATATTTGAAACAATCAGAATGAAACAATTCAAGTAACATGAAACTATGTTAGGAATTATTAGGATAACACAAGATTTAGCAGCTTCTACATTAAAGGATCACAGGGCTTGTAATATGATATTCCAGAGGGCAAAGCAGCTAAGATTATAACCAAGAATCACTTACCCAGAAAAACTGAGTATAATCCTTTAGTGAGGAAAACGGACATTCAATGAGAGGGGACCTTCCAGCATCCTTGACGAAAAGACCAGAACTGAACAGAAAATTTGTCTTTCAAATACAAGCCTCAAGAGAAGCATAAGAAGGTGAACAGGAAAGGGAAATCATAAGGGACTTAATAAGCTTAAACTGTTTGCATTCTTCCATGGGAAGATATTTGTGACTCATAAGACCTTTTTCATTATTAGAATAGTTAGAATGAGTATATATAGACAAATGAGTATATATAGAGTTGAATATGAAGGGATGATATCTAAAAAGTAACATTAAAGGGTGAGAGAGGAATGTACTGTAACAAAAAGAAAGAGAGAGGTAGAATGGGGTAAATTGTCTCATATAAAAGAGGCAAGAAAACGCATTTACAGAGGAGGGGAAGAGTGGGGACATGATGGGGAGTGAGTGAACCTTATTCTCATGAGGACTGGCTTAAAGAGGAAATAACATACATACTCAATTGGATATAGACATCTGTCTTACCCTCCAGAAAAGTAGGAGGGGAAAGGGATGAAAGAAGAAGGTGGTGATAGAAGGGAGGGTAGATTGGGGAGGGAGTAGTCAGAAGCAAAACACTTCTGAGGAAGGACAGGGTGAAAGGAGAGAGAATAGAATAAATGGGGGGAGGAGAAATATGATGGAGGGAAATAAGTTTAACAATAGTAACTGTGAAAAATTTCTTGAAGCAACTTTCTCTGATACAGTTCTCTTTTCTCAAACATATAGAGAACTGAATCAAATTTATAAAAAGAAAAACTATTCCCCAATTGATAAATCATCAAAAGATATGATCAGGTTTCAGATGAAGGAATCAAAGCTCCTTATAGTCATATGAAAAAAATACTCTATCTCACTATTGATTGGGGAAATGCAAATTAAAACATTTCTGAGCTACTACCTCATACCTATTAGATTGACTAATAGGAGAGAAAAGATAAATGACAAATGTTGGAGGGGGTGTGGGAAAAGTGAGACTTTAGTATGCTATTGGTGGAATTGTGAACTGATTCAAACATTCTGTAAAGCAATTTGGAACTATTCCCAAAGAGCTATAATATCTCTCATACCCTTTGACATAGCAATACCACTACTAGGTCTGTATCCCAAAAGAAATTTAAAAAATGAAGAAAAAGGACCTATTTCTACCAAAAATCATAGCAACCCTTTTCTGGGAGTAAAGAATTAGAAATTGATAGGATGCCCCTCAATTGGGGAATGGCTGAACAAGTTGTGGTATGTGATTATGATAGAATATTATTGTATTACAAGAAATGATGAGCAGAATGCTCTCATAAAAACCTGGAAAGACTTGCATGAGCTGATGCAAAGTGAAATGTACTAAGTACAAAATAACAGCAATATTGTAAAATGATCATCTGTGAATGACTTAGCTATTTTCAGCAATACAATGATTCAAGACAACTCTAAAGGACTTGTAATGAACAATGCTATCCATCCCCAGAGAAAGAACTGATGGTGTCTGAATACAGATTGAAACATACTTTTTTACTCTTTTTTTCTTAAGTTTTTTGTCTGTGCTTTGTTTTGCAACATGACTATTATGGATACGTTTTGCATGACTACATATGTATAACCTATATCAAATTGCTTGCCTTCTCAATGAGGTGGAGTGGGGAGGGAGAGAGAATTTGGAATTCAAAGTTTTAAAAAGGAATGTTAAAAATTGGTTTTAGATATAACTGGGGAAAAATAAAAGCTGAAAAATGTATCTCTAGCACTTAGCACTTCTTGGCAAATGGCACATCACAGGGGCCTAACAAATGTTTATTGCTTTGGATTGGAAAATTATCAAAATATTAAAAAGTTAATGGACCATGGCTAACACGGAAATATGTTTTGCATGACTACATATGTGTACCCTGCATCAAATTGCTTGCCTTCTCAGTGGGGGGGGGGGGGGGGGGGTAAAGAAGGGAGGGAAAGAGGGAGAGAATTTGGAACTCTAAATCTTTTAAAAAACAAATACTAAAAGTTGTTTTTACATGTAATTGGGGAGAAATAAAATATTAAATTTTAAAAAGTTTATGAATCCCAGATTAAGAGTGTCTGATCTAAGAGGTAGGTCTTCTATTATTAGGGAGTAGGGGAAGAGGATCAAGAGGGAACTTTCAGTCTTCTCACTTGGTGATCTGGGTCATAGGGGATCCAGGAAAGCTAAGGAAAATAGAGGCAAGGAAAATCCAGTTAATGATGTTAACTGGTCAGACTACTAAATGACTAGCTTGAAAGTGAAGCAGACTATTGAGTTATATGACATGGTTCTCTTTCTTCCCCAGGCTACTTGTCTTAAGGTGATTATTATTTTTTCCATGTACTTACATCTTACATCAACAAAGTCACGGAGCATTTTGCTACAGACAGAATTTTAAGAACTGATTTTGTTATGTTAGCTTTGGAAAAGGAGGCCAGAGTTAAGGTCACAAAATTCAATAGTATTTTTTATATTATTTGTTTTGGGGAATGCAACAGAAAACTTTAATGTGCTGAGTGTTTGGGGAAAATTTTAGGTGAACCTTAAAGTCATTTTTATCTAATTATTTCATTTGCAAAATAAGGATAATACCGCTTTACCAGCCTAAAGGCAAGGGACTGGACCATATGATATCTTAGGGTCCTGGTCAGCTCTAAGGTCCATGATTCCATAATTCTAATCTATTCTTATCCGAATCTTAATTTGCTATAAAATTCAAGAAGTTTTCACACTTTTAGAAAACAGCTAATGGGAAAAGGAGCACAAAGATCCTTTCTCCTAGTCTGTCATGCTGCCTTAAAACCATAGAATCATTTTTGACTGTTTCTTCTCCTTCATCCCTCCACATCCAATCAGTTACTAAATCACACAGATTACCTCTCTGCTACATCTCTCAAGTTGGTTCCCTTATTTTCCCTCCCACCGCAATATATACTAGCCCTGGCTGGCCAACTTGTTATAGTGTCTTAACTGGAATCTCTGACTCCAGTATCTCCCTCTCTAATCTATTCTTTACACCACTGTCAAAGTAATTTTTTTTTAAACATACAGTGCTAACCCACACGTTTACTCACGTGCTTAGAAATCTTCAGGGGCTCTCCACTGCTAATCAAATCAAGTATAGTTTCTTATTCTGGCATTCAAAGTCCACTACCATCACTGGAACTGGCCTTTCCCATTCTACTCCAAATCTATGTTCCAGTCATGCTCAATTACTCCCTCCACCCCAGTGAGCTTCCCCTGGAAATTAAGAAAAACATTTAAGTTCAACCAACCAACACAATGAATACATGTGATAGCATATGCAACACAATACACCTATACTTCCCCATTCCTCCAAGAAAAGAAGAAAAAACCATCACTTCTCCAGAGTCAATGTCGGTCTCCATAGTTGCATTGCTTGACTTTGTTTTTTATTATTCTTTTCCTTTGCATTACTGTAGCTCTCACAGATACTGCTTGCTCTTACTTCACTCCACTTTAGTTAGTTCAGGTTTCTCTGAATGTCTTATGTTGCTTGTTTCTTAGGTTGCAGTAATATTTCATTACACGTCTATGCCAAAATTTCTTTAGCATTTACTTCCTGCAATTTCTGATGTGACTTTGCTGTTTGTGTACATAATTTAGCTCTTCTTGGTTATAAGCTCCTTGAGAGCGGGGATGACATTGCTTTTCATCCTTGCTTCATTAGAACCTAGAATCATTCCTCATATGTCCTTAATTAGAATTCATGAATTCATGAAGTTAATAATGATCATAATGATAAGGTTAACCCTTCTATAAAGGATTAATAGACTATAGATATAATACAGATTTCTCAAGAAATCTACAACCATCTCAGGGCCCAAACTGAAATTTTATTTACCTTCAGAGAATCTGACAGGCAGGGTAGTCTCAAGAACTATTTCATCATGAAAAAAATTTTTTACTTTCCAGTTTCCACGGGGGTACGATACATGAAAACTCTAAACATATCTGGTTCAGGGATAGGAAGAAGAGGTTCAGATCCATGATTTAACGGAATTCCCAGCGTGGAAACTTCCTGCACTAATGCAAATAGTCAATTTGTCTGTAATTTATGGCCATGAATATTCTGAGCTTGAATAACATATATCAGTTCCAAACAGTTCTTCTGAACTTTCAAATGATAATTACTTACTATTATTGTCATTACTTAGCAAACACTTATGTAGCTCTTTAAGGTTTGTAAAATGCTTTACATATGTTAACTCATTTGATCCTCACAATAACTCTGTGAGGTAGGTGTTATTACTGCTTCCATTTTACAAAGAAGGAAAATGAGACACAGAAAAGTTAAAAGAAATGTCGAGAGTCACACAGTAGAAAGTATCTGAGGCAAGATTTGAACTCAGGTTTTCCTGATTCCAAGTCCCTTACTGTATTCATTGCATCACCTAGTTGCCTTTAAAAATTATATGGATGGGTGCTAAACAAAGAACATGGTAAACTACCGTTTTTACTAATGAAATGTGCCTTTGATACTCAAACTTGGCAAAAGTAAGGCTGAGATAGAAAGTTATAATCGGCTACAATGAGTTAATTGGAAGAGAGGGGGAGTGGTCCAAACCACTAATTTCCTTGGTTTAGGAAACTCCCAATAAGGAAACTCCCTCTACTAAAGCATATAGGCAATTTTTCTCTAACTCACTGTCCTAGAAGCAGTGTGAGGATGCTGAAAGATTAGGTGATCTGTCCTTGGACACCCAGTTTACATGTGTCAGAGATAAGACATGAACTCAGATCTTCCTGACTTCAAGATCAATCCCCTATCAATTACTTATGCTGCCTTTACAGGTAGGGTCCTATCAAGACCCAAATAATCTGAAAGGACTTAGAAACTCTGCTTTTAATTAGAAAAGTAGTAGTAGATTGAATTTGATCATTCAAAGTACTTGTTAACTGAAAACAGATTTCTGTGGATTGGTGCTGCTATCTGTCCAGTAAAGTTATCTTTGTTTGTTGACTTTTGGATGATTCCCACAGTGTGACAGCATAATTAGTTCCAGAATTTCTTAAAATACATTCTTATTTCTCCAGTCTGCCAGAGGTATGAAACCTTCAACCCACTCACTGGGGATGAATGAAGCAACTTGGGTTGTCAGACAGAAAGGCAACAGGAACCAAAGATATTTTACCAATCTTTGACTGAAATGTGAATGTTGAAATATCATGTTTCTCTGCTCTTTCAAAGAAAGTGTTAAGAGCTTTACAATTTGACCCCTTCCCCATTACAACCTCCTACCCTCATTCAGTTAATCACCTAGTATTTATTAAGTATATGTTATGCACCAGCCCCTGTGCTCAGCACAAAGTAAGGCAGAAACAAACAAACAAAAAAACCAGTTCCTACTCTCAAGGAGTTGACAGTATAATGGTGAAGACTTCATGTAAACTTTGCTCTATTAGTAAAAACTGAAGCATATATTTCTCATTCTTTAAAGTGGCATTTGTTTCTTCAAAATGCACCCACTGTTTCCAAAGACCAAATTCGATGCTTCAACCAGAAGAATTCAGTTAAATTCAACAGGGACTTTTGAAGTACCTTCTATAAGCTATAAGCTGGGTATACAAGGACAAAAACAAAAACTCTGAAAAAAAAACAAGCTTAAAAAACAACTCAGACTTCAGCAGATCTCTAGGAAAGTGGGCCTCATTAAAAGGAAAGGTTGTTTGCCTTTCACACAATCCTGAGCACTTCCTTTTGTAGGGAGATCCTACCTAGGGTATTCTTACAAAGTCTGAAGGTCGTCCCAGGTGAAGGCCCACCAAAGATAGAAATGTTTTAACTATGGAATTGAGTGTAAGCTTTTTCTGCTCTGTGGGGTTTTTTATTGTTGTTGCTACATTAAATAAAGCTTGTCCTATATTCAATGTATTATTAGCTTAAGTGTTTGCATGGTAGCTGAGGGGCTTTTTAGCTTTTTTATAGAGACCTAGATATGAATAATATTCTGAGGTTGTCAGGGGAGACCTGGGAAAAGGACATGAACCAAACAGAGTAATTTGTGAGAAGTGTCCAGCATTGAAATTGTCTGTGTAAATGAAAAGCTACAGTTCTAGGCCACAGGTTACATCAATAATTATGCAAAAGCTATGTGACCATCTAATTTGAGCATGGAATTAAGTATGTAATATATTTGGAAAAGAGAATGAAGTCCACTCATGACTGATTTCCTGAATACATCTTCAGTGAATAACAATATTATGTGGATTAGAAGCACAAAACCAATCACTAGTTTTAATCAACAAAACAGCTAAGAATCACATTACTCTAGAGCAAATGAAGAGGATATCAAATGCTAATGATTCCAATTTGTGATAAGAACCAGGAATATATAAATCCTACTTCTAAGGGCACTCCAAATATATTTTCCTGGAACAGAGTTTCTATAATGCAGGTACAAAATGAAAGTGCTTGCTATTGGTGCAGCTGTGAACTGATTCAACCATTCTGTAGAGCAATTTGGAAGTATGTCCAAAGTGGTATAAGACTATGCATACCCTTTGACGAAGCAATAGCACTACCAGGTCTATATCTCAAGAGATTAAAAAAACAAAACAAAACAAAAGGGAAAGGACCTATATGTACAAAAATATTTATAGCAGGTCTTTTAGTGGTGGCAAAGAATTGGAAATTGATGGTATACCCATGAATTAGGTAATGGCTGAACAAGTTGTTGTATATGATTGTGATGGGATACTTTTGTGCTATAAGAAATGATGAGCAAGATGCTCTCAGTAAAACCTGGAAAGACTTACATGAACTGATACAAAGTACATGAGCAGAACCAGGAGAACAGTGTACATAGGAGCAGCATTGTTGTATGACGATCAACTGTGAATGACTTGGCTATCCTTAGCAATACCGTGACCCAAGACAATTGTGAAGGACTCACGATGAAAACTGCTATCCATCTCCAGAGAACTAATGGAGTGTGAATGCTGATCAAACAATACTTTTTCTTTATTTATTTTCCATATTTTTGTCTTTGTTTTCTTCCACAACATGACTAACATAGAAATATGTTTCATATGACTGCACATGTATGACCTATACATCATAAATTTGTTTTCCTTTTCAATGAGGAGGGGAGGGAGGGAAAGCAGGGAAAGAATTTGGAACTCAAAAAAGTTTTTAAAATGAATGTTAAAATTGTTTTTAAATGTAATTGGGTAAAAATAAAATAATAAATAGTAAAAGAATAAAGTGCTGGATTAGAAAAAAAAAAACAAAGAGAGAGAAAATCCTTCATAGGAACTCCACAGACAAGGTCCAGCTTTCTCCTGGTTTCCCAATCACAATAAGTGAGTTGCTGAAGTGATATCCCTAAAACACAGGTCTGACCATGTTACTCCCTTATTCAATAATGTCTAAAGGCTCCCTATTATTTCTAGGATAAAAAAACCCCCACTTCTACTTGATAAAAGGCCTTAATAACCTATATCCAACTGGTCTTTGCAGGCTCATTATACAGTAATCCCCTTTAAATAAGCTATGGTACACCCAACTAATTGCTTGTGGTGTTTATTTCACCTACAACATTCTACATCTTAGAAGAAGGGAGAAGTGGAGAGAAGAAAGAATTAAATTGGCAAATTAGTATTTAGTGGAGTGAGGGTATCACAGACAAAGGTCATTAAAATAGAGAGACTGAGATAGGAGGCAAGGGGAAGAGGGGAATCTGAATCACACTTTTTTATAGGTGGGGTAAAAGAGAAGAGATGTTTAGAAAACTTTGATAATGGTCTTTAAAATAACTGAGAGAAAACAATTACAGGAAAATCCCATGAAGGGGGAATAGATTTGCAGAGTATCTTGAAAGAAGAAAAATTAGACAAGGGGAAAAAACAGAAATAATATTTCTTGCTATGGGGCACATTTATGGAGATCATTTAAACAATGATGTGGGGTGAAAAGGAGGACTGGGTTGGTTGCTGAAATACTTTTATGTGGGGAAAAGATGAGAGAGAGAAGCGGGTGAAGGAGAGACAGAGAGAGAGAGAGAAACAGAGAGAGAGAGACAGAGAGAGAGACAGAGAGAGACAGAGACAGAGACAGAGAGACAGACAGGAATACGGATTAGGGAGCTGGTGAGGGCATGGTGTTTGTGGGAAGAAAATGCTATTAGATTATTGTAACAAACTGATAGGATCTACTGCTCATTACTATTAAAGTAATATAACTGAATTTGTTGAAGGAAAGGCCAGACCTAGCAATTAGGGTTGTTTGAATGTTGAAGGACTAAAATCACCCCTAAAATAGAAAAGAGTTAGAGACTAGATTAGATAGCAGAGCCCAACAATTTGCTGCTCCCTCTATACTGTTTCTGGAGATCTCACCAGCTCCTATGGAATCAATTGTTATTTCTAAGTGGAGGATTCTTAGATCAATTTGTCCAGCCTCAACTTCTCCCCTGATCTCCAATCTTTTATCTTCAGTGGACTACTGGACACCTCAAACTGGATAGCTTGAAAGAATCTTAAATCAACACTTTAAAAACTGAACTCATTATTTTTCTTCCCAAATCCTGTCTTCTTCCTAACTTCCTTATTCTTGTCATTGATGCTGAGGGAACCCCTAATCTTCCAGTCACCCAGGCTTGGGACCTGAGTGTCATGCTTGAGTTTTCACTCACTTTTACTCCTCCATATCAAATCAGTTTCCAAGTCCTGCCATTTCTATCTTCACAACATCTCTCATATACATATATACAACCCCCTTTTTCCTGTAGTATTGCCATCATGTTGGTGGCATCACCTCAGGTCTGGGATAAAAATCTTTATTGGTCTCCCTAATATGTCTCTTCATGCTCTAGTATATCCTCTGACCAACCATCAAAGCAATCTTCCTAAAGCGCAGGTCTGACCATGACATTCCCCCAACTGACAAGTGACTAGAGGATAGAATTAAAAAACATAAGCTATCAAAAATCATATGAAAAAAATGTTCAAAATCATTAATAATGTGAAAATATAAATTAAATCATCTGAAGTACCATCTTGTATCTCCCATATTTAGCAGAAATACTAGATACAGAGAAATAAATGTGAGAGGGATTGCAAATGTACACAGTAATTCACTCTTGGTATTACTGCAAATTGGACCATTTGCCTTGGAAAACAATTTTGTATTATTCAAGAAAATTTATGAAATTGTTTCTACCTTTTAAGCTAGTGATCTCACTAATGGGTTTATACTCAAAGAAATTGTGAAAAGGGTGAAGTATATCTTATGTATATTTGGTATGGTTTCCCAAGGGGGAGGGAAGAGGGAGACTATTTTTTGCATATGATTGATCTTCAACGGGGGGGTTTTAAATTTTTTTGTTGTTGTTGTTTCGTGGACCTTTGACAGGCTAGTGATACCTATGGCTCTCCTCGGAATAATGTTGTTTTTAAATTTCAGTTAGAGGTTCAAGAATAAAAATGTTATTGTTTTCCCATTCATATTCATAGACCTACTGAAATCTATCTATGAATTCCTAGGATTAGGAGTGGAAGCATTGGTTTGACTTCCTTGCACCTTGAGACATAAGATGGCCAGCTTATGGGAAGTTAGTTCTCAGTGGTTTAGTGGAATGACCTCTCCCAAAAGGGACTCCTTTCTGACTTAATGCTGCCATTGCTATGGTAAATTGGAATCAAAGAGTAATATTTACTCTGGTTAAGCAACTCAGAGTTGTATTCTTTTTCATCTAATCATAATGTTGTTTGTACTGCATTTTATGGTTCATGAGTGATTCATCATGTTCAATTCTATACCTGAATCACTTCATTGGTCTTAATTAGGCCTAGACCATAATATTTATGATTAGTCAGGAGTATTGGACTGCAGTGAGCTCATGGTTATTTTAGTGGTTGAAGTAGGAGGAGAGCATTGTGGAATAAAGGGAGCATTGAGTGATTCTTGATAGCCAGATATGAGACTTTTCATTCTACTGCTGTAGCCCTCATAGAGACATATAAGGAGTCTTCTCAATACGTATTGAGACCCCATTATCTATATAAGATCAACCTGATAGGTGCTTAAGGAGATCGACAGGGAGAATTAAAATATGGCAAGATAGACTAGCACCTGACTCTTACTAATGGTCTTAGAGAAGCTGAATGGCTATTAAGGAATTTAAAAAAACATTATATTTGTGTATTTAGCAATTAGCAACAGATGTGAATAAGCTTATACATTTTTTAACAAAAAGAACTCACTTTGAAGGCATAATGGGGGGGCCTTATGTACTGAGTAATAGCATAGTTGAAAAGGGAATACATGAGAAGAATAGGAATTTATAGGCTAGAAGTGAGAAGTATGTTCTCTGATATAGAGATTTGCTGGAGAATGTATTGAATTCTAGTAAGATAATCACCATCACCACCACCATCACCACATTATAGTAGGGAATCCCAATGTACCTCTTTTGGAACAAAACAAATCCAACCAAAAATGAACCAAAAAAAGAAGTTAAGGATCTGACTACAATTCTGGAAAAATTCAATATTCCTCAATTATTGAGTGAGGATAGAAAGGACTTTACATATTCTTCAGCTGCACCTGGTACCTTTACCAACACTGACCATGATAATAAAAATTAGAGATTAAATAACTTAATCCTGAAGAACGGATGCGTTTAAAAAAAAACACCTTAGAAACAATAGATAATTTATTAAAGACAAGGGCAATAAGCAATAGACAAAAATTTTCGCAATGAGGTCCAAGAAGTCCTCAGGTGAAAATTTATATCTTTAAACACCTATATCAACAAAAGAGAGAAAGAAGAGACATGAGCATGCAACTAAAACAAACTAGAATGTCAAAAAATGGAAAAAAATTAAACAGCAAAATAGAGATCCTGAAAATCAAAGAAATGATTAATAAAAAGAAAGAAAAAATTACCATGATTTAGTAATATAACTAGTTGTGGTTTTGAGGGGAAAGACCATGGCAGATAAACCATTATCTAATTTAATTTTTTAGAAGAAAAAAAATAAAGAATTGATTAGAAACTACTTTGCTCAATTACATGCTAACAAAATGCACAATCCAAATGAAATAGATGAATATTAAAAAATATATAAAATGTCAAGATTAATTTAAGAAATAGAAGATTTAAATAATAGTCTCAGAAAGAAAATTTGAACAATGCATTAAAAAGCTCTAAAAAGGAATTTTAAAAAAACCTAAGATCCAATGGATGCAAGAATGAATTCTATCAAACATATAAAAATAATTGACTCCAGTATTTCATAAGATGTTTATAGAAATAGGAAAAAAGGAGTTCTCCTAAATTCCTTTTGTGATACAAATATGATCTTTATATGTAAATTAGGTCAAGATAAAACTGAAAAAGAAAACTAAAGACCTATATAACTAGTGAATTATCAAAAAAATTATAAAAATATATTAGCAAGTAGATAACAGTAACATATCACAAAGATTTCATATTATGATCAGGCTATATTTTTACTAGGATTATAGGGTTTGCTAAATATTAGGAAAATTATAAACATAATAGATGATATTAATAATAATGTCAAAGATTATATGATTATATCAATACATAGAGGAAAAGCATTTGACAAAGTCCACCACCCATTCCTATTAAAAATTCTAGAAAACAAATATAAGTATAAATTTATCCTTAATATAAGTAATAATTATCTAAAACCAAGAGACAACATTATATATAACAGAATTAAAGTTTTAATGATTACATTATTTTACAAATAAACACACAAAATGAAAGTTATAACCATTCAGTGGTCAAGTCCTCTGACAGTTCTCAACAAGTAAATATTGGCAGGTGAGCATGTAGTGCATGGTTAGGAAGTCCAGCATGCATTTGCAAGAATATGTGCCTGTAATGACCTCTTTACAATATGATGCTATACATGCTATACACGATACAATATTTTGTCATCAAATTTGAATGCAGGAAAGAAAACAAATTTACAATAAGTTATTAAATTTTAAATCAATCATTTTATGTACTGTTAATGTAACTATGAACAGATCCAACCATTCTCTAAAGTAACTTGTAACTATACCCTCAAAGTTACTAAGACATTGCTTTGACCCACAAAGAGATCAAATAAAAGGAAAAAGTACTTCCTTGTACAAATTTATTCGTATTATTCATTTTTTGTGGTGACAAAGAACTGGTAACTAAGGAGATGCCTATCAATTAGGGAATGTCTAAATAAATAATAGTCAATTAATGTAATTGAATATTGTTCTTTGAGGCCGACTTCCCAGGGCCAGAACACATCACCAGTTTCCAGGAGGTTGGACATCAAAGAAGGACTTTGAACAGTCTAATCTTATCTTCCTCAATAGATTCTTCCCTTTTCTTTCCTCTCACTTTTCCAAACTAACTGCAGTTTGGCTGCTCATTTCATCATTTAACTGGAACTACTCTCTCCAAATCTACCAATGATCTCTTAATTGCCAAATTTCATGGTCTTTGTTCAGTCCTCATTCTTTTTTATCTCTCTACAGCATTTAAACTACCGATCACCTTCTAGAAACTGTCATCCTTGACTCCTTTACTCTTACTCATTCTGCATATTCAATCAGTGGTCAAGTCCTGTAACTTCTAACTTTACAGCATCTGCCACATCTATATACTTCATTCTAATTACACAGCTACTACCCATATAAAGACCCTCATCAACTCTTGTCGGAATGGTATCCCCTATCTTGAATCTTTCTCCACTCAAATCTACTTTCTACTTAGCTGCCTTAGTGATTTTTCTAAATTGCAGTTCTGAGCATATCACCCTCATCCCTTATTCAAGAAATTTCAGTGGCTATTACTCTTGTTATCCAATATAAAACATTTGATGTGACATTTAAAACCTTTCATAACCTTCCCTTGTTAAGTCTTCTTAATTTTAAGTCATCTAGAAACACTCTATAAACTACACTGACCTACTTTTTATTCCTCACCTCCAGGGCAGGGAGGTGGTGCAGTGGAAAGAGTGCCAAGCCTAGAATCAGAAAGACCCATCTTCCTGAACTCAAATCTGATCTCAGACACTTAACTAGCTGTGTGACCCTGTGCAAATCACTTAACCCTGTTTGCCTCAGTTTCCCATTTGTAAAATGAATTGAAGAAGGAAAGGGAAAACCACTTCAGTATCTCTGCCAAAACTGAACAAATGGGATCAAGAAGAATGAGATATGACTGAAAACAACTGAACAACAACATGATCCTGCACCTCTAGTCTCTCCTTCTCATGTCTCTCTTATTTTCCCTGGATTCTTCCAAATGTAAGCTCAAATCTTACCATCTGAGGGAGACCTTTCCCAATATCAATATGTTTTCACACTATCAGTTCTTTCTCTGAAGGTGAATAGTATGACTTATCATTAATTCTTTGGAATTTTCTTGGATTATTGTATTGTTGAGAATAGCTAAGTTATTCACAGTTCTTCATTGAACAGTATTGTTACTATGTATAATGTTCTCCTGGTTCTATTCACTTCACTTTGCATCAGTTCATGTAAGTCTTTCCAGGTTTTTCTAATGTCACCATGCTTGTCATTTCTTATAACACGATAATATTTCATTGCAATCATATATTGCAGCTCATTTACCCATTCCCCAATTGATGGGCATGCCTTCAATTTTCAATTCTTAGACATCAAAAAAGAGCTGCTATAAATATTTTTGTACATATAGGTCCTTTCCACCCTTTTTATGTCCTTGGGATATAGACCTAGCAGTGGCATTGTTGGATCGAAGTGTATGCACAGTTTTAGAGCTCTTAGAGTACAGTTACAAACTGATCTCTAGAATGGTTGGATCAGTTCCCAACTCTATCAACAATGCTTTATTGCCCCATATCCCCTCTAATATATATTATTTCCCCTTTTTGTCATATTAACCAACCTGATAGGTGTGAGGTAGTATCTCAGAATTGTTTTAATTTGCATTTATCTAGTCAATAGTGATTTAGAGCATTTCTTCATACGACTAGAGATACCTTTGATTTCTTTGTCTGAAAACTGCCTGTTCACATCCTTTGATCATTTATCAATTGGGGAATGGCTTATATTTTTATAAATTAGAATCAGTTCTCTGTATATTTGAGAAATAAGGCCTTTATCAGAGGTACCAGTTGCAACTTTTTTTCTATTTTCTGCTTTCCTTATAATATTGGTTGCATTGGTTTTGTTTCTGCAAAAACTTTTTAATTTTATAGAATCAAAATTATCCATTTTTACATTTTGTGATGCTCTCTATCTCTTGTTTGGTCATAAATTCCTCCCTTATCCATAGATCTTATAGATAAACTATTCCATGCTCTCCTAATTTGCTGATGGTATCACCCATTTTTTGTGTGTGTTTAAATCATGTACCCATTTTGACCCATATGTTGGTATATGGTATGAGGTGTTGATCTCTACCTGATTACTTCCACAGTGTTTTCCATTTTTCCCAGCAGTTTTTGTGATGTAATGAGGTCTTGTTCCAAAAGCTTTGATCTTTGAGTTTATCATATGCCAGATTACTTTGATCATTTAGTAAACTGTAATTTGTATCTAATCTTTTCTACTAACCCATCACAATATTTCTTAGCCAGTGCCAGATTATTGCGATAATTATCACTTTATAAGACCATTTGAGATCTGACATGGCTAGGTCACTTTTCTTCACTTTTTTTCCAATTCCCTTGATATCCTTACCATTCTTCCAGATGAATTTTGTTGTCATTATTTTCTAGGTCTATAAAATAATTTTTATAGTTTCATTGTATGGCATTAAATAGATAGATTAATTTAGGTAAGAGTGTCATTTTTACTGTAATGGCCCAGCCTATCCATGAGCAAATAATATTTTTTTCCAGTTGTTTTGATCTGACTTTAATTGTGTAGAAAGTATTTTGTAAGTTCATATTGTTCCTAGGTTTGTCTTGGCAGGTAGACTCACAAATATTTAATATTGTTTACAGTTATTTTAAGTGGAATTTCTCTGTCTCTTGCTGCTGTACTTTGTTGATCATGTAAAGAAATTTTTGATGCTTTTTGCAGATTTATCCTATATCCTGCAGCTTTTCCAAAGTTCTTAATAAATTCAAGAAGTTTTTAGTTGGTTCTCTAGGATTCTTTAAATATAACACAATATCATCTGCAAAGAGTGACAGTTTTGTTTCCTCATTGCCTGTTCTAATTCCCTCAGTTTCTTTTTCTTTTCTTATTGCTATAGCTAACATTTCTAGCACAATATTAAATAGTAGTGGTGATAGTGGGCATCCTTGCTTCACTCCAGATTGTATTGGGAAGGCTTCTATCTTATCGCCTTTACAGATAATTCTTGCTAATGTTTTAGATAACCATTACTTATCATTTTAGTGTAAGTTCCATTTATTTCTATGCTCTCTATTTTGTTTTTTTTTTTAATAGGAATGGATGTTGTATTTTTGTCAAGGACTTTTATCTGCATCTATTGGGGTGATTGTATAGTATCTGTTGGCTTTGTTATTGATATGGTCAATTGTGTTGATAGTTTTCCTAATATTAAACTGGCTCTGCATTCCTTATATAAATTCACCTGTTCATAATGTATCATCCTTATGATATTTTGGTGTAATCTCCTTTGCTAATATTTCGTTTAAATTTTTTCCAACTATATTCATTAGGAAAATTGTTCTACAATTTTCTTTCTCAATTTTAGCTCTTTCTGGCTTAGGTATCAGTGCCATATTTGTGTCATAAAAGGAATTTGATAGGACTCCTTCTTCACCTATTTTCCTAAATAACTTATATGGTATTGGGATTAATTGTTATTTAAATATTTGGTAGAATTCACATTTGAATCCATCTGGCCATGGGAATTTTTTCTTAGGAAGTTCACTGAGGGTTTGTTCAATTTCTGTTTCTGAGATTGGATTATATAAGTATTTTGTTTCCTCTGTTAATCTGAGTAATTTATATTTTTGTAGCTATTCATTCATTTTATTTAAGTTGTCAAATTTATTGACATATAATTGGGCAAAACAGCTCCTAACAGTTGTCTTAATTTCCTCTTCATTGGTGGTGAATTCATCCCTTTTATTTTTGATGCTGGTAATTTACTTTTCTAATTACATTTTTTAATCAAATTAACCAATAGTTTATTTTTTATAATAGCAGCTTCTAGTTTTATTTATTAGTTCAGTGGTTTTCTTACATTCAATTTTATTAATTTGTCCTTTGATTTTTCAGGATTTCCAATTGGGTATTTAGTTGGGAAGTTTTAATTTGTTCTTTTTGTAGTTTTTTAAGTTGCATGCCCAGTTCATTGATCTAAAATTTCTCTATTTTATTGATGTAAGCAACTAGAGATATAAATTTTCCCCTACATATAGCTTTGTCTGCATCCCATAAATTTTTGTATATTGTCTCTTTGTTGTTACTTTCTTTAATGAAATTATCTATAGTTTCTATGATTTGTTCTTTGACTCATTTACTTTTATGACTAGATTATTTAGTTTTTAATTTTACTCTATCTTTAAATTGCCCATTATTGAAAGATATTTTATTATATTATGATCTGAAAAGGACACATTGATTCTTTTTGCCTTTTTGCATTTAGTTATGAGGCTTTTATGGTTCTAATACACTATCAATTTTTGTGTAAGAGCCACGCATTGCTGAGAAAAATGTATATTTCTTTCTATTCCTATTTAATTTTCTCCAGAGATCTAGCATATCTAACTTTTCCAGAATTTTATTCATCTACGTAACTTTTTCTTGTTTATTTTTTGTTAAATTTATTTAGTTCTAAGAGGGAAAAGTTGAAGTCTCCCGTTAGTGCAGTTTTATTATCTATTTCCTCTTATAACTCATTCAACTTCTTCAAAAATTTAGAAGCTTTATCATTTGGTACATATATATTTAGTATTGATATTACTTCATTGTCTATGGTACCTTTCAAAAAAAATATAGTTTCCTTCCTTATTTGTTTTAATTAGATCTATTTTTGCTTTTACTTTGTTTGAGATCCTGACTGCTTTCTTTGCTTCTTGATTCCTTTATTTTAGCTGCCAAAGGACTGAAATAACTGTCAGCAGAGTTTAAATTTGTTGCATTGTGGTAAAGCAGTTGTCACCATGCCCTAGTGAAAGCTCTGCTAAGGTTACCAAAATATGTTCAATAGTAAGTAATATAACTTGGATAGGCTTTTTGATTTATCTAGAGGAGATTTATAGTTTTTCTCCCCAAAAGAGAAAGTACAAAGGTATGAGAACATGATATTTATCATCATGTGTATAAGTATATGTATGCACACATGTATAGAACACTTTAAAAGACATTAGGCAGATGTGAACTGAACTGTGAAGAAAAACAGAACTGAACAGTACTGAGTCAATGAACCCTGAGCCAAACTTTTTTTTTTACTAAAACAGAAAACAAACAAAAATTCCTGTTTAAAGTCTAGTGAGATAGTCTGAACCAGAATGGAAATGTGTAGATTAAAATAACAATACTAAACTAAAATAGAAATGGAACATCAAAATATTCACCAGCCAAATCTGAGCCAAACTCACATTTCACTGGTTCAAGGATAAGGTATCAAGTTTGTTTTACCATTTGAATTCACAGGACGCAGAAGAACCATAGTCTCTGCCCAAAATACTGTCTTGCCCTGTATATTTCTCATATTTATACTTCTATTTTTCCTGGTCTTTCTGCCTCTTCTAACTGTTCTCCTTCCTTATCTTACCGCCAATATTTTCTATGGAATTATCCTGTCCCATTCTCTAACTCTACCAAATATTATATTATGTCTTTATTTTTTTTAAATATTTCTTTCTTTCCTTAGAAATAAAGAACTAAAATGGCTATGACATCTTGACTTTTAAATGATATATTTGTCATTTGCCTAGGATTATTTGTCTGACATTTTTAGTCCTGTCCAGAATTAATTGTGTCATAAGTTAATAATAAGACAGTAAATGATTTGGATATGTGGCTTTTTTTCTTTCCTGTCACCCCCTCCCCCTTGTTTCACTAGTCTACCTGACTAAACCATAACCCTCTTTTCCTATGTTCCCTCTCTCACCTAAGAAGTCTGGTCCTATTTCCTTTTCTGTGGTTTCAATATATAAGATACATGTTGTCTGACTTAAAGATCCAGCCTCTGGGATTCCAATCTTAGGGAATGAGTCAAAGAACAACAGCTTTGGAGATTTCAAAATAAGACATTGTTCTGGAATGCTTGATTCAGGAACCCCCAATCCACATGCCACGTACCCTGGCAAGTTAAAATATTGCCCTGGCAGAAGAACTCCATTAAGCATAGCTGTTTAATGATCCACCAAAGGATGCCTCGTGAGTCTGATAGATTCACAGTGCTAATTGAAGACTTAGCTATCAGGCTTCTGATGGAAGACCACAGGATCATAGACTTAGAGCTGGAGGGATCCTTAGAGGTCATCCAAACCTCTCATTTTATAGATGAGGGAACTGAGGTCCAAAGAGTTTAAATGATTTACCAAAAGTCACATAGGAAATAAATGGTAAAGCTGGGTTTGAACCTTCAGATTAAAAATTTAGCCTTCTTCCTAGTAAACCATGCAGTGTGGGGCAGCAAGAACTCTCAGAACATTTAGCTGCCACACAGAGACAGTCATAGGACTCATATATAGGACCCATATAGATTCTTGCCTGACTCTTCTGACTCACCAGTGCCGTCTCAGCCCTGTATATATCATATAATTTGTTGATTTATTTCAACTCATCATTTATTAAATGTGTACTCTGTGCAAGAGAATGTTTTAGGCAATTCTTCATCAATGATCCATGACTTTACCCCACCTAGCCTACTCCAGTGGGGCATCCCTAACCTTGTGATAGCCTATGACTTCTGCCAACCATGATTATTCAGTTTGAACTCTTGGCCATTTTGGCCACAGTTTCATTCTGGTCCTTCCCTTTGAAATATATATGCTTGGTGATTATTTTAATATACTAGTCTACTTGACCTAAATCTTAGCCTTCCTGATCTGTGTCCCTCAACTGAGAAGTATATGATCCTATGGTACACACTCTTTGCTCAAACACCTTCACTCCTTACAACCAAACTGTAAAACACAAGAACCTGTGATATAAGAATAGTGATTAAAGCCATCTTGGTAGCAGAATCATGAGAATAAGAGTTATGAGACAACTATTTAACCTTTCGCTTCAGTTTATAAGTTCAAATCTGACCTCAAACACTTACTAACTCTGTGACCCTGAGCAATCCATTTACCCCTGTTTTTCTTATTTTTCTCATCTGTAAAATGAGCTAGAGAAGGAAATGGCATACCACTCCATTATCTTTGCCAAGAAAACCCCAAATGGGGTCACGAAAAGTAGGATACAATTGAAATGACTGAACAACAACAAAGTGAGGTAGAATTACTTCCTGAGGGCACAATTTCTATAACTTTATCAGTATTTCAGTTATATAGCCCAAGTCATGAAAGCGTATATTTAGGGTTTCAGAAGACAAGCATAATGACTTTAGTGCAATATGTGTGCCTCTCTCCTTCACCACATTGTCATCCATCTGTTTTGAACATGCTTCTCTTTACTTTACTCTCTCAATTCATGCCTTTCCTTTCTTTTTCAGTATATATTTTCAACATTCAACATTTCATTCTACAATTTGGTAAATATCTATTGAGTACTTATGATCTAAGACAGATACAAAGATAAATAGGATGTAATCCTTTTTCTGATGGAATTTACAATCTAGGAGAAGGGAATGAAGCTCATATTCACAATAAACCATTATAATGCAATATCAAGTGTAATAAGCACTAGAGAAAGGTACAAAGTAACAAGTGAGATTCAGTTTTTATCCAGTTCTAGAATCTAGCCATGTTTCATGCAGAAAATATGACAAAAATGAGTAAGGATGCTAACAATCTCCATTTTTAGGAGAATAACATTTACTGAAATAAGACCGATCTATCAGTATTTTTATAGTAACCTATTCTCAGCACTGAAGGCAATGGAATCACCTCATTTAGATTCTAACATTTCAGTACTCAATGTACCTCAGAACCTAAGGTTATAAAATGGCACTCAAGAAAATAAAGTTTAGAAATAACTGGAATCATCTAAATATATACACAGGCAATCTGTATTTTACAAAACATAATTTTACCAAAATCTCAGGATCAGTTTTAAAAATATCTTAGCATGTAAAAATACAAAGTATGGAAAAACTAATAGATGGAATTATTGCCAAAAAAGATAACTATCAAGATATGAATAACTACCAAGCTGCATGCCTACTCTAGCAGTTCTAAAAAAAAATCATTAAAACAATTTATATACATTATTCAAGCAATGAAGTAATAGATAGATTAAGAAACAAACGCACCTTATTTGTGGGAAATATTTTCCCTCCTTAAATTCACTTACTAAGGGCAAGTACTTGGAATTATTTATCTTTGAATGATACAGGCAAAATTGCTCCTATCATATGTGCTTGTACCTCCAAAGACAATGAAATGATCATATTATACTTTATTATTACACAGAACTATGTGAACTGTGGGGTCAGATTGGGTATCCTTAACAAACGGTAACTACTGAGAATATACATGATATTGCATACCCTTTAAGGAAAATGATCACACTCTATACTTAAATGAAAACTAGATTACATTTAGATGGCATTTCAAAGGACTTTTGATACATTATCTCATTAGTTCCTCATGTTAGCCCCAGAAGACAGGCAGTATAGACATGATTGTGCGTATTTCACAAATTGGGACACTGAATGGTCATGGAGCTAGCAAGTGACAGACCTGAAACTTGAATGAAACCTTCTGACTCCAACTCTACTACACTTTCCAAAACACCATACAGTCTTTTTTTTTTTTTTTTTTTTTTACAAAAATGTGTTTGTAACATTATGTCCTCAGTTCCAGTTGGCTTGTTCTATTCCATTAACCTTTGACCAGAAGTCAAACATTTTCTTTTCAATAATATAATAATTTTGAGCATTTCTTACTTTCATACAACAGTATTATTTAGAAAAGTCTTTGGCATTTCATTTGGGGAATCACAGAAATCTTGAGAAACTGTTTTAATAGTCTTTCTTACCTCCAGGCACAAGGACACCAACAGCCATCTCCAATGTGAAAATTAGGACTTATTTTTCAAACTTCTTTCATTTGGGGCTAAATGCATTCACAACAGAGACTGGAGGAAAAAAAAAGAAACAATAGGTAATTGCATGTGTGTTTGAAAGGGCTGCCAGGTCAATACCCACTTCCCTCATAAACCCATTCCGATTTTTTTGATCAAGCTCTATTGCCATTTATATTTTTTCATGCTGTATTTTCCTTTGAGTGACCTGTTCTATTTCTAACAAGTCTGATTTTTTTTTCAGACAAGCTAATGATTCAGGAAGGGAAAAAGACATTTTCAGGGTGGACAGAGTACACATGATAAAGTGTAAGTGAGGATTGTTTGCACATGGAAAGTATTTTTTATTTCACACTGCTCCAAAGTAGGGGGTTGGCTTCCAAAAACAACCCAGGCAGTTATTGTGCTATTTATCAGTGTTCCTGGGGGATGATTGCCCAGCAATTAACAAAGCTTTCCCTGGGCTCCTGCTGACCAACAAAATTGATTTGGGTTCTTTAAAAGAGAATCTGTGTACACATGTTATCATCTAGTCTAATTAATGCAACACTCTTTTTTATGTTTTGATCTTTCTCGACACCACAGAGACTGGGGCCTCTATTCCTTTTGACTTCCATGGGAGTCCCATCTACTTCAGAGGACTGTAGAATAATAATACCCAAATGGTTCTACTCTCTCATTTGCTTCTCTGTTTTTCGTTTATCTCTAGTACAATGGACTCACAAATGTTATATTTTGCTGTGAATAACTACATAGACTTGATAATGACTAGAGTCAGGCAGAGAATTTATTCTCACTATCCTTTTGTGACCTAACCTATGAGCCAATGAAATTTTCTTTTTTATCATCTGTCATGTGTAAGTAGTATTCGAGGAATTCTTCCACTCGTACTCTGAGAATTTAAAAATCATTTCTGTAGAATCTCAAAGAAAGATTCAGAATAATATCTCCCTTCTACTTTGGTTGTTTGTATTCAATCCACACAGATCAAAGACAACAATAGAAGTGTCGAAATGGGAAGTCACCTACTAGCATGGGCTAGATTTTGGACTTTATCATTAACAGCTTTGTATCTTGAACTCTAAGCCTCTCTTCTTCACTACACTCCCTCCCGATGAGCTTATTCTTAATCTCATTATTCTCTGGTCTTTAACACTAGGTCATTGGCCTTCTTCTAACTTAGGATTCCATTAATAACTAGTCATTCGGTATGATCTTTCAATCAATTTTAAATCTACCTAACTATATGATCATATAACCATTTCTATCTTGTCAGCAAGCATATATATCCTTGGAGACATTGTCAAGTCTATGCTAAAATATAGGGCATTCTGTTCATCTACAAATCTAGAAACTGACAAAGGACAGTGATCCCCCCAATTTACGATAGGCAAAATTACTCAGCTCTTATTTTGCTTGTGTTTTCTGTAATCAAGAAAAAACAAAAATCTTCAGAATCAGCATAGAATAATAACTCTTCAATAGAGATGAGCTCAGAGATAAATGAGATACACTTAGCATATAGCTCTTCAAGGTAATTGGAGACTCAACAAATTGATCAGGAAATTCCCAATCATCCTTGTCTCCCTACGAATTGGTCAAGAGCAAGTCCATACCAGTAGAGTTTCTATTGTCATTCAGGCAATGGAGTTTATTAAGGACCTATTATGTTCTGGGTATTATGTGAAATATTAGGGATACAAAGAAAAGCAAGAGATAGTCCCTGATCTCTAGGAGTTTCCAATCTAAAGGGGGCAATAACATGTAAACAACCTACATACAGGATATATAGGAAATAATCAGCAAAAGAAAGATACCATAATTAAAGTGAAACAAGGAAAGCTTCCTGTGGAAGGTGTTATAGAAGCCAGGTAAGTGGATAGGTGGAGATGAGGAGCTAGAGCATTGTAGGTAAGGGGGACAGCCAATCAAAATGCCCAAAGTAGGGACATGGAATATTTTATTCAAAGAACAGCAAAGAGGCCAGTGTCCTTAGATAAAAGAGCACAACAGGTGGCAGATAGGAAGTGAAAGATGACTGGAAATGTGTGCTTGGGGGTGTAGGTTATGAAGGACTTTGGATGTCAAACAGAGGATTTTGTATTTGATCCTGGAGATGATAGGAAGCCACTGGAGTTTATTGAGTGAAGGATGACATGGTCATGCCTGTGCTTTAAGAAAATCACTTTTGTGACTGAAAGGAGGATGACTTTGAGGTGGAAGACTTAGGGCAGGGAGACCCACCAGCAGACTATTGCAATAGTACAGGTATAGGAAGATTAGGTTTTTCACCAGCGTGGCGGCATCATCAGAAGAAAGAAAGGGAGAGGAGAGATTTTACAAGGGTAAAAGAGGAGGGTCCTGGCAGTAAAGTGGATACAGTGGGTGATAGGTAGTGAAGAATCTAGAATGAAACCTAAGTTGAAAACTTGGAGGACTGAGAAGATCTTGGCAACATTAGGGAAGCTCTAGTGTATATTCAGTGCTAAGCTGCCCCATTAGAAACTGGAATTTCTACTCAGAAAAGCTCAATAGAAATAACTTCCTAATACAGAAATTTTTGGTCCATAAAGACAACATCTATCAAGGAATAATCATAACAAACCTTTTATCAACTGTCAATAAACAAAGATGTCAATTAAATAGAGACAAAGGTAACACCTTCGAAGACCAAAGAATATTTCAAATGTGAAATATATGAAACACTCCCTGTCTTTCTCCCTCCTTCACGCTCCACTTAATCAAAAATTGAAAAATTTCTCAAATCCACTTGTTTTCAGTTTCATTTGGCTTCTCATTTATTATTAAGAAGGTGAATCATTGATCTGACCCTACTTTTTATAGAGTTTAATAATTATTCAAGAAGCGTCATGATTTTTTCCAAAAAGTAACTTTGACTTTTAGTTTAGACAACGTTTGATGTCTTTGATCCTAGAATTCATTAAATGAATGAATGAAAGAATGAACAAATGAAAAAGCACTTCATAAGTGCTTACTCTGTTTAAAACATTGCATTGAGTACCAGAGATAAAAATAGTAAATCAGGATGGTCCCTGTCGTGTGACATATATTCAAGGAACTTATATTCTAATGGGAGAGATAATACTTATTGAAAGTTTTGGTAGGGGGGGAAGGTTGGAGCCAAGATAGCAGAGTAGAAGGACAGACCTATAAAAGTTCCCCCTATAGCTCATAAAATACTTGTAAAATATGATTCTAAACAAATTTTAGAGCAGCAGAAGCTACAAAACAACAGAGTGAGAGACACTTCCAGACCAAGGCAGCGCTGGAAGGCCAACAGGAAAGGTCTATCACACCGGGCGCAGAGCTCAGCCCACGGAGCCCAGCCCAGCTTTGGCCAAGTGGCACTGGCAGGGACCAGCAGGAACAGGACCAGGTATGGAATACCAGGTATCAGCTGGGGTTCCCAGATCCCTTAACCCACAAATGGCAAAGACAGTTTCAAAGATCAATGAGAAAGTTTTTTTCACCTGGGGGAGAAGGGAGCAGAGTCCTCCTCTATCCCCAGCTCCAGGCCCAAGAGCAGCATCCATTTTTGGAAACCTTGGCCTAAAGACCCTGGAGGAATTGAGCCACTGATCTGAGTCTCAGCCCTAAGCAGTGGTCCTGGGGTGAGGAAGAGTGTTGATGTGGTGGAGCTGGTGGAGGCTCTGGATAGGGAATCCTGCTTACAGACCACAGTACAGGCAAGGAGTAAACTCCTGTCCCTGGATTGTGCTCCCTTGGAGGAATTGAGAACTTACAGGTCCCTAGAGTATACCCTCCTCTTGACAAGGGACTCAAAAGTTTGATGATTTTGGAAGAGACAATAAGGTTGATGGCCTTATGCAACTCCATCACTTCAATCCCTTTCATATGTGAGTCAAGACATCACCTTGTGATGTCACTGGCTCCTTTCAAAAATGATGGATGTGCAGCACAAACAACACGGCCGTTATCTGGAGTGATGTGAACACCAAGATCAAAAGGAAGTTGCCTTTGTCTTCAGGTAATTTCCTTTCTGTCAGGGGAGAACATGTGCATAAAGAAATGTGAACTTTATACAGAGGAGACTTGGGGGAGTGTTATGCCAGGAGGGGATCATCAGTAAAGGCAAATGTAGGAGTGGATGTGAGCAAAGCTATAAAGAAATAGGAAGAAGGATTGGAAAATGCCCAAAAAAGGGACAAAAATAAGACTATAGAAGGTTACTATCTTGGTAAACAGGTATTTTCTTCCATTCTTTCAGATGAGGAAGAACAATGCATACCATTAGAGGAAGATGTAAATGACAACGAACTCAAAGTTTTAGGAATGAATGTTGAGAGTTGTTCTTGTAACCAAAACCTCCACAATAAATATGCAATGGTCTCAGGTCATGGAAGAGCTCAAAAAAGATTTTGAAAATCAAGAGAGGTGTGGGAAAAATTGCTAATAGAAATGAGAGCAATGCAAGAAAACCATGAAAAGTGAGTCAATAGTTTGCTAAAGGAGACGCCAAAAAATGCTGAGGAAAATAACACTCTTAAAAATAGACTAACTCAAATGGCAAAAGAGGTCCAAAAAACCAATGAGGAGAAGAATATTTTAAAAATCAGAATTAGTCAAATGGAAAAGGAAGTTCAAAACCTCACTGAAGAAAATAGTTCTTTAAAAATTAAAATGGAGCAGATGGAAGCCAATGACTTTATGAGAAACCAAGAAATTACACAACAAAACCAAAAGAATGAAAAAATTGAAGACAATGTGAAATATCTCACTGGAAAAGCAACTGACCTGGAAAATAGATCCAGGAGAGAAAATTTAAAAATTATGGAACTACCTGAAAGCCATGATAAAAAAAAAGAGCTTAGATATCATCTTTCATGAAATTATTAAGGAAAATTACTCTGATATTCTAGAACCAGAGGGTAAAATAAATATTGAAAGAATTCATCAGTCACCTCCTGAAAGAGATCTGAAAAGAGAAACTCCTAGAAGTATTGTAGCCAAATTCCAGAGTTCCCAGGTCAAGGAAGTTAGAAATTAATTGAAAATAGTTAGAAAGAAGTTATCCAAGTACTGTGGAAATACAATCAGGATGACACAAGATCTAGCAGCTTCTACATTAAGGGATCAAAGGGCTTGGAATATGATATTCCAGAAGTCAAAGGAACTAGGATTAAAACCAAGAATCATCTACCCAGCAAAACTGAGTATAATACTTCAGGGGAAAAAATGGTCATTCAATGAAATAGAGGACTTTCAAGCATTCTTGATGAAAAGACCAGAGTTGAAAAGAAAATTTGACTTTCAAACACAAGGGTCAAAAGAAACATGAAAAGGCAAACAGGAAAGACAGAGGGCACAGGGTGAGTTGAATAGGAAGGGATGAAATCTAAAAAAACAAAATTAAGGGGTGAGAGAGGAGTGTATTGGGAGGAGAAAGGGAGACATGGAATGGGGCAAACTATCTCATAAAGAAGGCAAGAAAAAGCTTTTTCAATGGTAGGGAAAAGGGGGAAGTAAGATGGAAAAAGTGAAGCTTACTCTCATCACATTTGGCTTAAGGAGGGAATAACATGCACACTTAATTTGGTATGAAAATCTATATTACACTACAGGAAAGCAGAGGAGAAGGGGATAAGTGGGGTGGGGAGATGATAGAAGGGAGGACAAATGGGAGGAGGGAGTAATTAGAAGTAAAAACTTTTGGGGGAGGGACAAGGTCAAAAGAGAGAATAGAATATATGGGGGGGAGGATAGGATGGAGGGAAATACAGTAGTCTTACACAACATAACTATTACGAAAGTTTTTTTTGCAAAGCTACACATATATGACCTATATTGAATTGCTTGTCTTCTCAGTGGGGATGGATGTGGAAGGAGGAAGGGAGAGAAGTTAGAACTCAAAGTTTTAGGAATGAATGTTGAGAATTGTTCTTGCAACTAGGAAATAAGAAATACAGGTAATAGGGTATAGAAATCTAATCCTACCCTACAGGGCAAGAGAGAAGATGGGAATAAGGGAAAGGAGGAGTGTGATAGAAAGAAGGACAGATGGGGGGGAGGGAAAAAATGAAAGTTTTGACTAGGAATCAGTTGAAATGGTTCCTAGATCTTAGGATAAAATGGCAGAGGTGGCAATGTGTCTTCTTTCATACCATTTCCACTGATAAAATCATATATGTTTCTGATGTGGTAAGTGGCTTAATCATGAAAACTAGGATTTGCAGTTGCCTAAAGATTTTGTCCTGTCAGTGAAGTTTATATTTCACTGGTAAACCTAATCATTCATTTCTTTAATGAAGAGGTTCTTTCATTAATAGATAAAAACATTTGCATTTTCATAAGCTGTTGTGAATAGCATTCAGTTTATATTTCTCATTTAAAAGTCATGCACTACCAATCCTGAAATGCTAACTTATGTAATAAGAATATGAGTATGAAGAAATAAATTTGATGATAGAAGTGGAAACAGAGGCACAAATCATCAATGTGTTCATAGTTTTTTCTGATGTGAACTTTGGCTGACTTTTGACTTTTAGTCAAAATATACTGGTGTAAAATCTATCACTGCTGTGTGAAACTGTTATAACTTTCATTCAAGCTTTGCCCTGCTTAGGAAACCTTGAATGTGTTTTAGTATGCATTTTTTGAGGTAATCATGAACTATAAATTGTATAGAACAAATATAGGTTATACAGACACTGTGTCCTTTGGAAAAAAGGCAGCATGATACTAAACGGGAACTCCAGGCCAAGTTTCTTTCCTTCATGTGATGGGAGCAGAGAGTAGCCAAGCAATTAGGATCTAGCAGCCAAAGCCTCAGAAGTTTTGACCATCTGGGTTGGCTATAACAAAGTTTTCCATTTCTTTCCTCTTCAGTCTTTCCTGGCAGTCAGACATTTCATGTTTCCTGGAATTTTCTGAACAAAATGATCAAGAACCACAATGCTTACCTCAGCCCCTGATCTACTGTGAGTGTTGCTTAGATTAATCTGGAAATGGTCATTATATGGGGAATGACAACAATATCCCACTATTGATTCTAATGTATATACTGTTTTGTGTAGTGAAGATTCATAACACAGAGGTTTAAGAATATCTCAAATCAAACCAAACATTCTCTTGCTGAAGCAAGTCCCAAATTTATCTGAACTCATTTCTTTGAAGAATCGACTCCTCAAAATATATGCTTAGAATGGAAGTATCCCATTGTCTGAGTGGGCATAGGGAGCAATAGCGGCTGGAGAAGCCTTAACCTTCATCTTTAGATAGGTTGGGAAGAGACTATGGAGGGTCTTGAATTCCAGACCAAGAAGAACAGACTTTATAATACAACCAAATGTGTATTACACATAGCAAATAACATCACACACACAAAAATGAAATTGACTATCTTACCAAATAAGAAGTCTCTGATTACCAGTGTAAGAATCATTTCAGAATGAACCATTCGTGTATGACCAGATTGTCCACTGAACAGAATAAAATTCAAAATAAATACTAGATAAAGAATAAAGATTTTTAAAAGAAATAATGCAATTAAAAAAGCATCTATTTAAGTGAATTTTTGTTTTAAAAGTAAAAAGATTGAGTCTGATGATCATATTATTACCATTTCTTAGATAATTCTAACTTGTATAAAACAGTCACATAACAAAGAAGCCAGAAAAGTCAGAAATGAATTTAGGCAACAAACATTTGATCTCCTTACCAAGTAAAGGGAAGAGAAAACCAATGTCAACACTGACTTTTAGTCTGAGAGTTAGAATACAGTTTCCTTGAGGGCTGTATCACTTTTGTTTTTCTATACCCAGCATCAAGCATAATGTCTGGCACAAATCTTGCTGGTTGAGCAATTGAACACTTAACGTTATGCACAGTATTTTGCAAAACAGTATAAGAGAGTGAAGAGGAAAATTTGTATCAAATATGATATAAGGTCCATCTAAGTTATATCATCCCAACACCATTTATAGATGAATCTAGAAGAAGGACAACAAATAGCCATGAACTAAAATTAGATCTGGTAGATAATTTTTATTGTCACCTAGTCTGATATATGCAGAAGAAATTTGTGCTGGAAGCAACACATTTTTAATGGCATCCAGGTATTTTTTTCAAACTCCATGAAAATAGGGAAGATTACTAAAGAATGAAAAACATCATGTATAGTATTATTATCCCCAAAAGGCAACTAAGAACACATCAGTAACCATCAACTCATATATCTACTTTCTTGTCTCTTAAAAAAATCTTTTTTTAATGTTTATTTATTTTTAGTTTTCAACATTCATTTCCACAAAATTTTGAGTTTCAAATTTTCTCCCCATCTCTCCCCTCCTCCAACCCATAACACCTTGCATTCTGATTACCTTTCCTTCAATATGACCTCCCTTCTATCACACCCCCTCCCTTCCCTTATCCCAATCTTCTCTCTTTTCTTGTAGGGCAAAATAGATTTCTATACCCCATTACCTGTATTTCTTATTTCCCAGGTGTATACAAAAACAATTCTTAACATTCATTCCTAAAACTTTGAGTTCCAACTTCTCTCCCTTCCTCTCTCCCCACCCATCCCCACTGAGAAGGCAAGCAATTCAATATAGTCTATATATGTGTATCCATAATAGTCATGTTGTGTAAGACTAACTATATTTCCCTCCATCCTATCCTGTCCCCCATTAGTTCTATTCTCTCTTTTGACCTAGTCCCTACCCAAAAGTGTTGATTTCTAATTACTCCTTTCTCCCATTTGCCCTCCCTTCTATCATCCCCCTCATCCTACTTGGCCCCATCTCCCCTACTATTCTGTAGTGTAATATAGATTTTCATACCAAATTGAGTGAGCATGTTATTCCCTCCTTTAGCTTCACTTTTTCCCTCTCACCTCTACCCCTTTCTCCTCCATTGACTAAGCTTATTCTTAACTCTTTTATGAGTGATAATTTGCCCCATTCCATTTCTCCTTTTCTCCTCCCATTATATTCTTCTATCAGCCTTAACTTTATTTTTTTAGGTATCATCCCTTCTTATTCCACACACCCTGTGCTCTCAGTCTGTGTGTGTGTGTGTGTGTGTGTGTGTAATCCCTCCAACTATCCAAATACTGAAAAAAGTCTCAAGAGTTACAAATATTATCTTTCTATGTAGGAATGTAAGCAGTTCAACTTTAGAAAGTCCTTTATGATTTCTCTTTCCTGTTTACCTTTTCATGCTTCTCTTGATTCTTGTGTTTGAAAGTCAAATTTTCTTTTCAGGTCTGGTCTTTTCATTAAGAATGCTTCAAAGTCTTCTATATCACTGAATGTTCATTTTTCCCCCTGGAGTATTATTCTCAGTTTTGCTGGGTAGATGATTCTTGGTTTTAATCCTAGTTCCTTTGACTTCTGGAATATCATATTCCAAGCCCTTTGATCCCTTAATGTAGGAACTGCCAGATCCTGTGTTATCCTGATTATATTTCCACAATACTCAAATTGTTTCTTCCTAGCTGCTTGCAATATTTTCTCCTTGACCTGGGAACTCTAGAATTTGGCTACAATATTCCTAGGAGGTTCTCCTTTTGGGTCTCTTTCAGGAGGTGACTGGTGAATTCTTTCAATATTTATTTTATCCTCTGGTTCTAGAATATCAGGGCAGTTGTCCTTGATAATTTCATGAAAGATGATGTCTAAGTTCTTTTTTTTTTGATTATGGCTTTCATATAGTCCCATAATTTTTAAATTTTCTCTCCTGGATCTATTTTCCAGATCAGTTGTTTTTCCAATGAGGTTTTTCACATTATCTTCCATTTTTTTCATTATTTTGGTTTTGTTTTGTAATTTCTTGGTTTCTCATAAAGTCATTAGCTTTCATCTGCTCTGTTCTAATTTTTAAAGAATTACTTTTTTCAGGGAACTTTTGAACCTCCTTTTCCATTTGGCCAATTCTGCTCTTTAAAACATTCTTCTCCTCATTGACTTTTTGGGCCTCTTTTGCCATTTGAGTTAGTCTGTTTTTTAAGGTGTTAATTTCTTCAGCATTTTTTGGGTCTCCTTTAGCAAGCTGTTGACTTGCTTTTAATGGTTTTCTTGCATTGCTCTTATTTCTCTTCCCAATTTTTCCTCCACCTCTCTTATTTGATTTTCAATATCCTTTTTGAGCTCTTCCATGGTCTGAGTCTACTGCATATTTATTTTGGATGTTTGGGAAGCAGAAGCCTTGACTTTTATGTCTTCCTCTGAAGACCTAGATTGTTCCTCCTCATATGGAAAGATGGAAGAAAATATCTGCTCACCAAGAAAGTAACCTTCTATTGTCTTATTCCTTTTCCCTTTTGGGGTCATTTTCCCTGCCAGTTACTTGACTTTTGAGTTCTTTGTCAGGGTGGAGCTCAAGGTTAAGATTTAGATCAGTCCCTCAATTTCCTCATGGGCTGTAGGTGGAGAGCTCCAAAAATGGAAGCTGCAACTGCAATGGCTGCTGCCAGGCTCCAGACTGCGCTCTCCTCTCCTAGGTGACTGAGCTCTCCTACTGACCTTTGAATCTGTATGTGGCATTTTCTGTGGGTTGAGCAATCTGGGAACTGCTGCTGCTGCTGGTGGCTCCCTGAACCTATTCAGGGTCCTGTCTCTGCCACATTGGGCTGCATGCACTTCATGCTTTCTAGGCTGCGTGTACTCTGCACTTCCTGGGCTGTGCTCTCTCTTAAAAAATCTTTAGGAAAAATGGACCATGTATGTTGAGAGGCTCTTGTTAGAGAAGAAATAAAAGTAAAACAGGCAGGCTTTCACAATCAATTTCCTTTTTTTTTTGTTGTTTTTATATTATTTTTATTCTGGACTTTAATACTCAATTGTGAACATTTCCCATACACACAGCAGAACACAAAGAAAGAATTCTATATGAAACTGTGAATCTTCATTTTATACTACTTATTTAATATATATTTTACATATACATACATGCACTCAGACGTATATATGAATATATATATATGTATGTATGATTCTATGGGTTACTTTCAAAACTGTCTTACTTATCTGAGCTTCCTTCTGAACCCTCTTCTGTGTATTTTTTTAAACTTAAAATGACCCTCTTTTGCTTTTTCATCACTATTACTAACCTTCTTCTGCTATTCCTTCCCCTCCCACATTAAAAAAAAGAGAGAGATAAAGGAAGAGGGGAAAAAACTTTTCTATCACGTAAATTTGGTCAACAAAATGAAACTGAATAATGGTGATGTCCAAAAAGTATGCCTTTGAACTTTGCGTCTGTAATCTCACTATTGAGAAATCTATGGTCACAGTTCCTGTTAAAATTAATTGACTCATCTTTGAAACTTCCACCTGAGGTCTAGCTATTGTGACTACTGACTGAGTGAAGGCAAACTAGCCCACTTAATTTACTACATTTATAAGATGACCCAGGTGATGCTTCACCTTCACATACTATCCAGTCATTCATCTGTTCACTCAATGAAAACAACAATAAAGGCATAAGAACTGTGATCAATGAAATAACTAATCTTTTTTTCCAGAGGACTGATAGTGCAACATGTCTCCATTCTCTTGGCATAGAGATGATAAATGATAGGTAAAGACTGGAGGACACTTTTTCAAGACATTGCCAGTGTAATAGTTTGATCTACTTAACTATATTTTTTCTTACAAAGGAAAGTTTTTGGGAAGAGAGGAAATTTTTGGAAAGTTGTCTCCTTGTTCTTCCTCACATGAGATGTTCTATCTTCCTGACTTCAGGCATTTTCAGTGACTGTTACCTTGTCTAAAACTCTTCTTTGTCTAAAACTTCTTCTCTCCCTCTTGTCTTCCCTGATTTCCTTCAAGCCCCAACAAAAGTCCCATCTTCCCAGAAAGAAGCCTCTCCTAGTCCTCCTTAATCTTAGTGCCTTCCTTCTGAGATCGTCCCCAATTTATCCTGTATATATTTAATTATATATAGTGTTTGCATGTTGTCACCTGAATTAGATTGTGAGCTCATTGAAAGCAAGAACTTTTTTCTTTTTCATACTTCCAGCACTTAACAGAGTGCCTGGCAATAGCAGGCACTTAATAAAAAGCATATTTCCCTGAAGTTACCTTATGAAAGAAAGTTATCTTATGAAAGAAAATGAAAAAAAAAGTAAGAACCAAAAGGAAATCTTGCATTTTCCAATAATGTCCTTCCTTGTATTTTTATCATTATTTCTTGGCCATTTGACCAAGATTTTCATTTATTTATCATCTAGTACTTTGCAGTCTGGTCTATTGGGAAGAACAGTTGATTTTAGCATCAGATGACCTGGGTTAAAGTCCCATCCCTCATTTTTCTGTGCAACAGTAGAGAAATAACTTTCTCTCTGCTTCCTGATTTCCTCTTCCATAACATGGAGATAATAAAATCAAGAACCAGAATAAAGGTTGCTGGGAGAAATATTACAATCTCAGATATGCAATACTATTCCAATGGCAGAAAGTGGAGAAGAATTAAGAGGCCTCTTGATGAGGATAAAAGAGGAGAGTGTAAAAGCTAGCTTGAAGATTAACAGGAAAAATAAAGCCTAAGAATGGTAAATAGTCCTGTCACTTTTTGACAAATAGAGGGAGAAGAAATGGAAATAATGTCAGACTTGGGTTCAAAGATCACTGCAGAGTTTACTGCAACCATGAAATTAAAAGATACTTGCTCCTTGGAAGGAAATCTATGGCAAATCTAAACAGCATTCTAAAAATCAGAGACATTACCTTGCCAACAAAGATCCTTAGTGTCAAAGCTATGGTTTTTCTAGTAGCAATGCATGGTTGTGAGAGCTGGACTATAAGGAAAGTATAGAATCTATACTTTCAAATTGTGTTGCTGGAGAAGACTTTTGAGAACCTTTGGACAGCAAGGAGATAAAATCAGTTGATACTTAAAGAAATTAATTCAGACTATTCATTGGAAGGTCAACTATTGAAGCTGAAGCTTAAATACTTTGGCTAATGAGAATAATGAGAAGACAGGACTCTGGAAAAAGACCCTGATGTTGGGAAAGACTGAAGGCAAAAGGATGAGGATGACAGAGAATGGGAAGGTTAATGTCATGGAAGCAAAGAACATGAGCTTGGACAAACTTTGGGAGATAGTGGAGAAAGAAGGGGCTAGCATACTATGATCCATGGGATCACAGAGACAGAACTGAACAACAACAACTGCTAACTGTCAGGAAAACACATTGTAAAATTTTTTTGTGTTATGTATAAATATGTTTTGTTATAATTATGTAAAAATAAATTGTGTATACTAGTTTATAGTATCCTTGTAGGCAGCAATATGTCTTATTCACCTCTGCATCTCCCTTAGTATTTAGCACAGTGTCTTATATGTAATAGGTGTATAAGAGATGTTGAATAAATGATATCTAAGAAGCAAGCTATTTATGTCAATGACTCCTGTATTTGAATTTGTATACACAAGATGTGTGAATGAGCAGGTGAGAGAAATAAAGACCTGCTCTCTTTTGGCTGTGTATGTGATAACCCATATTGTAATATACTCTAAGTGCAATTCCTTATCCAATTGGTACTCTAGAGATTGGTACTCTAGAGATTTCTTCGGACACCTAGATCTTCATAACTAGACATAGGCTTCCAATTTTTCCCCAGGCCTACTTACTCTAAACTAACTTTCATTCATTCAACAAACATTTGAATTCTTCATATGTGCATGTTCAGACAATCTGTCTAAAGTTTGAGAAGTTAAAAAAGAAGAAACAAAGAACGAAGAACAATTCATTGGTAGTTCTAGAGTAAAAGATAGTGTTGGAGGTGGTGGCTTAAGGAACAAAGATAAATACATTTTAACTTTTTTGTATAATTTAGATCTGTGAAAAGCCTTGGCGATCATGTTTACAGATGAGGAAAATGAGGCCCAGGTAAGTCTTAAGTTCAGAGATTTAGAGCTAGATAGGACTTCTAAGTAACCCAACCTATCTCATTTTACAGATGATGAAACAGAGGACAAGAAAAGCAAAGAAACATGGCTATGGTCACACAAGTGATAAATGGCAGAGACAAACCCAGTCTCTATGACTCCAATCCAGTGTTGGTTCCACTACATTCAATTATCTTCAACATTAGCTCAATATAATACCACACTGCAAGGGACAAGGGAAACCTGTCCCCAGCATCAGGGCAGGGTTTTGTTTGGTTTGCTGCCACTGGGGAGAGTACCTGATGTGAAATAAAGTGATATTAGCATTAATGATATTACTGGACATTTATATGGCACCTCATGGCTGATCATTCACTTTCATGCACATTATTCTGTCTGATGCTCAAAATATGTTTTAATACATACTACAAATATTATTATCTTCTTATATGGGAAGAAACTGAGGATTAGGGAAGATGAATGATTTGATTAGAGTCAGAATTAGTAAGTGGTGGAGGTGAAATGAATGTATCTACCATTTGACTCCTACTCAGGTCTTCCTTCCACTGCTCCTGGCTCATTGCCTCTGTTTTGCTGGAAAGGGCTCCTCTACCATGAAGGAAGGAAGCACACTGCCAAGACATTCTAGGAGCAAGTTAAGAAAGGGAATTTGGGAAAGAGGTGTAATGACAATCCTGACATTTATATCTTTAGCTGTGCTCATGTGAGATACATGCCACTCATTTTCATCTGATGCTAATTGTTCCCAGGCGAAGCATTTCTATCACAGAAAAATGCATTGAAAAGAAGAAAGATAAACTCAGATTGAGTAGGAAACAATGAACTGCCACTCTGAAGGAGTAAAGCATCAAAATACCTTCCTTCCTGAGGCTCCTTGTCACCTTAAGATGTCATGCCAACCTGCTGCCTCTGGAGAAATTTCCTAGTCTTGGGAGGGCTCTTTTGCTCTACTTTTTTCCGCTAGGGGTTGGGCTCACAGGTTCCCGCTTGCTGGTTCTTCTCTCTGATAATTCAACTAAATAGGCTTTTGTAGCCAGAAGACTCTCATCTCATCCAACCCTTCATATCTAGCCTATGTGACTTTTCAATAGTTACTCTCTCTTCTCTTGCCCTCATGAATAGAATGTTCATTTTCTCTCCTGCACCCCCTTTAAAACTAGACACATCCACCCAGGGATATTCTTTCATCTAAAATTAGGAAAGAACAAAAAGGGAAAAAAATACCAAACCCAGGATCAGACTTGCCTAGGCAGGACAAGGGCTTTAAATACTATGTGTTTATGTCTGTATAGAGGCTGGAGTGTGAGGATATTGCCAGCCACTCATCCCCCAACCAGCTCTAGGGATGCAACTTAAAACAGTCCTGCATAATGCACAGCCAGAGAAGAGCACACTTGAAGGATCAGGTTCCTCTCTTTTGTATGACCACTGAACCAGCAGCTCCTACAGCTCTGCACCTCAGTATTAACTCTTCAATATCTCATAAAGTCAGAAAAAAGCCCCAAAACTCTCAGGTGGTCAGCTAGAACCAGGAAAGGTTAAGAAGAGGGTGTACTTAATAAGGAGTGATAAGAATATATTTGTTCTTTGTCTTATGAATCTAAAAAAGATGGCTATAAGCTGAAAAGAAATGTACAAGGAGAAAAACACCTCCATATATCCATTAAACTACATGTTATAGACCACAGGATCATAAGTTTGGAGCTAGAAGGGATCATAGAAGCTACTTAATAAAACACTTTCATTTTATAGATGAGGAACCAGATTTTCAAAGCTGCTATGGCTTGTTCAAAGTCACACATGTAGTAAATAATAGGGGTAGAACTGGAATCTAGGTCCTTTGACTCCCAGTTACAATGCAGTTACAATGCAGGAAGGAGTACAGCAGTAGACATATCCAGCAATCCATGATAGCCAAAATCCAAGAAAAGAGGCACCAATCAAACCCATGGTCTCAGAAGCCTCCCTCCACCCAAATGTGCAAAGTATGGAAAATAAACAGAAATAGACATCCTAATACAAAGAAGCAAAGGTGTTTCTATAGTCTTATTGGGACTTGCTGATATAAGACTAGACTTTGGCCCTGAAAGGGCCTCATTCAGAAGGATAAGGAAAATAAAAATTTACATCAAGAAGGTATAATCCTGTGAGGAAAACCAGGAAATAGAAGGTGAAATCATAGTGCAGAGAATCTGAGTGGACGTCCACGGAGGCAGAAAACGGAAGCAACGTTGTTACTGAAATACTCCACGTTTAGAAAGAGAGGGAGGGAATAGGTGGAAAGTTTTGGAGACAGGTCACAGACCTGGAATAGAAAAGTGGCGTAGAAGTCATTGGGGGCTTCCCTAAACATCTGCCAAGCTCTCTGCCAACAGAGCAGCTAATATGTTGGTGTCTGGAACAGGACTGAATTTCCATTCATGGGAGACAATGAAAATGGCCAGAGTCTGGAGACGAAATGTTTTTTTTGATGAATGGCAAGAAGGTCAATGTCACTGGAGAGCTATGAGGATAATGGAAAGGGGGTGGTGGTGGATGGGGCAGGTTATGAAGGCTTCTGGAGAAGGAGCTCTGGGATGGTGAAGAGCCTTGATTTCATGCCATATGAGAACTAGTTGAAGGAAATAGTGATATTTAGCTTGATAGGGAGATTCTTAATCTGCATTTGGATGTGAACATTTTATTCTTATAGTCATTAATGTCTAACTGAAACTCAGCGTTTCCTTCAATAATATGATAGTACCAAACAGTATGAGAAAGGATCCATAGGTTTCTCCAGGCTACAGAAGGAATTAATAACACAAAATGTTTAAGGATCTCCATATAAAACCCTGAAGATCTAACTTTTTCTCCCCTGCCACCTTCCCCTCCCCTTCTCTCCTTTCCCCTGCCCTTCTCCTCTTCCATCCCCATCCTTTCCTCCATTCTTTTTCCTTCCTCTCTTCCCTAGCCTAGACGATTCCACAGTAGAGAGTTGAGGAGGCCATTGAGCCCACCAAAGTGACATCATGGGGAGTTCCCAGGATATGTTCTCCAAAATGGCCATGTATCTCACAGGCGAGCTGACAGCCTCCAGGGAAGACTATAAACTTCTGGAAAATATGAACAAACTGACTAGGTGGAGATACCTAGAAGTGAAAGATGTCACAGTAAACATAAGTAGAAACCTAAAGGACTTAAACCAGAAATCTGCAGCACTTCAGCCTTATCTGGATCAGATCACTTTAACTGAGGAGTTCTTGAGCAGGCAGCTTACAAGTTGGATTCACATTCAAAGAAACTAGAAGCCAAGTACAAGAAGTTAGAAAGGTGATGAAAGAATTCTTTAGCACAAAGATTTTAATTACAAGAATGTTTTATGAGAGCTGAAGTAAGTGGGACGGGGAACTTATCACTGTGTTTCAATTCCTAAAAGACAGCAGTACTGCTGACCTAAGGAGAATCCCAGCGCCCCCTACTTTGGTTGAATGCGTGACTTGAGCCACTCCTTGAAGTTTTCTTAAACCTGTCCCCCCTGTAACTTCATCTTATCCTGTGCTTCATTGAGCATCCTGGACCAAGGCTCAAAAATCAGGATGAGCCCTGTCTAGAGCAGACACAAATGAGAGGCCCTCATCTCCCCATCTCCTCCTGCTTTCCCCCTCCCCTAGAACTCCACCTGGGACCCTCTGTCCTGAATGTGTCCTCCACCCCTTTCATAACCTGTTCTTGAACTTTAATAAATGCTAATTTATGACCCTCAAAAAAACCCTGAAGATAAAACACCAAGATTTCAAATGATACCGTCATCATTGGCACCATCTCTAAGAGATGAGGTAATGTGTTTTATGTGCCAAAAGTTTTTCATGGAACCTACTGTGGGTTATAAAAATTAACTTGCTCTACCTTAACATCTGAAGGCTTTTCTTAGCACATACTAGAACATAATGAAAAATCATTATTTGAAGCTCTTGAAGTCCAGCAAGGTCTATTGTGTCTCTTCCTGAAAAGGCTTGTAGTGTTCCTGACTCCTCAGAGACATTGCCTTTCTGACATTACTTATCTTGCTGTACATGGAGGCAATCTTCTCTTTGGTGTAGGAATGAGTATTAGCAGAAATGTGTAGCCTCCTAAAAATACTTGTGTGCCAGAAAGCTCATCTTGGCTCTTAAGGTGGTAAGGAATGATAAAAATGAGTTTTCATACTCTGTTCCAATATTGTTGGCATAAAGAGAAAGAACAAAAATATTGTTCAGCCAAGAAATCACTTCAGTAGTTAAAATCTCATTTCTTGTAAAGAAACCTCCTTTCTTAAAAATTAGAGGTTCTGTCTGTCAAATTCCATATTTTCTTTACTCTTTTTTTATGGACTAATGACAAAGATGACAATCCATACCCTTGAATAGCTTAACTCATTTGCAGCAATTTTTTGTGGTTTTAAAGTCAGAAGACTATGGAATTCAAGAGCTGTAAGGGTACATCATGGCAATTGTTTAGTCCAATATCAATAGGCCATATATTTGTTGAGTCAAGACCCTTTATTTGACAGATGAGAAAAATACTAATCAGCATCAAGAAACAGAAGAGAAAGGAAGGCAACTAATATATATATGTATAATGTGCAAGTTAACAACCTAGTAAGGAGGACCTGAGCTCAAATCTCACCTCAGATACTTGACACTCACTAGCTGTGTGACCTTGGGCAAGTCACTTAACCCCAATTGCCTCATCCTGAGTCATCTCCAGTCATCCTGATGAATATCTGGTCACTGGATACAGATGGCTCTGAAGGAGAAGTGGGGCTGGTGACCTGCACAGCCCTCCCTCACTCACTTAAAAAAAAAAAAAAAACAAAGTCAAGTGCAAGTCATGTCATCATTTCTCTGATGGCATGGTCTTCAGCAACGAAGGACAAACACACTCGTAGGAGCTTTCTATTATGAATAGGTCACCTTTTACAAAATAGTTATGCTCTGGAAAAAAATGTTACATAAGAATTAAATGTTTATATATCACATCACATATTTGGAAGGTACTAGTTAAAATAAATCCTATATTAAATCCCTTCTTAGATAAGTAATCACTCCTACTTAATTACTACCAATCCAGATGTTCATATATTGAATTTGCTTTAAGTAATTATATTACTTTGAAGGACAAACTATTGGGAAAGAGGAGAGAAGGAAAGGGGAGGGGAGGAGAGGAGAGAGAGAGACAGAGAGAGAGAATGAAAGAGAGAGAGGGAGAGAGAAAGAAAGAAAGAGAGAGAGAGAGAATCTGTTAGGTTTAAGCAGCCCCAAGATTGTCATCAGAATAGAATTTTAGTTACTGTGTTTCCTCTCAAGAAAAGAATTTTTCACTTGTTTTGTGTTGTTTTTTTTTAAATCTCGCTTTCTCTCATTACAGAGTGAAAAGTCTCTCCAGAAGATAGGGGAAACATTTGAAAGACCGGCAAATGGGATGGGAGACAATATTGAAGGAAAATCAATCCATGGCCTCAAAATCATACCAACTAGTCTGCTTATGGTAAAAGTCAGCCTTGAATAAATCTATTTAGAATCATCTTGCAGCCATAAAAGTTAAATTGCATTCTCACCAAGGAAAAACCCAACCTTCTTTTAGTTTGCTAACAACAATAAAAAACCAACTTCCCTCAACTATATTTCTTCTATCTGGTTATTCTCCTATCTGACTTTCTAGCACACCCATGCAGACCCAGAACTGACACAAGGTAGTGAACAATTTTCTACAGTTGTTAATATGAAGGGAGAGGTGCTTTCTTTCCTCACCAACAGAGAAACCTTGGCCACCTCTAGAATAGTTCTACTTCCTCACCCATCCCTGGCGTGCCACTCTCCAGGATACTAGAGCTATCATGTTCTTCCAGTCTGTCTTCCACTAGGGCAGATTTGACCCACCCACCCCTCTCCTGTCAGATGGTTTGGGCATACATGTTATGCACCTCTAGAGTAGGAACCAAGACAAAGAATGCTGGTTGTTTTGATATTAAACTCTTTGAAGGCAGGGACTGTGTCTTGCATTGCTTAGTCACACTAGCACCATGGACAGCGTCAAAAACAAGAGAAGTACTTAAAACTATTAATCATGATTGTCAAATGTAATGCTCCCCATCAAGCAAATGATCAATTCCCTTTCCTTCCCTTATTGTATCAAAAGAAGGTGAAATGAATTGAATTTCTAGGCTTCATTAGAGGCATCGCTTCATGATCAGACTTTTTCATCACATTTTTGGGGACTCAAGGTAATCACAACATAATTCAAAAAGAGAAATAAAAGCTACACACACACATGCACACACACACGTGTGCATGCACAAATGGGTAGAATGACAATGTCATTTTTTCTGCCTAGTAAAAGTCTCTTAACATCCTTCTTTGGGTGTGTGGGTCAAAATAAAAGTAATAGGAAACAGAAAGAAAATTTTGTACTGCTAGTAGCCCAGCCTTGGAATATCTCATTTCATTCCTGACTCCATGTGTTTCTACCTCTCTTTGTATGGTCACAAGTATGGGGATTTTAGTTTGGGGGGATTTCTTTAAAAAGAAAACTCAACATATGTCTCATTCCCTATCTATTTTTTCAACCAGATTTCCTCCAGTACTAAGGAAAAATACACAAACACTAGGTGAAGTACATTATGTGATATGGAGTTAAATATATTTTGAGGAGTGGAAATCAGAATAACTTGAAGGAGGTCAGAGCCTGCTAACCCCACTCTCATTCCACTCTTCTGCAGTGAGGGACTAGAGAATGTAAAAAGAAAGAAGGAACATGAATCTGTTAGGGCTGAGGTCACAGATTCTCTAGAAATAAAGCCTTCTAAATTGGGACTGTAGTATGCTCTGTGGTTTTCAGGAAGAGGGACAATGATTCAACTCATAAATAATTCCTCCCCAATGATCTTGGATGATTTTCCACATATATGGTCATCTTCAAGCATCGCCCATGAATCGAAGCTGTTAGATGTGTTTAAACCAGAGGTGGGGAACCTACAGCCTCTAGGATACATGTGGCCTTTTAGGTCCTTGGGCCTTTTGAGTGAGTTCAAGTTTTACCCAACAAATTCTTTTATTAAAGGGATTTGTTCTGTGAAGTTTGGATTCAGTCAAAGGGTAGTACTTGAGAAACTAGAAAGCTACATGTGGCCTCGGGGCGGCAGGTTCCCCATCCCTGGGAAATCTTTGTGTTCACAGCTTTGATTGGATTGCATTTTTTAGTTTTAGATGCTAGCTTATGGTGTTCCTGTGAAGAAAAAGTAGGTAATGCAAGGTAACTTATTTTCACATTCTTGTGCCTCACAATTCCTGGATAGTGCCCAGAAAGATTAATTCTCCTCAGAAGAATTTTTTAGAATTAATTTATTGTGTCTTCAAGGAGCTTACATTCTAATGGGGAAGAAACCAGCACATAAAAGGGAAGATGAAAAGGTGGTGAGAATGAGGAACATAATGGCGACTAAGTATTGGGAATGACAGATCTGGTCTGGGGTCTTTTCTCAGATTGGAGCTTTTAGGAAGAAATCACCAAAAAGAGAAAGAGATCTGAAAAATGTCCTGGTAATAGTAGTAAGAGCTATATTCAGCAGTGGTTAGCTTCTTAGTTCATTTTCTTCTCTTTAATTTCTTCTCAAGACAATTCATGATCAGCCTCCAACCAGTAACATTTCCAAAGTTCCTCATTAAACAGTATCCATTCTGGGGTAGCTTCACCACCTGCCAGGCACCATGCAGGCTTGTGGAGAACATAATACTTACAGAGAAAACATACCTTCACACACACACACACACACACACACACACACACACACACACACACACACAGCCTGAACATGTCAGGGAAGATTGTAATCCTAGAGTCTCTTGTTAGTGTTACTTTTAGGTGTTACCACCTGTTTCTCAACAGATTGTGGAGACTGAGATTTGGAAGAGAGGTGATATGAAAACTTTTTTCTTCAACTTTTGAATATTTCTTTAATTCTGCAAAGCTACTTAGTACAAATTTGTATTTATTAGCTTTATTATATAAATAATAACTAGCATTTTTAGAGCACCTTAAGGCTACAAAGTGTTTTACAAATATTATCTCATTTATCTTCACAACAACCCTATGAGGGACATGCCAGTAACATCCTCATTTTTCAGATGAGAAAGCTGAGGTTGAGTGAGGACTTGCCAAAGTCAGAGTTGTTGGTTTAGGCAGGATCTGAACCCAGGTCCTTTTAACTCCAAGTATAACTATCCAATATGCCACCTAGCTGTCTATACATGTGTGTGTATGCATATATAAGCATATTATATATGTATATTATGTCACAATACAATATAGAATATAACTTATAAAATGTTATGATTTATATCTGTCATATATAATTATGATACATAATATCCTTACGTCAGTACCTGTGTGTGTATGCTGTACGTATTTTAGGTGTATTTATTTCCCCCATTATAATATAAACTTCTTAAGGTACAATAAGAATTTTTTTATTCTTTGTATCCTCCATACATAACACAGAGCCCGGCATATAATAGCCACTTGATAAATATTTCTTAAGTAACATCTTAATGTTTCCTAGAGACAGCTGGATCATGCAGTAGAACCTGGAGTTGAGAAGATTTGAGTTCCAAACCAACCTCATGCACTTACTATATGACTTTGGCAAGTCATGTATTGTTTATTTAAGTTGTATATCTTGTATACAACTTGTATATTTTAACTGTAAAATGGGAATAATCATACTCCCACTTCCCAGGGTTGTTGTGGACTAAATGAGATAATAATTAGTTAAGCAATTAGTGTGGTACCTGTCACGTAGTATTCACTTAAATGTGTATTTCTTTCTTTCTTTGTTGATGGTTTGAATGATTGAACAGAGAATTTGTATTTGAGAAATATTAAAAACAAAACCTAAATTCAATTATGTTTGATGCTGACTGTGTGCTGGGAATGAATGACAAGACTGACAGATACCTATATAGTGGGACAGCTAAACTCAGGATAAGTTTTTTTAAAAAGACTGGAAACCCATTTTAAAAGTTCAGCACAGGACCTGCCTGTCCCATCCTGTGTTCCATTTCTCTAGGGCTGTTTTCAGGATCCCTTAAAGTCGTCACTGCTGCTAAGGGCTTAAAATATTAGCTGCACTAGATATATTTACATTTCAATTGAAGACTCTGGAAGTCTGACTGGGGAAATCCCCTAAAATATCAACCAAAATAAATAATTACTATAAATAATGACAGATGTTAGGAAGGTATATTGGAGGCAATGTTAGGTGAAAGGTAGTAAGGGGAGGGAGTTAAACTACTTGACATCCCTGAAATCATACTGGTTGGCCCTGTTGAAATGTAAATACAAAAATATATTACCAAACTAGGCAGAAATGTTCATTATTATCTATACCCTGGTTCTTTTCAATGCTTAGCACAAACTCTCAAAAGCTAAATAAGATTCTCATTAAAAAATATGAAGGATTTATCCAAAGTTCCTTCTCAGTTTTCATATTCTTTCCTAGGCTTCAGGCCCTTGATTGCATTTATAGAAACAAAATTATAACATCCCATTTATATTCTTTTGTCAGACTCAAATAGCCACGTTCTGACAGGAATGCGTTGGCAAATGTTTAACAACTGGATCTCTGGGGAAAAATAAACATCTGGTGGGCAACTTTTAAGTTTAAGCTGCATTATTAACATTTTCTCCATTACTTTCTCAAGTCCAGACAATAAACAAGACAATAAATTCAGCTCTGATTTGTAGTATTGGATGATTTTTGAGCTGTAAGTGCTCACATTGAAAATTTAACAATTGGCCAGCAGGTTAGATGGGCTCCAGTGCACCCCTACATGTTCATGAATTCAATTAATTTGTCTAAGTATGACTCATCCATTCAACACTGGCTGCTGAATTTTATTTCACTTACTTCAGAGAGGCAATTGGGAGACATTTCTTGGTCTATCAAAGAAAGAACAGAAAACTTTACTAAAACATTACAAAGCACCACATAATTTAGAGCAATGGTCTGGACACTTTTTTTTAGTAATTTCACAACTATATTTCAATGTAATTAACTTCCTTTGTGATCCTATGTATTTTATTTCATGCATTTATAATATAATTCTGAGAATATCTTCATAGATTTCAACAGACTGTCAAAGGGATCCATGACACATGGAAAAAAGTTCAGAACCCTTGACTTAAAGTGTGGATTCTAATTATATGCTCTAGGTATCTCTCCTTATTCCTATGTTCCTTAACATTTTTTATCAGTGGCTGGGATGAAAGCATTCTTATCAGATTTGTGACTGACACAAAGCTAGAGAAATAGACATTCTTAGTGGTTAGCTTAATATTAGGCAATAGTGAAACTCAGCAGGTAACAAGACTAATTTAACACAGTGTCCAGAACAGAAAAGATGAAAATCCTATTACACACTGCCCCATATATCTAGAGAAGAAAAGAAATGGTGTTCACCTTTTTGGAAGACTTGAGCCTCATTCTGCCTGGCACCGGAGGGTAGAATGACAAGAATTAGGTGGAAGAGAGAGTCACTATTTTATGTTCAGGATATGAAACATTATTTGATGCAACCATTCCAAAGTAGAATTAGTCACCTTAGGACATCACAGGTTTCCATTTACTTGAGTTCTTTAAAGAGAAGAGTTGAGTAATTCCTTATTAATGCTGTAGCTCCAGTTCTTAACTTGATTAGACTAGATGCCCCCTGGGGGTCTCTTCCAATTTAGTGAGTTATGGAGATCTATCACTGTTGCTGAGGTTTATAGAGCAACTCTCGACTGAAGTGTGAGCTCCAGATTAGGACAGGAATCTTGTCATATTTAATTTTTGTATTTTTCCCACAGAGAGGTGTGTGATACGGTAGAGAGAGTGATGATCTAAACACTAGGGAGATCTGAGTTCAGGTCCTATCTGAGACACATATTGAGTGAGCTGACCCTGCGCACTTACCCCTTTAGTGTTCTAGGCAACTCTCTAAGATGCAGAGAAGGTACTGACCTACATTAGTAGAGGGAGTTTCTGAGATTTAAAGTTTATTGAAGGATCTTTAAGATAATGGTTCTTAACTCTTTGTGTGTCCATGGACTCCTTTGGCAGTCTACTGAAGGCTATGGACCCTTTCTCAGAATAATGTGTGATGTTTCTTTTTTTTTAATGGATAAAATAAAATACAAAGGATTACAAAGAAAACCAATTATAATGAAACACAGTTGTCATTTTTTAAAAAAAAAATGTGAGTATATGGATCTCAGATTAAAAACCCCTGCTCTAAAATAATGTATTCTGCTGGTAGGGATTATGATCACAAATGAAGCCACACCCCCTCTTTAATTAGCTTTCACTAAGCCACTGTGGACCTAAAGAGGCATCTCCATTGTCAAAAAATTCCTTATCTCTATCACTTCATCTCACTGAAAGTTCCCACCTCCACCTATACTTTTCAGGTATTTATAGGGCACTCTACTGTGTCACAGGAGGGACTAAATTACTGCTGAGCACTGCTGAACTTTCCTACAGGGCTTTGTTATAGATTTCAATTGCTCAAGTCTCTGTGTTTATATTTGGGTCCTGAACTGCTAGAGAAAAGAATGATAAAAAAAAAATTGAAAAAAGATGATAAGCCTCCCCTGAGGAGTTGTGTGCATATGTGGTCTTTTATTTGGGGGAGGGGGTGTTTGGGCTGGTGTTTTTTGTTTGTTTCTTTGTTAAATTGAGCTAGGCCAGTACTTTCTTTCTTTCTACCTATCACATACCTGTGAATTTGCCAAGTAAACTAGGACATTCTAGGAAAACAGGAAGTTTCATTCTTCTAACCTAGCCATCACTCAAATCTAGTCATCTATCCATTCATTACTACTGAACCCACTTACAATTCATACACATATATGTAGATATATCTGTATACTATACATTTGTACCCACTAAAATCTATTCTAGTGCCTCATAATGTCACCTCAAGTTAATCTAGGATCCTTGAGGGCTAGGGCAGTATACACAAATTCTGAGAGATACCATCATCTTGGAAAGACTTTGAGTGTACACCAGAAATGGACTTTGTGTACATCCTTCATTCGCATCATCAACTCCCTCCTCATTTCTGTCTCTCAGTAATATTTTCAAAAATTACTTAACACAGTGCCTGTAACACAATAGATACTATATACATGCCTATTTCTTTCTCCTTTGCTTTCCCATTTGGACTCCCTAGCTTCTTCAAAGTTCATCCCTTACATTTCTCTCCTCTCCTGAAATTTCTTTGTACATATACAATTTCCTACTAATACGAAAGCTCTTTGAGAGAATGAACTAGCACCTAGTAAACCCTTAATAATCATTTTGATAGCTGACCATGTGTTTGATTGAGTATTGTCCTAGGAGCAGCTTAGCTAAATTGCAAGAGATTCATCACGAGAAAGTAAGTCCCCACATGACGATTCCTTTTGGCCATAGTCACTCTAGAAGCCATTCTGGACGTGTGATCCAGTTTTAGTCACATGGTCTGTATCGTACCTGTAAACCTGCCTGACAACCCCAAAGCGATGGCAGAATCCCAAGGAATGGGCCAGATTCTGCAGCAGGGCCTGTTTGAATGCAAATGACTTCATGTTATTTGAAGAACTCAAGGAGTAACCGAAACTAAGTTAACCCCATCATCTTACGTTCATGTAGGGTTTTATAAAACATTTTACACTCTTCCCATCATCTGACCATTCCTAAAACACCAGACATAAGCAGGGTAAATACTGTCATTATTACTTATAATCATACTGGAGGCATATAGCTATCCACTTTATGAGGCCTCAAATCCTCCTTTGGCATTGTCCATTAGCTGAAGATTCCCAGGACAATAAAATTCTCTCTAATGCCAAGGGCGTTGTCTTTCTGGCAGCCCAAAATATTGGATGTGAATTTAGGAAGAACTGGACAGGACCTTCCAGGAGACTTAGGGGTTCCGTGGGATGTCAGGATATCGCTGTCCTGGCAAGTTCATATTTCCTTTTAAAGGAAATCCAAGCCACAGGCTGGTGCTGAGTTTGAAGAACTCTATGAATTTGGTAGATATGTGGAACCCAATTAAGAAGGAAGAGAATTATACTGATTGCTAAGAGCTCCAATATGTGTTTTCGACATCTGTGTGGGAAGTTTCTGTGAATTTTGGGAGGCTTCTGCATTTTCTAAGGAATGAAACAAAGTCTGTCCTACACTCTCATATAAATTTATTACCTTAAGTGCTTGTAGGTGGTGGAGAAATTATTACCTGTATTTGTGGAAACCTAGATATGTCCTTTACACTTGCTACAGCTAGAGTTTACCCAGAGTAAACTCTATGTGGAGGAAAAATAAGCCAAAAAGAGGAAATAGTAATTTAAGGATACCTCTAAAATTTGAAATGGTCCACCTATGTCCACATTAGATGGGTGTGGGGGCTAGGTCACTGATTATATTTATAATTTAAAAAAATTTTTCTATACTTCTGAGTAGAGTGCAAGGCATCCAGAGCACAGTATAATACAGCTAGGTTGCTAGTTAATATGTTAATGTTGGAAACAAAAAAGCAAAATCTTCAGAGTTTCTGCCATTATATCCTTTTTCTCCCCCTCCCTTGCTAATGTTCTGTATTTTCTACACTTGAAGACATGGTGGGATCAAAAGATATTACCAGCATATCTGTCCAAAGACAACAGTGAAGGGGTAGAAGAATTAAGGCATGTGTCATTAAAGATTGGGAAAGAGCCAGGACTGATACGTGGTAAAGATGAGAAATTGTTTTTTCTTTGTTCTATGCTGAAGTGCATGGAGTGCCTTGAAAATAGGAATGACACCTTTTAAATTTGGTTTAGAGCATATGTTAAGCGATGTTCTTTCCCCTGAAAATGGTTCTAATGATGCTGGCTGAGAGGAGGGGTCCTTGGCTTCTTTGATTATTGGCAATAACAGAAAAGGCTTCCATTTGAAAAATGCCAGATGGTCAATTCTGATGGGTTTAAAAAAACAGAGGACAGGACAGAATCTCTTTGTGCATACATGATGTAGGCTACCATATATAGCTCTTGTTAGAAATGTAAGCCTCTCTTCATTCACGCAACAAGCATTTATTAAGTCTGTACTATATGCTAGGCACCATGAGAGGCTCTGAGGATATGAAGACAGAAAGAAAAACAGGTGGTGATATGACTGATTATATAATTGAGAGGTTTTAAAAATTGATTATCAAACCCAGATTCTAGTAAACTATTCCCCTCACTAACGAAGGGGAATGAACAATGGATAGAGTAAGCAAAAAGGCCAAGAAAACATTTCCATTGTTTATTAGTCCCTATTAGTCCCATGAAATTTAAAGCTGAGAAGGACTTTTAAGCTCATCTAGTTCAATTCTCTCACTTTACAATGAGAAAAAATGAGGTCCAGAGAATTAAGTGATTGAGGTCACATAGCTAATAAATGGTGAAGCTGGGATTTGAGTCTAGCCCCTCTAACTTCAGATTGAGTCTTCTTTCTTGTACTTCATCTTATCTGATATTTCTATTGAGCTGGGATCCAAAAAGTTCTCTAAAGTGTAATTCAGTGGGTGGTGCATCAGAATGCATGGTTTGGAGCAGGAAGCTAGTCAATCTGAAAAGTCTTGAGAGGAAACAGTTGAGGCTCAGATAACCGAGGAAAGAAGGTTAGGGTGGCTTAGGTTGTGTGGTTCCAAATCAATATTGCTATTAAAATGGGGTCTAAATGCCAGTCTAGTAAAATAAGGTAGAGAAAATAAATTTCCCCCCAAAAGGGAAGAACCAATCACTACAACTTTTAGGGACTTTGTTCCAAGCAAACCAACAATAATACTTTGAGGACAAGAGAAAGCTTCTGAGACTAGATCCATTTAACCTCCAGGAAGGGATAGCGAACAATTGTCAGCTGTTAGCACAAGAAGGCTAAAGGCAAGGGAATAACACCTTGGAAGCCAAGTAAAGAATGGTCGTTTTCACCTTATAAAGGTAAGGAGAGCAAGAATAGATTTCTCCAAAGTTCGTGGTCAGACTCTACAAGGCAAGGGATACATCTGTACGTTCTTTGGAGGACAGTCACTTACACTTCTCATTACATCTCTATGTTGAAGAGGCATTATGGCAAAATGAGGAGACGCTCATTACCAGGTTGGTTGTAGAGCAATGCAGAAGTCAGACACAGCAATTATTAAAGTATTATAGTATGTTTCACTGGAGTCTTTACTAAAAATTGTTTAAATAAGAAAAAAACTGAAAAGGTGCATGCTGTTTCCAGAAAAGGCAACAGAGAAGGGGAAAGGTTATGACCTCTTCCTCAGATCAAGTTGAATGGTAAGAAGAGGGATAATGGCAGCTAGAAACCAGTAGGAGGTTCCAATGATATAGACCCTGGGGTTTCTTGGTAGAAGCAAAGAGTAGGGTCATAGAATGAAGTAGGACAATAGTGTAATGGGGTGGATGGGCAAAGTGAAAGAAAAAAATACCAAGATTCTCTGGGTAAATGAGAGATACTTCAGGAGCTGTATGCAGTTTTCCATGCTATTGTATTCCATTTATCTTGGCGCTTTCATTGATATTATTTTTTACAATCAGACCAATAAGTAGGCATCACACTGATTGTTAAAACCAGCTGTAAGTTGGATACAGAATTACTTGGTTAGGCGTTAAATTATAGCAAGTAGTTTTGATAAGTAGATTTAATTAAATTCAACAAATATTAAGGTCCCACTATGTGCATGGTATTCATGATATAAAGAAGAAAAAATGACAGAGTTGCTGTCCTCAAGGAGCTTAAAATCTGATGATAGATGACAATCTTATTTTATTTGGCTACATGCCTTGCACATAGCAGGTACTTAATAAAAATGAGTTAATGTAGGAATGCATAAATATAGCTTAAGAACACATTAACATTTTTCTGTAACCATATTGACTCAGAGTTTGAAGTTCAGTAAAAATCCCAGATCTTTTGCACAGACAATGTTGTCTGGCCACTTCTCTACATGCTGTCTTCCTCCTCTGATGCCCTCATCATACACTAGTGCTTTTTGAGCCAAAGTATATCTTTACATTTATACATGTGATATATAGAGTATCCCAAAAGTCTAAGTGCAGTTTTGAGGCATATAAAATTAGATGGCTGCTTATCTAGATCAGTGATTTCTTTGGTGCAAGTAGAATGCTAGTTTCTGAAGGGGAAGAACTTGTTAGATTTATCTTTGTATCCTCATTCACTATTACTATCACATTACCCTACATTTACCAGGAATTTAATAAAGCTTTGCTGTTGAATTAACTGCAATATATAATTTGTTTTCTTGGTATTTCTACTGGAATACAACATTTTATTCTGCCTTGGCCTGACCTTTCTTTATTGTCCTGTGCTAAGCCTCCTAGAAGTATAACTTTTTTTTAATTTTTTTGTTGTATTGATTTATTTTGCTGATTTTCTTTACTTATTCCTCTTTTTTCTTTCTTTTTTTTTAAATTTTTAAATTTAATTTTATTATTATTATTTTTTAATGTTTTACAATCACTGCCATACAATTAAGATTTTATCCCCCCCACACCTACCCCCCACTACCCCCCTCCCTCCCCACGACTGCATACAGTTCTGTATAGGTTCTACATATACTTTCCTATTGAGTACATTTTCACTATAGTCATGCTATGTAGTCGAACTAAAATAAATGGAAGAAATCATATAACAAACCAAAACATGATACACAAAAACACACACAAACAAACATGATCTGCTACATTCTGCGAATGACTTCCATATTTCTTTCTCTGAATGTGGAAAGCGTTTTGCCTTAGAAAACCACCATTGGGATTTTTTTTTAATAAGTTCTTGCGTTATTACGAAATTCCAAGTCTACCAGAAAAAACTCTCGTACACTGTGGTCGTTGCTGTGCACAAAGTTCTCCTGGTTCTGCTCCTTTCACTCAGCATCAGATCATATAAGTCTTTCCAGGCCTCCCTGAAGTCTTCTTGATCATCATTTCTTATGGCACAATAGTAATCCATTACATTCATATACCATAATTTATTCAGCCATTCCTCAATTGATGGGTATCCCCTTGACTGCCAGTTTTTGGCAACTACAAAGAGTGCTGCTATAAATATTTTTGTACATGTGGGACCCTTTCCCATTTTTATGATCTCTTGGGGATACAGTCCTAGTAGCGATATTGCTGGGTCAAAGGGTATGCACATTTTTGTAGCCCTTTGGGCATAGTTCCAAATTGCTCCCCAGAATGGTTGGATGAGCTCACAGCTCCACCAACAATGAATTAGTGTTCCAACTCTCCCACATCCTCTCCAGCATTTATCATTTTCTTGTTCTGTCATGTTTGCCAATCTTATAGGTGTGATGTGGTACCTCAGAGTTGTTTTGATTTGAATCTCTCTAATCAAAAGTGATTTAGAGCATTTTTTCATATGATTATAGATATCTTTAATTTCTTCCTCCGAAAATTGCCTGTTCATATCCTTTGACCATTTATCAATTGGGGAATGTAGAAGTATAACTTTTAAAAAGATCACTCCCTCCTTCCAAATGAAAAACCTTGAAAACATTTTACTTTAAAAGATCTATTTGATTTTGGATTTTCATTTGATTTCTCCTTTATCTTAAATTTAATCTAGGCTAATGGAATTTTTTAACATTTTCTTCCTTACCAAATTCTAATCTCATGACCAACTCAATAGGTTTGAAAATGGGATGAGTAAAAGGAATAAAAGTTAGATCTGTTACATAACCACTTGGCCTTGGGGCCTATTTCATTGATGCTACTTTGGAATGGTCACCAACAGTCTCTATGATGACATGACGTAGGCTTGATTTTCATGGAATTTCTTGCTCACTACTCTTGGGTGAGATGAATATAGTAATTTTATTATTGAACTTTCATTATCTATTAAGAAAACTACTTAAAATCACTGATCTCAAAAGCTTTTGAATGACAGAATTGACAAAGAAAATATTCCCTCAAATTTCAAATTCCTCCTCTTCTTTTCAAGTCTTCTTTTCTTCAAATTAAATAGACTAGAGAGAATGGAAATGGTTTTTTATATTAAATAACTTTGCAGGTGAATTGTTCAAAATGTATTTTCATCAATGTGTGCAAAACTTCTCCTTTTTCATACATCTTCACTGTTCTGTCTTAACTTTGTTGACTTTGTCAATCATATTTTTTATTCTGTTTTGGGAAAACCCTTCTATATTTAATATATAAGAAAATGCTGAGAGTTCAACAAACAATGTACATATGAGTTTGAGAGGCCAGGAAGTGTTCCTCCCTTCCCTCCTTATGAGATCAAATATCATGAGTTTCTTTGCATTTGTAAGTTTGCCTATTATGGGCCATGGAACTTTGGCCCATCTGAATGAATTTTTAAATTCTGAATATAGAATATTTAAATTGAAATGCAATTGTTTGTTTTTTAAAATAGTATTTTACTTTTTCCCCACTTACATGTCAAGAAAATTTTTAGCATTCATTTTTAAAAGATTTCAAGTTCCAAATTTTTCTACCTCCCTTCTTCCCCTCCTCTCTTCTGGAAATGGTAGGCAGTTCAGCATAGTTTATACATGTGCTATTAGGCAAATTCCATTTTAGTCATAGTTGTGAAAGGAGACACAGATCAAAAGAAAAAAAAAGAAAGAATAAAATAAATGAAAAATATGCTTTAATATGCATTCAGAGCCCACCAGTTCTTTATCTAGATATGGGTAACATTTTCTTTCATGAGCTCTTTGTACTTGATTTGGATCATTGTGTTGCTGAGCAGAGCTGAGTCATTCATAGTTGATCGTCAAGCAATATTACTTACACTATATACAACGTTTTCCTGATTCTACTTATTTCACTTTGCATCAGTTTGTACAAATCTTTCCAGGTTTTCCTGTCTATTCACCATTTCTTACTGCACAAATGTATTCCATTACATTCATATACCACATCTTGCTCAGCCATTCCCCAATTGATGAGCATCCCCTCAATTTCCAATATTTTTCCACAATGAAAAGGGCTCCTATAAATATTTTTGCACCTATAGGTTCTTTCCCCTTTTTATGATCTTTTTGGGATACTGACCTGGTAGTACTGGTATTCCTGAATCAAAAGATATGCCCAATTTGGTTGCCCTTTGGCCACAGTTCCAAATTGTTCTCCAGAATGGTTGCATCAGTTAACAGCTCCACCAACATTAATGTCCTCCCCAACATTTATCATTTTCTTTTTTTGTCATATTAGCCAATCTGATAGGTGTGAGATAGTTCCTCAGAACTGTTTTAATTTAATTTCTTTGATCAAAAGTGATTTAGAGTACTTCTTCATATGACTACAGATAGCTTTGATTTCTTCATCTGAAAACTGCCTATTCATATCCTTTGACCATTTATCAATTGGGAAATGGCTTATATTCTTGTAAATTTGACTCAATTCTCTACATATTTCAGAAATGAGGCCTTTGTCAGAAACACTTGTTGCAGAGATTGTTTCCTAGCTTTCTACTTGCCTTCTGATCTTGGTTGCATTGGTTTTGTTTGTACAAAAGCTTTTTGATTCAATATAATCAAAATTATCTATTTTATACTTTGTGATGCTCTCTATCTCTTGTTTGGTCCTGAATTCTTCCCCTCTTCATAGATCTGACAGGTAGACTATTCCATGCTCTTCTAATTTTCTTATGGTGTCCCCTTTATGTCTAAATCATGTCAAAGGTCTGTCATATCTAACTTTTATAATATTCTATTTACATCCTTAGTTCCTTTCTTGTTTATTTTTTTTTGTTGGATTTATCAAGTTCTAAGAGGGGACAGTTGAGGTCTCTCACTAGTATAGTTTTTTGTTGTCTATTTCTTCCTGTAATTCACTTAACTTCTCCTTTAAGGATCTGGATGCTATACTACTCGATGTATATATGTTTAGTATTGACATTGCTTCGTTGTCTATGTTACCTTTAAGTAAGATGTGGTTTCCTTCCTTCTCTCTTTAAATTAGGTCAATTTTTGGTTTTATTTCGTGTGAGATCAGAATTGCTACCCCTGCTTCTCTCATTTCAATTCAGCTGAAGTATAAAAGACACTATTCAAGTCTTTTACCTTTACACTGTGTGTCTGTCTCTGCTTCAGGTGTCTTTCTCGTAGACATCATATTGTAGGATTCTGATTTTTGATCCATTCTGTTATCTACTTCTGTTTTATGGGAAAATTCATTCCATTCACATTCACAGTTATGATTACTACCTGTGTATTTCCCTCCATCCTCTTCTTCTTCCTGTTAGTCCTTTCTCTCCTTTTACCCTCTCCCTCCTCACCAGTGTTTTGCTTCTGTCTACCACCTCCCCTGATCTTCCCTCCCTTCCGTCAGTCCCTGTGTCCCCTGTTTACTTAATCTCCTCCCCTCCTACTTCACTGTTGGTTAACATAGATTTCTATATTCAACTGATTGTGTATATTATTCCCTCTTTGAGTCAATATTGATGAGAGTAAGGTTCAAATGATGCTCTTCCACCCTTCCATCTTCCCCCTCCTTTGTAATAGGTCTTTTGTACCTCTTCATGTGAAATAAATTACCCTATTCTACCTCTCCTTCCTTCTGTATTCATTTGATTCCTCTTTCTTAACCCTTAATCCTTTCTATATCATTCCCTCAAATTCACCTTATATCCATACTATGTGTCTATGTGTATTCCTTCTAATTGTACTATTAGTGATACATTTTTTAAGAATTCCAAATATCTTCCTGTGTAGGGATATAAATAGTTTAGCTCTATTGAATCCTTCATATTTCTTTTCCCCTTTTTACCTGTTTATGCTTATCTTGGGTCTTGATATTGCAAGTCAAATTTTTGGTTTAGTTCTAGTTCACTATTTATGAAAGCTTGAAATCCTATTTTCTTGAGTGACCATTTTTTTTCTCTTTATGTATTACGATACGTGATTCTTGATTATATACAGTCCTAGCTTCATTGTCCTCTGGAATATCGTGTTCCATGACTTCCAGTCCTTTAATGTTGTGGCTGCCAAGTCCTGTGTAACCCTGAATGTGACTCCCTGATATTTGAATTGTTTCTTTCTGGTCATTCATAGGATTTTTTCTTTGACGATAATTCTGAAATTTGTCTATAATGTTCTTTGGAGTCTTTATTTTGGTATCTCTTTCCTGAGGTGATAGGTAGATTCTTTCAATGTCTACTTTGCCCTCTGGTTGCAGGACATCAGAACAGTTTTCTTTACAATTTCTTGAAAGATGCTGTCCAGGTCCTCCTTTTGATTATGGCTTTCAGTTCCATGATTTTGATATTGTCTCTTCTGGATCTATTTTTTTAGACTGGTAGTTTTTTCCCATGAGATATTTTACATTTTCTTTTATTTTTTTTCATTTTTTTTGAATTTGTTTGATTGATTCTAAATGTCTCATAAAATCATTAACTCCCACTTGCCCAATTCCAACTTTCAAGGTGTTTTCCTCAATTAGCTTTTGAACTTTCTTTTCCATTTGGTCAATTTTACTCTTTTTAAAATTGTTTTCTTGAGTGGATTTTTGCATCTCCTTTTCCATTTTGGTCAATTCTACTTTTTAAACAATTTTCCAAGCTGTTGACTCTTTTTTCATAATTCTCCTGCATCACTCTTTTTTCTTTCCCCATTTTTTCTTCTACCTCTCTTATATGATTCTTAATCTCATTTTTGAGCTCTTCCATGAGTTCTTTCTGGGCTTGAGACCACTTCCCATTTGGAGGGGGTTGCCCATAGGTGTTCTGACATCATTGTTTTCTGAGTTTGTGTCTTGGTCTTCTCTGTCACCATGATAGCTTTCTATGGTCAAACTGTTATTGTTGTTGTTGGGTTTTGTTCATCTCTTTTTTGGGTTTCTTCCTTTCTTTTAAATTTGAGGTCTGCAACCAGAGTGTAAGGGGCCTGTCTCAGGCTTCTTGTGCCAGAGGCTAATAGGCACTGGCTGTTTATCTGGCATTGCACTGATGTTGCCCTGAGGTCCCCAGGGAACCCTTGTGTCTGGTGCTACGCTGAGGAGGGGAGGAGGGGAGGTGGCTGGCACTGCTGGAGGATGTAGGGATCTGGCAGCTTACCTGGTGCTGAGCTGCGGTCCTAGTGGTGATGTGTGACATGTGCTGAGACTGGGGTGTTTCTGCATTTCCCCAGGGCTACAACGAAGTTGTACTCTGGCCCTGGAGGATACCTGTTTGCCCAGGGCTGTGCTGAAGCATGTGATATTGCTCAGAAGTGGAGTCTACCATTTCCCCTGGCTATGCTAAAGCACCACATGTGTGTGTGGGGAGTAGGGACCCTGGTTTGCTTAGGTGGGGATTGCTACTGGCTTGCTGGGACACTTCTTGAACTGGCCTGGACTCCCTTTTAATCCAAGTGAGACAGATCTTTTTTGCCGATCTTCCAAGTTTCTTGGGCTAGCAGACTGTTTCATCCCATCTTTTTGCTGACTCTGCTGCTCCAGGGTTTTGTTTGGGGCACTATTTTATGGTTGCTTAGAGATGAATCTGGGAGAGTTACGGTGACTTACTGCTTTTTCTTGGTCACCACTCATTAATGTTATTTTTTAAATCTTGTCTTCTTCCAGGTTGTTGTTCACTTTGGGGGATGTGTATCTCCAGTCTGTTGTTCTCTCTTTTGCTTTTCTGGAGAGACTCATGACAAAGTCAGTCAATCAATAAACATTTATTAGGCAACTACTATATGGCAGGCACTATGCTAAGCACTGGGGATACAAGTGAGAAAAAAGAAAGACAGTCCCTGACTTTAAAGAGCTTACAGTCTAATGGGGAAAGACAAATCCCAGAAGGAAGGTGAAAGGGTGGGGTGGAGAAGAGAAGGTACCAGATGCAGGGCATAGTATAGAATTCAGAAAAGTCCCAAAGCAGTGCACTCTGGTGGGAATAAAGTCTGAAATGCAATTGTACTGCATTTCAGAACATTCAGTACGCAGAGTAAAGGCTAATAGTGTTGACAAAGGGAAGTCCTTGGGGAGCTATGGAAATGAAGAAATAAGAACAATTTATAACATAGGGCAGCTCAAAGCCTGGAATGCCTGCTGCTGGCTGCCTAAACATAATAAAGGAATAAATCTGGAATACATATTTGAGATGGAGGGCAATACCTATTTTTTTTCTTCCCTCCTGCTTTTAGTTTGCATGAGAGAGCCTGAAGGATGAAGAAAACTGCCAGACCTCAGATCTTGGTGGTTCATTGAATATCAGCCCCTAAAAGTAATTTTAAAGGTTGGCAATCAGGAATTGGATATTCCACTGATAAAAGAAACCCCCAGACAAAGAAATTCCACTTACGAATGAAAGGCAGTATCTTTTTTGTTGTCTTAGAGAATTGCTGAGAGAATTGAGAGATTACTGGACTTGCTCTGAGTTGTACAGTCAGTATGTATAAGATAAGGACTTGAATTCAGGTCTTCATAGTTCTGAGGATGGCTCTATCCACTTCATCATGCTGCCTGTCAGGAACTGATATAAATAAAATAAGATTTTCTATTCCAAACACAGAGGCTTAGGACAGAGACATTATTCCTGTTGGGCAGAAGGAAGTAGGCCCTTTTAAGCTAAATGAAGAAGAGTTCAGACCCTGGAGGCTTTAAATGCCCTAGAGAGAAAAGCATACAAATGTAAGAATGTGAGAACTAAACCTCCATGGAGAGAAAGTAGTTAAGGAATTTTTCCTAGCATAATGTGTGCGTGCACTTGTGTGTTTTTCATGTAGGTTATATGTATATCTACATGGGTTACCTAAATGCAACTCCCAGGAAGGCATGGATAGAAAGTTCCAGAATCTCCTCTACCCTCTACCCAGAATCTACCCTCTCCAAAGGAGACTTTAAATCCTTCCAGGAGGGGAGTAGGAGGTTGGGCTCCTGAGTTGGCCACTCTGCTTTCTTCACAGTGGTTTACTAGGCTAGAATTAGATCTGACTGTCCTCCTAAATATTGCTAGTCTAAGGAAAATGATTTTTAAATTCAAGTTACTCTATTGTTCACTTTTCCTTAATGGGAAAGTGGTGCCTCAAGTTCTGTCTGAAGACCTGCCTCCCTTCCCACAGAACTCCTGACCATACTAGTGCATAGTAAATATATCCATTTGTCCATGCCGAAAGCAAAACAAAAACCAGAGAAGCTACAAAGATTAGCACATATCAAGCAATTCATATTGTGAATGGGCTCTCCTCCTGGGAGAAAATATCTCAAATCAATTGAGAGAATTCCTAATCTTACTCAAGAGAAAATTCTCTGAAATATCTAGGGCAGTAAGCCAGAAATGGGGACATGTTTGAAACATCATTTCCTCCTTAGGTTTCTTCTCAAGACTTTCTCTTCCTCTTGGAACCTCTCTCTGAATAAAGTCTAGAATTGCATGTGTAATCTCTTGAAGCCAAAAACCAAAATAAGCAAAAGAAATTCTCCCAAGCTCTTATCAATTCTTGTGCTAGCTTTGTCAATTAAAAAGAAAGGACCATGGCAAATAACTCTTAGCCCCCTTTGTCTGAGTGTATAAATATCATAAACGTGTCACTCTAAATAGGTCCTCAAAATCTGAGATATCTCTGCAGTAACCAAGAAGTAGTCATAATCCTGGGAGAACTGAGCCATATTAATAATGGCCTGGACCTGGGACTTCATTAGTGTAAGCAACTGCCAGATAAGGAAACGTCTTTCACCAGTACAGATCAGCACCTTCTCTGCAACTGATATCCTTGGGGAGTTACCTAAAACACTGAAAAGATGAATGTATGCATTAGAGGAGTCTTAAACCCATTTCTTCCTGGCTCTAAGGTCATTAATCTTTTATCCTTCATGGTATAGGAAATGACCGATTATTTTGCATATATGTGTGCATATATATATGCATATATGTTAACACCTTCTGACTCTTTTTCCATCTATCTGCCACATCAGAAGAAGGAGTGAGGAGGGGCGGAGCAAAGATGGTGGAGTAGAAACACACAAATACTCTAGCTCCGAACCCACAGCCCATGAAATATCCGTAGTAAAGAGCCACCAATAAATTCGGGAGCAGGAGAAGCCACATAATAGTGGAGCGGATAAGATTTCTGTTCCAGAGGGACCTGCAAACCTCTTCCAAAAGGTCCGTCACGCTGCAGACACGGAGCCCAGCCCAGCCCTGCACCAGCCCCAGCAACAAGAGGAACAGATCCGAGGGGACTTCAGGGACGGGATCTCCAGCGGCCGCATGGGTCCCTCCACCTACAGGTGACGGGGGTTGGTGAGAAGGTCTCTTTGGTGGGTCGAGAGGGGAGTGGGGTGCCCCCATACTCAGGCCCCCTCGGAAGGCAACAGTGGAGGTGGGAGCAGACCGGGGCTCCCCAAGCAGGCAGTAGCCCAGATCCATTGTTGAAGGTCTCTGCATAAACCCCCTGAGGGAACTGAGCCCGTGAGGCGGCCTTGCCCCCACATGAGCACCTGAACATAATCTCACACTGAATAGCAGCCCTGCCCCCGCCCAAAGCACTGAGGCTGGGAAGCAGCATTTGATTCTCAGACCCCAAGCGCTGGCTGGGAGGATCAGGAGGCAAGGTGGGTGTGAGGAGACTATTCAGAGCTCAAGTCACTGGCTGGGAAAATGCCCAGAGAAGGGAAAAAAACCAAGACTATTGAGGGTTCCTTTCTTGGTGAGCAGGTTTCTCCTCCCCTCCCTTCTGATGAGGAAGAGTGGTGCTCACCATCAGGGGAAGACACGGAAATCAGTGCTTCTACATCCCAGCCCACTCAATGGGATCAGTTCTGGGAAAAGGTCTTAAAGAGCCCAAACAATTTTCAAAATCATGATAGAGAGGTGGAGGAAAAACTGGGAAGAGTAATAAAAGACTTGCAAGCAAAGTATGAACAACAAATCAGCACCCTTCTAAAGGAGACCCAAAAAATGCGGAAGAAAATAACACCCTGAAAAATAGGCTAACTCAATTGGCAAAGGAGGTTCAAGAAGCCAAGGAGGAGAAGAATGCTTTCAAAAGCAGAATTAGCCAAATGGAAAAGGAGATTCAAAAGCTCACTGAAGAAAATAGTTCTTTCAAAATTAGAATGGAACAGATGGAGGCTAATGACTTTATGAGAAACCAAGAAATCACAAAACAAAACCAAAAGAATGAAAAAATGGAAGATAATGTGAAATATCTCATTGGAAAAACAACTGACCTGGAAAATAGATCCAGGAGAGACATCTTAAAAATTATGGGCCTACCTGAAAGCCATGATCAAAAAAAGAGCCTAGACATCATCTTTCATGAAATTATCAAGGAAAACTGCCCTGAGATTCTAGAACCAGAAGGCAAAATAAGTATTCAAGGAATCCACAGATCACCGCCTAAAAAAGATCCAAAAAGAGAAACTCCTAGGAATATTGTGGCCAAATTCCAGAATTCCCAGGTCAAGGAGAAAATATTGCAAGCAGCTAGAAAGAAACAATTCAAGTACTGTGGAAATACAATCAGGATAACACAAGATCTAGCAGCTTCTACATTAAGGGATAGAAGGGCATGGAATAGGATATTCCAGAAGTCAAAGGAATTAGGACTAAAACCAAGAATCACCTACCCAGCAAAACTGAGTATAATACTTCAGGGAAAAAAATGGTCTTTCAATGAAATAGAGGACTTTCAAGCATTCTTGATGAAAAGACCAGAGCTGGAAAGAAAATTTGACTTTCAAACACAAGAATGAAGAGAAGCATGAAAAGGTGAACAGCAAAGAGAAGTCATAAGGGACTTACTAAAGTTGAACTGTTTACATTCCTACATGGAAAGACAATATTTGTAACTCTTGAAACTATTCAGTATCTGGGTACTTGGTGGGATTACACACACACACATGCACACACACACACTCATAGAGACAGAGTGCGCAGAGTGAATTGAATAAGATGGGATCATATCTTAAAAAAAATGAAATCAAGCAGTGAGAGAGAAATATATGGGAGGAGAAAGGGAGAAATGGAATGGGGCAAATTATCTCTCATAAAAGAGGCAAGCAAAAGATCTTTTTTTTTTTAGTTTGGGGAAAAAGAGGGGAGGTGAGAGAAAAACATGAAGCTTACTCTCATCACATTCCACTAAAGGAAGGAATAAAATGCACACTCATTTTGGTATGAAAACCTATCTTACAATACAGGAAGGTGAGGGACAAGGGGATAAACAGGGTGGGGGGGACGATGGAAGGGAGGGCATGGGGAGGAGGGTACAATTTGAGGTCGACACTCACAGGGAGGGACAGGATCAAAAGAGAGAATAGAAGTAATTGGAAGCAGGATAGGATGGAGGGAAATATAGTTAGTCTTATATAACACGACTATTATGGAAGTCATTTGCAAAACTACACAGATTTGGCCTATATTGAATTGCTTGCCTTCCAAAGGGAGGGGGAGGGGAGGGAGGGAGGAAAAGAAGTTGGAACTCAAAGTTTTAGGAATAACTGTCAAGTACTGTTCTTGCCGCTAGGAAATAAGAAATACAGGTAAAGGGGTATAGAAAGTTATTTGGCCCAACAGGACAGAGGAGAGGATGGAGACAAGGGCAGAGAGGAATGATGGAGAAGAGAGCGGAGTGGAGACGGGGGCAATTAGAATGCTCAGTGTTTTGGGGTGGGGGGAGGGGACAAGGGGGGAGAAAATTTGGAGCCCAAAAATTCTGTGAAAATGAATGTTAAAAGTGAAATTAAAAAAAAAAAAGAGTGAGGGACAGTTTAATTTTTCTTTGTTTCAGAGGTTTCCATGGACAAAGAACTCATCACTAAGTGGTCACCATGTTGGTGAAAAGCCTCTCCATACAGACTTAATTTCTATACAGACTCTCTTGTAAAAAAACAACAAACTCTGTTGCTAGGATTATATTAAAAGACTTTCCAACATGGCAGGCTATGTTGGGGAGTGGCTGTCGTAGGAGAGCCATTGAGAATATTAGGGTTACCTCCACACTACAATGAGGCGTCAGAATAGAATTTTGTGAAGAACTTTATGTAGGTGAGTATAAATTATATAATTTAAAATATTAAGAGATAAACATAAAAAAAAGTTTGTACACATACACATGTAGTAGGGATTGTCTACCTTTTTTTGTCTAGAAGTTTTATGAACTGGCTCCACCAATGCCTTTATCTCCTATGTCATGGCACAGAACCCATAACTCAACGGTCACTGCCTTCATGAAGCCTTTCCTGATAAGCCTCTCCCTTCAGATGGAAGGACATATTCTTTCCTCCCTCTAAATTCCTGTAGCCCTGTATCTCTATTTTATGGCACTTATTTTCTGCTTTGTACAGTAGTAGCTCAGAGCAGCTGGGGTAGCTAGGCAGGAATCCCTGACTTCAAATCTGACCTCACAAGCTAAGTAGCTATGTGACTCTGGGCAAGTTAAAGAAGCACAGCCCTTGCTTGCTTGTAAAATGGAGAAACCAATAGCAACTGCTTCAAATGAGATTTGGAAAGCAATTAGCACAACTCCCAGTATACAGTAAGAGCTAAATAAATGTTATTTGATATTATTAGTAATTATTGCTAAACTCCTGGAGTAGAAGGCCTATGTCACCTTTGTGTTCCTTATACCCTTAATCAATCAATCAACGAGTATATATTAGGTTTCTACAACATACCAGGCACTGCGAATAAAAATATCAATATAAAAATATTCTTTTGCCTTTACATCCTAATGGGGTCACAGATTGCACGCACACACACACGCAAATATATGTATATACATATATGTGTGTATTTATATAGACAAGTTACCTTGTATCTGCTTTGTGTGTTACAAATATTATAAATGTATTTATTTAAAATATATGTAAAGTATATGTGTTCTATGTATTTATATATGTGTATACATACAAGGTATTTTCTGTATGTATTTGTACACATACACATATTTATAAAAGATATTGTGTGTGTTTGTATGTGTATATACACACACAGAGCAGATACAAGTAGGTTTACAAGGGAAGGTACTAGCAGCTGGGGAAAACAGAGAAGACTTTATGTAGAAAACAGAACTTGAGCTGAGTTTTGAAGAAATGAGGGCTTCAAAGAGGTAGAGGTGAGAACAGAGGGAATTCTAACTATGGGGAATAGATAGCACAAGGGAACAGAGATGCAAGAGGATTATCTGTCAGATGTAAGCAGAATCAGCCTCCTGCTGCGCAAACATTGGTTGAATGAATGAATAAATGAATGTATTTGGTGACCAAGTCTTGTCCCCCAGCTCCACTGCCAATGTCTCTTTTCCAACCTTTCCATCTTTTCCATAGGCTACTACTGCAGTCCTGGCCTTCCCACCCTTTCCTGTATGGCTTCTGTAACATCCTATTTGGAATCCCTAACTCCAGTTTCTTCTCTTTCAAATCCATCCTGTAAATCACTGCCAGATTAATCCAAAGATTTCGACATGCTAGAATTGTAGGCCAAACATTATAATATGAAATTTAATTAGAAACAAATTTGTGATAGGTTTCAAAACCTCAACTAGCCAAGAACAGGATTAGAGAAACATGGATAAAAAACAGCTCATATGAAAAAGGCCTGAGGGTTCTCTTGCAATGTCAATAGAAGTGAGCAGTGGGATCACACAACCAAGAAAACTAATGGGATATTGGTGTTGGGGTACGTTAATAGAAGCAGAATGTTCAGAAGGAAAGAAGGAACAGTCCCATTGTACTCTGTTCTGTTTGGATCACACCTGCAATAGAATACTTTATGCAAATGCTGACGTTCACAATCTAGGAAGGATACTGGTAAGTCGAAATACGTACATACTGAGAAAGGCAACCAAGAGGGTTGAGGAACTGGGTGTGTTCAGCCTGGCAAAAAGAACGCTTAGGAAAGACATCATGGAAGCATAGGGGTAGCATTTCACTATTCTTACAATGCAGCAGATGTTGTCACTTAAGCAGCAATTATTTTCATGCTGGTCTTTTTGCTTAATGCTAGTCATTAGTATTAGTCCCATGACTTGTTGACTTTGGGCATACAATAAAACTAATTCTACCACTTCCTTTATTTGTTTCTTCAAAAAAAGTTCTGAACTTAAATATGAAAAAGGAGCATTTCTATACACACAGCAGAACACAAAAAGATTTCACATGAAAACTGTGCATCTTCTTTTCATACCACATTTTTATATAAGAAATTCTGCAGATTATTTTCCAAACTGTCCTCATCTGTTCTTCCTGTTGAACCTTCCTTCTGCTCTCCTGTGTGTACTTTAAAAAATGTTCCACTGGCACCTCTTTTCCTTGGCATCACTACCACTAATCTCTCTCTCCCCAACCCTAAGTCTTCTTCCCTCCTAATGAAAATGGAAAGAAAATGAAAGAAAAAGCTTGTAACAAATAAGCATAGTCAAGCAAAATGAATCCACTCATTAGTTGTGTCCAAAAATACATGTAAAAATATATGCACCTTGAGTACCTTCCCTCACTGGAAGGAGGTGGTTAATATGCAATTAGGTGACACACTGGAGTCAGAAATACCTCAGTTCAAATTGAGCCTCAGCCACTTGCTAAGTGCAACAACCCTGAGTAAGTCATTTAATCTCTGCTTGCCTCAGTTACCTCAACTGTAAAATGGCACCTACCTGGAAGGGTTGTTATAGATATAATATTTGTAAAGCATATATATCACAGTACATGGCACATGGTAGGCATTTAACAAATGCTCATTTTCTTTCTTCCTTTATCATATTATCTGGACATATAGTTGGTCATTCCATTGACCAGAAGTAAAAAATCTCTAAAAGTCTTCTTTCTTTACAAAGTTTCTGTCCTAGAATAAATTACACTGTTCGTCCTGCTCACTTCATTCTGGGTCAGTTTACTATTTCCCTAAAATTGTCTCCCTTATAATTTCTTAATGTGCAATAATATTCTATTCACATTGTTATATTATATTCACAGCTTGTTCAGTCATTTCCTCCAGTTCTTTAAGGCATTCTCTTAGGTTATTATTTTTTTTTTATGTTTCCTCCTTTGAATTTCTTACTTCAGTATCAAAAAGTTTGTTTCACTTGGAGTTATTTCCTCCCTCTATGGTCATCCTTCTTTAATGTCCCTCCCAGTTGTGGTTGTTTCCCTGTTGAGTTTTAGGGTTTTACAAGAAACTCTTTGGATGTTGAGGGGAAGATCTCATACTCCCATGACCTCTGACTCTAGGTCAATGCTATTTCTAATGTTCCATCCTGCTTCTCAGTCATAAAGGTTGTAAAACAAAGTCATTTGCACAAACCCCAGGCTATTAAAATAGTCTAGATGGCCTTGACATCTGAAAGAGCAGATTAGAGGGGAAAAGGAAAATAAAGTAATACTTAACATACTAAAGTTAGGGAATTCATTAGCACAAAGAGATATTAAAGGCTAAAAGTATAAAGAACTCCAGGACATACCCCTAACCTCCTGAGCCTGCTGTGACAAAGCAGAGTTGTGTTCTCCCAAACAACATATTCCAGAGCTACACTGGAAGGTCAGGCCATTGATAGAGCCTTAAGGAATTCTTGGTCCCAGGGCAAATTCAGTTGAGGAGGAAGGAGTGTGATCCAGGAGACAGTGTGCCCAGTGGACCCATATTTGGAAAGTCAATGAGGTTCAAGCCACAGCTGATAATTTTTGAGCTCCCAACTCTAGGAGAAGGGAGCAGTAGAACAGCAGGGAAAAGGGGGACCCTCTCAGAAGAGTAGGATGGTAATAGAATGTGAAGCATGGACGCCTGGGACTGGGAGAAAGACACGTAGATGAGAAAGGACTGCAAGTCCCATAGAAGGAAGAACAGGGTAATGGCAGGGGAAGTACCTCTTCCTCTACTTCACCTCTCTAGGAGCAAAGCCCCCAGTCATTCTACCCTAGTTATGAGCCAACATAGCACTGATTTAAGCCAATATACTTCTAATACTTTGAAAAAACATGATTATTCATCATTATGGATATTTTTTCCATACTTCATGAACTTTGATGGCCAAAAATCCATCACCCTTCTAGTAATGAGTCCCTCTGCAATTAACTAGTTTGCTTATCTAATCTGTCATACCACCCAAAATTGAAGCATTTCTAGCTTATTAAGATCTCTAAGAGTTTGTGCTCCATGAGCATAACCTTTGAAAACCCACAGTCCCCTCCTTGTCATAACACAGCAACCAGTTAGGACTTTGTCTATATTCACAAAACAGAGATTCAGAACTGGTGAATGTATACCTATAACAATAGCAAAAATTCTCAAATCTGAGTTTGTATTTGGTATGTGCTTCCCAAGCTACATGCTATTGACACATTCTAACAAATGCTTTTGAAAGAGATTTATCTTTCATTTGGTGGTTTGACAGAAGAAAAGAAAGAAAGCATGATACAATAATCCCAGTGATATTGCAAAGATAAATCTGAATGGGTGTCTTTTTCATCAGGACAGCCTTGGAAAGGAAGCGTGGGTAGCTTGGAAAACTGAAGTTAAACTGTTTCATGTCACTGGAAATCCCTGCAATTAAGCAGGCTACAACCCCTCATTGTGTACCACTATTTTCTCAGTGAAGTGTGTTCCTGGAATCTGCTAGGAGCTGGTTTCCATGCTTGAATTTAGCAGACTTGGGGAACAACTCATCTGCAGGCAGTAAATTACTATCTGCACGTTGGGTGAACACTGCCCCAGCATCTAGGAGGTAGCCTTTTAGTTACCATGACAACCTATCTTTGATGGGAAACTTGTTCACTTAAATTAAAAATAAGCAGAAGCTTATCACTGTGCTGTAGCGAAATGTTAGGCTTAAAGCTTCAATTACGTCCTGGCTAACCTGTGATCCAGTCTATCTCTGGATATCCTAAAAATGTGACACCAAAAAGAGGAAGCAGTAAAAACCTTACATAAAATTATGGACCTTTGGCTTCAGACTCCTTATTTGTTTCCTCTATGGATTACAAGCATGGACTCCTGGCCTTGAGATGTGATTGACCACAGTCATGCTATACTGAACACATTGATCTTGTCTGAGATGAAGTTGAAGTGAGAAGACACAGAATGACTGTGTGTCTGCCTCCTATCACCCATACTACCATATTTAATTTTTACCCAAATTATCACAGGAATTAAATACCTTTTAAAAATCCCAACAGAACTAGGGACTTGGTAGTTCTTATATATATTCTGTATTTATTCAGCTATGTGCATAATATTGTGTTCAGATCTGGGAACCACAATTAGGGAATGAAATTGCTGAGGTGAATTGTGTTCAGAGGATGGCAATCAAGATGATGAAGAGCCTTGCCATTGAGCCATATGGTAATTGACCCAAGGAACTAGGGGGTCTGGTAGGAATAGGACAGCTGGCTTCTAGGATATGAAGGACTGTTGTGTGGAATAGGTAACCACCACGCTCATCCACCAAAGATATAAGGAGGAATAATGGCTGCAAATTGCAAAGAAGTAAATTTAGACTTGGCCATATGGAAAAATTTCCTAAAAATTACAGATGGTTGTCCTTCGTCTTTGAAAAGGATCAAAATGACATCACCATTGTAAAGTGAAATTTCAGCATGTCCGACTATGGCTGATCAAACCAATATGAGCTTGGAATGCTCTACCACAGGCTGGGCACAGATAGTCCATTTGATTATTTCAGGTGAATATCCCAAATTTGCGCATCCTGTATTTACTTTGTGCTGTCTCAATTCTGCTTTGCTCATAGAGCACAGCACCCTTTCTGATGTGGGCATGCCATGCTGAGCAGTCCTGTGCCAGTGTCTCCCATGCTGCACAGTCAAATCCAAAGTTCTTGAGAGAGACCTTGAGAGTGTCCTTGTATCGTTTCTTCTGGCCACTATGTGATCGCCTGCCCCATGCGAGTTCTCCATAAAATGGTCTTTTTGGCAAGTGAACATTTTGCATTCAAACAATGTGGCCAGCCCATCAGAGTTGCACTCTCTGAAGCATAGTATGAATACTTGTCAGTTCAGCTCGAGCAAGGACTTCAGTGGCAGATATCTCAAAGTAGAATGGGATCCCTCTAAAGGCTTCCAATACTGCAAGGTTTTAGGTAGACTAGAGGGGTTTCTGTTTAAGGTATAGTTTAGACTACTCAACATATGCAGTCTTTTCCATCTTCCAAGAGGGATTCAATTACCTCTTTCAGATAAAGAATTCTACATATCACAGCAGTTAGGAGGTACTAATTATTGGCTGAGAGGTGGCAAAACAGCTTTCAAGGTCTACTACTATTAGAAGTCATAGAATCATAAATTTAGAGCTACATGGTACCATAGAAGCCATAAAATTCAATTCCTTCATTTTACAGAACAGGAAACTGAGGACAAAAGAGGTTAAGTGGCTTTCCCAGAGTCATACCATTGCTATGCGTTTGAGGCAGGGTTTGAACCTAGGTCTTCATGGTTCCAAGTCTAGCACTGTAGTCACTACTACATCAAATTGCCTTAACACATCCTCTAGATAAACAGTCCCTTGCTGTCACTATTGAATGTATCTTCCCCAACTTTCAGTTGTTTTTGAGTCTTTTTTTCAGTCATGTCTGACACTTTGTGACCCCTTTTGGGGTTTTCTTGTTAAAGATATTGGTGTTTGCCATTTTCTTCTCCAGCTCATTTTACAGATGAGGAAACTGAAGAAAACAGGGTTAAGTGATTTGCCCAGGATCAGACAGCTCTTTTTTTAAAAAATTGCACCATCAAAGAACATTGAGCTCCCATTGCCATCAGGAATGATCCCCTAGACCAGCACTTCTTAAACTATGGGTCTCACCCTCATATGGGGTAGTGTAACTGAATGTGGAGGTTGTAAAAAATTTGGCAACAGTAAAAGATTTCTGAATGCTCAACCACCAAAAGTTAATATAATATAATGCATGGAAGTAATCCTAGGTGTTTCAAACAGTGCTTTCCCACGTTGCATCACAACCACTGCTGAACACAGCATTGACAATTATAAAATCACAGTATCAATCAACTCTGAAAAACAATGAAGATGCTGTTCATCCTACTGTATCAAATATTCTGCCAGGATTTAATTCTTTATATAAAAATACATAAACACATCCATCTCATTAGTGTGCAAATTTGCTTTTGTCTTTAATAAATGGTAAAATTATATGTATTCCAAAGAATTGTTTTAAAATAAATTTCTTTATCATTTATTATCAGTAAATATTTGGTTTGTATATTTATTTTACATACTTACACACCTGGGATTGAATAAAAATTCCTGGGGTAAAAAGGGATTGCAAATGGAAAAATTTTAAGACACCCTGCCCTACACATTAGCACAGTAGCTAGACAGTAGGTAGATACTATATAGATGAGAGATAGATAGATAGATAGATAGATAGATAGATAGATAGATAGATAGATATAGATATAGATAGATAGATAGATGATAGAGAAATGAAAAAGAGAAAGATTATAGCTAGATATAGAAATATATAAAGATCTATACAGATATGTCTACATACAAGGTGTTGCCAAAGTCAGTGAAAGGGTAGACCATTTAAGACTACCACTGGTTCTCCATTTCCTGCTCTATGCACTGTCCTACTGTACTACAATTGCAGGTTATAGGTTACACACAGCTAACAAGAAAGACTCTCCAGGAAGAGCATTTGCAAACATATCATTATAATTTAGATTTTCCACCTCAGCAAGAAGTCCTGCAATCTTTATCCTAAAGGTCATTTTATAATTGCCTTACATGAAATGAGAGTAGAAGAATGGAACCACAGGGAAAAAAAACAGAAACGTTTAGTGGAAAAAAACTCTGGCCTTCGAATCAAGGGGGCCTGGGATTCTGATCCCCACTGTGTCACTGACCAGCTGTGTGACCTTCTCATTCTCACTCTCTAATGGACTAACTGGGTGATTCTGACCTAGCTCTTTCTCAGCCCTACTGCTCCACATTCTCTATCATCCTCTTCTCAGACTCCATTGCATCCTCCCGCAGCCTCACTCGTTTAGACACTCACCCTTTGTACATTCATTGTTTTCATGGGGTAACAGAAATCTGGCTTTCCCTAGAAGATATGCCAGCCCAAGCAAATCAGCAAAGGCAGCCTAAAGGAGAAAGAGGAGGCAGCATTTGCCAGATGGCTCAAATCTTCATCATCGTTAACCCTCAGATACTGGTCAAGGGAAATCAGGACACTGAATTTAAAAGCCCTAGGAAGAGCAACATCCCCTAGAACACTGAGTTTGCTCCTAGTCCAGCCCTGAAGTCATTTTTCAAGGGGAAAACTACTTTGTTGTTCCATATAAAATAAAGTAATACTTAACACAAATTATTTAGGGAACTTATTATACCATTAAAAGTATAAATAGCCCCAGCACATATACCTAATTTCCTGAACATGCTACAAAGAAAGGAATCACCATTCCAGCATTCATCCATGCCGACAGTCAACTAATTGTCACCAACATTTATGCCTCCCAAAATTTATTGACCCCTTAAAATCCTAGAAAATTTGTTCTTAGACTAAAATTAGAAATTAGTTGAACCTATTCACCTTGGTTTCTGGATATATCCGTTGGCAAGACCTATGATGCCAGTCTATTCCATACTGCAAAGAAATTGCGTGTTTTCATGGTGGTGTCCTATTTACTGAAAAAATGAAGTGAAGAGAAAATTACAAAGAAATATTTTTTCTCTAAGGTATTTTCTTAAGAAATAATTATGTATCCTGTATTGTAAAGATTACCTTGAAGACAATTATAAGCCTTTCAGGTGTGAGGAAAAAAAACAAAAAAACTAGCAACTTGGGAAAATAATCTTAAATAGATTAACCTGTGTTCCTATTTTTTTTAATGTAAACATGTAACTCATACTAGGAATAAAATGGTGCATATTATAGCTTGTGAAACTTGAAAGTAATGGGAAATGAAGGTGTCAAAGGCAAGTATTAAACTAGATAGTTGAGTAAAGTCAGTTATGAAGTCTGCCAAAGAGAGAACAGGGACTGACTGAGATGTAGATAAAGATTGAAAAAGATGAAATATTAATCTCCGTAAGCAAGCACCAAAGACAGATTTCTCTGACATACAATGACAGGCAATATGAAGATAGCTACATGGAATATTGTAAATGAATTCTAGGGCACAGCCCTAAAACAAAAAATCCTCTCTGTCTCTGCCTCTTTTTCTGCCCCGATTTCATTTTCTCTCTTCTCTTTCTCTGTCTCCCTCTCTCTGCCTTTCTGTCTCTTTCTCCCTCTCTGTTTCTCTGTATTCTCTCTCTTTTTCTGTTTCTCTCTGTCTCTGGGTCTTTCTCTATATCTTGGTTTCTCTCTCTCTTTTTCTCTCTTCTTTCTCCTCTCAACTTTTTTGTTGTCTCTCTCTTTCCCTCTTTCTATTTCTGTCTTCCCCTTTTCTCTGTTTCTCTGGTTCCCTCTGTCTTTGTCTTTTTGCCTTTCTCTTGCTCTTTGTCTCGGTCTCTTAAAATACACACACACAGACACACACACACACATGCATGCACACACGCATGTGCTCATGCACCTGCACACAGGCATGTGCACGCATCCACCAGAAGGAACATTTGCAATACTTCCTTGTCCAAATCACCCTCATTACTATGGACAGGCTATAAAGAGAAAGAAGCAGTGACCAGTTCTGAATGATTATTTCTGTTACCTTGTTTAGGGGAACTTATTCTACAGAGTTCTAACCAGGACAGGCTACAGGACTTTGTACCAGGTCAGAAAATTTAGAGGGTCCAAGAGTACCTACCATCAGAAATCTCTTCCCTGATTATGCAAGATGAAAATAAAGAGTCTGCAGCTTAATGAGTAAAGAAATCACTGTGGTAAAGTGGATGAAAAGTTGCTGTTGGAGTAAGGGAGGCCTGGGCTCAAATTTTACCTCAGCCACTAACTATCTGTATGACCCTGGGCAAGTCACTTAAACTCTTTGAGTTTCAGTTTCCTCCTCAGTAAAAGTAGCACCTACATCTCAGGGTTGTTGTGAGGATCAGATGATGTGGTGTAAAACCACTTGCAAGTCTTGTTATTATACAAATGTGAATAATTTTTATTATTAAATGAGGTTGACACAGTTTCTATGGAATTAGAGGTAATCCCTAAGGCATCTTTATCCAGATCTAAATCCTATTAGCTATTTTTTTCATGAAGTTTGGGACCTCCCTGGGAGCATCATAGTCTAGGGTTGAATCTTAAGTCATCAGGTACTTTATTATTAAATTTACCCTGAGATGTTCTGGCCCTTTTATAATAAGTTCATCTTATCCAAACTCAAATGAAGGTAATTTCCACTTATTCAGTTACAATGCAGGAGATATGATTGTAGGGTTGGTTGCCCCTACTCCCTACTCCTACTCCCTGTTCCAACACATCTTTCACAGAACTAACTGCCAAAATAATCCCTTTGGTACCAGACTGACTAGGTCATTCCCATGCTCCAAAGTCTTTGGTGGGTCCCTCTTGCCCCTAGAATAAACTATAAACTCAGCCTGGCTTTTAATGCATTCCACAAACTGACTGCAACATAACTTTGCAAACTTATCTCACACTGCTCCCCTTCATGCATTCTGTGTTCTGGCCAAATTAGACTACTAGTTGTTCCCTAAACACAGCATGCTGTCTCTCATCTCCAGACATTTACACAAACCAGCCTCCGTTCCTGGGGTACAACATCTCCTTATTTCTCTGCCACTCAAGATTCCTGACTTATTCAAGGCTCAACTTGGGCGTTGCTTCCTCCATGAAGCTTGCCCTGATTCACCTTTTGTTAATGCCCTCTTTTTCAAATTATTTTCTGTTCATATATCTGTGTACATATTATATACCCTCCTCATCCCATCTCCAATAAAAAACATAAGCTGCTTAAAGTCAGAAACTGTTTCATTTTTGCCTTTTTTATCCTCTATACCTAGTTCAGAATTCTGCACCCAGTAGGGGCTTTAAAAGTACTTCTTGGATTGAATTGAGTAGAAAATCTATGGTCCTACCCATGGTATGCACTTGCTGAAATATCAGAAGAATCAAAGCAGTTGTGAAAAAACTGATTGGTGGGAAGATAAAAATAGCAAAAGCTATTAAGAAATTTGGTGGGATAATTAATACAGGTAATAGTATAGCTTGATATATGGTATATCTCAGAAGAGATATAGCTGCACAACTAATGACTGGGTTCGCAGATTTAAAGCTGGGAGAAATCTTAGAAGTCATCCAGTCCAACTCCACTATTTTACAGTTCCAGTGAGTTTAATTTTTTTAGTTTAATCCTCTAAGAGTCTATCCTGGGGCTTTCTTCTCCTCTCCTACTGTAACACCTTACTAAGTTACTAATGGTCTTCTAACAGACAGATCCGATGGCCTTTTGTCACTCTGCCTTCCTCTTGACCTCTTTGCAGCTTTTGCCACTGGCAAAACACTGAGAAATTTCTATTCTTTAAATGCCCTTTTTCTAGATTCCATTATAACCATTATTTTTCTCTCTGTGTGTGTCATTGCATCAATTCATCTTCTCTACATATATCCCATAACATGTCTCAAATCTGAAAGTCATGACTTATTTTTTACAATTGCATTTGAACTCACTTGCTTCCATTGATACATAGAGAAGTACATTACACTAAACAGTAAGTTATCTCCAGACTTCATTGTAGAATGGGTCCCTTCTGGAAAGATTTCCTGAAGACATCTAATCTCATCCCTAGCGGCCAGAGCCTCCTAAACTTGAGTCAAAGAGAATAGTCCTCCATCCTCTTCCTGATCTTTTTCTTCAGCTGTCTCTTTTCCTATATTTTGGTGACCATGTTACTTTTGAGCCTGTAGATTCTGGTCCACTGATGTGGCAATGATAAGCTACTGGGGAGGTTTTGAAGTGGTTTTTGTCTTCACCAGTCCTGAGGCAGAGGCATAAACAGCAAAGATTTCATGGCTGCTAGCTATTTGTGTAGACAATGCTATCTTGACCATATGTGATTGGGATTCTGCCAACATATAAAGGCTCATAGAATGAAAGGAAACTAGCTACTATGAAGAACACCTTAAAGTAAGTCCATAATGGGAATATTTGAGGGTTCCGTACTCTAACACAATAGTTAACATCTGATAGAAATAAGTACTGGAGGCCTGGAAGCACTTATATAAACTGATGCTGAGTGAAAGAAGCAGAACCAGGAGAACTCTGTACACAGCAACAACCACAGTGTGTGAGGATTTTTTCTGGTAGACTTAGTCCTTCACAGCAATGCAAGGGCCTAAAAAATTCTCAATGGACTCTAGAGGCAAAACGTCATCCATATCCAGAGAAAGAACTATGGAATTGGATCTCAGAATGAAGCAGACCATTTTCTCTTCTGTTATGTTATGTTTTGTTTTATGGTTTCTCCCCTTCATTTTAGTTCTTCTATGCAACATGACTAAGGTGCAAATATATTGAATAAGAATGTATGTGTAGAGTCTACATAAGATTGCATGCCATCTCAGGAAGTGGGAGAGGGAGGCAATAAAAGAGGGGGAAGAAGGGGGTAAAATCTAAGATATATGGAAGTGATTGTAGAAAACTGAAAACAAATCAACTTATTAAAAAATAAATAAGTACTGGAGTGAAAACAAGAAATAAAATGAAAATGAGATATGGGGCTGTCAAGATTATAGAGACAAATAGGTAATACATAGTAGGTGCTATAACTATGTAAGTTATCCATGGATTGTACTGAGACAGAAAGAAGCCTTCACACGCTACTCCTTTTTCAATTCAAAAATTTCCATTACTAGTTTGAGAAGACAATTTCCAATTTGGAAGATAGCCCTACCATGAGAGCTTCCCAAACCATCTAGTATCTAATAAGACTCTCTTACATCTCTGCTTTCCATAAGAACCTACCCTTTGAATTAAGAAGCAACACGGTATATGGAAGAGCCCTGTCCCAGGCACAGGAGAAGAGGAGGGAATATTAATTTGAATGCCAACTCTTACTTTGGAAAGTACTTCGTAAACTGAAGTTCAGATAAGATAATATACATAAACAACATAATTTTTGTGAGGATCAAGTGAGATAATATGTGTAAAGTACTTAGGAAAAAATATATATACATATGCATTTGCATAGAACAGCTTATTGATATAATTTAATCTGTGTAGGTAGCTTCCAGTGAGGAACTCTTCCACTGATGCAGATCCACATCTTCTGTGACTTCTAGTCTTGTGGTCACCGAGAGGTTAAGCAATTTACCCAAGGCCATACAATCAGCATATGTTAAAGGTGGGATTTGAACCCAGTCCTTCTGACTTCAAGACCAAATCTCCATCCACTAGTCATGCTATTTCTCTCTCCCTATATAAATGTTATTATTATCATTCTCACCCTTAAATAGAGGTTCAAAATACAAATATGTTGCCCGGCATGAGTAAAATGATGTCATTAGCACCTTACGGATACATTAGTTTGTGTTAGTTTATCAGTTCTCCATCCAAGTCTTGAGAAGAGGGTTGGTGGGTAGTCGGCTAATCCATTTATGTCAAGAGACTGTCCCAAGTCAGAGGACGTAGGGCATGCTTTGAATTCAACTCAACAAACGTTTATTAAGGGCTTGCTGTGTGTCAGACACTGCTAAGCTGTGGGAATACAAATCAGAAAAGGAGACAATCCTTGCCCTAAAGGAGCTGACAATTTAATCAGGAAGACAACACACAAAAGGAAACTGAGAAATTGGGGAGCAGCCACCAGGATGTACTGGGCAGAGGGTCGGTTGAAGCCAAACAGAGCTTCTGTTGGAATACGAAGCATATATTTCTGTTTTCTGACTCATAATTGTCCTTGTTCTTTGATGATTCCATCATAAGGGATGTTTCTTTCTGTCAGTCAAATATTTACTAAGTACTTACTTTGTGTCAGAAACTGTGCTAAGCCCTGGATATATGAAGAAATCTACAATCCCTGTCCTCAAGAAACTTATCATCTAATTGGAGGAAAACACGTAAATAATTTTGTATACAAGTTAAACTCAGAGTAAATAGGAGGTAACCTCAGAGGGAAGCCACGAACAGTTGGGATTATGGGGGAAAACTGATAATGGCTTCTTGAGGAAGATAGGACTGAAGCTAAATTCTGAAGGAAACCAAGGAAGCCAGGAGGCAGTGGTGAAGAAGGAAAGTATTTCACAAATGATGATAACTAGGGAATAAGTAGATGGACTGTTGTTTATGAGAAATAACGAGGCCAATGTTTCTGGTCTGTAGAGGGTGCGAAGGGGAGAAAAATGTATGGAATACTAGAGAGGCGGAACAAGAATAATTTATGAAGTCCCTTAAGTGCTTCACAGAGAATTTCATATTTGATCCTAGAAGTAATAATGAACCACTGCAAATTATTGAATGAATGGGGGTGGTGGAACTTTAAGAAGATCACTTAAGCAGCTGAGTAAATGATGAAATGATGGGAGAGACTTAAGACAGGGAAACCACCTGGAAAATAACTGTACCAGACCAGGTGTGAAACGAGAGAGAGAAGGGTTAGGATGAGGAGAGGCCTTATGAAGGTTGAGATAACAAAACGGCAACAAGCTGGATACGTGGGCTGAGTGTGAGTGAAAATTGGAGGATAATTCCAAGGGTTTGAGTTTAAGTGGGATGATGGGGATGTTCTCAATAGTAATGGAGGAGCTGGGTACTTGAACTCTTGTGTACCCTCTTAAATGCTAATTACATAGTGCCTATTTTCCTTTTGCCATAGGCTAAGCCAGGGGTGGGGAACCTGCAGCCTCAAGGCCCCATGTGGCCTTCTAGGTCCTCAGGTGTGGCCTTTTGACCAAGTCCAAGTTTTACAAAACAAATCCTTTTACTAAGGGGATTTTTTCTGCAAAGTTTAGGTTCAATCAAAAGGTCACACTTGAGGACCTAGAAGGACACATGTGGCCTCAAGGCTGCCGGGTCCCCACCCCTACGCTAAGCCTTAATGTTTATGAATGATCAGTAAGCATATAGTGCTTAATCCCCATAGGGTTGTTCCTTATGCTTTTAACTAATTAGAATTTGTGATATTTTTTTTTGCCAACTCATTCTACTTGAAACTTTATAAAAAGCCTATATCTCCCTATCCTGAGGTGGCTCGTCCCCTAATTTTACCTGGTGACCTCCCTACTGGTGACTTCTCTAATGATGTGTGTGCTTCATGCACCCCAAAGTTCAGGAATCCTGCTACCCAGAGCCAGCTCTGTGACAGATGGTAAATGTGTTCCTGCCTTGTTCAATTTGCTTTAACCTGTTAGTGGTAAACAATTTTACTTTCCTTGACTTTGAGCCCTTCCTTATCTATAGGATGAAGGGATTGGGAGAAATTAACATTGAGTTCCCTTTTAAATCTATGATCCTAACACTCTCAGAAGCTTTATACTGTAGCAAAGGTGACCTGATGATCTCCAGGAGGAAGTGATCTTTTTGTATTTTCACTCAGTCACTTCCATGGGCATGTGCTTGAAAATGATTAAGATATGAACCTATTGTTTTAAAACTTGGGTGCAAGTCATGAAAAAGGCTCTAAATTAGATCAGGACTGCTAAGTTCCCTCACCGGGATGCTTTCAGAAGGATTTTATTTTAAAGAATAATTTCTACTGGACAAAAAATAACATTTATGAAATTCAAAAATAGTCGCTCTCCTTCTAGAACCCAGGTGTCATCATCTAATGTGGATGACCTGTTACTTTCGGTAAGAATTGTCTGGAAGAGGTCAAAATCAGTAGGAATCGAGGGTGTTGACCCTCCCAGGCTGCTGACAACTTAACTGATATACAGGTGTCACCAGGGAAGGGACTGAGGGCCAGAATGTGTGGTCACTTAATTTCAGAACTAAAAAGGACCTTAATACCTGCTGCCGGTTGAAGAGGGACACTTTAGGTTGGAGGGTTGTCCCAGGTTACAGTGACCATTCAAGGAGTTGGAATACGCATGTTGTACTTTATTTTGGCCCTTCAGACTCTGCTTTATGAGGGAGGAGGGTAATGGTGCATGAGGTTGGGGGAGGAGGCCAAGGAGGGATTAGCTTCTCATTCTCTTCCAATCATTCCCAGACCAACCTCTCACATCAGGGATTTCCTAGTTTCAAAGTTCCAGGCCCTCTGTGCCAAAGCCTAATTGGTCCTTTTGGGAATTTTAACTACATAAAGAGTATATTTTAATCAGGGTCCTTAGTAAGGGCCAGTCTAATGTAAATACATGTGTAGAAGGACTTGTGCCTTCTGCCAAAATTAGAATGAGAGGATTTGACTTTCCCACAGAGTTCTGGCAGAACTTAGGGCAAATTAATAAGGTGAGGCAGAACCTAAAGACAAGGGAAGATACAGTTTTCTTCTTCACCAAAGACATTTATGGAACATAAGCCTGGAAGATAATAAATTTAGGGCTGGGTGGGATCTCAGGCATCAATTAGTATAATTACCTTGCTTTACAGATGAGGAAATAGGCCCCAAAAGAATGGTTTGCTCAAGGTCACATGGCAAATGACAACACATTCTCCGATTCCAAATCTGGTGTTCATTCAACCATATGACTCTCTATCCCTGTATATCATGTAGATTTTGTCTTCAAGGGGTTTATAATCTATTTGATGTGACAGGGTATGAAAAGAGATAAAAACCAATGTAAAATAGCATATTCTTTGTACCCAAAGAGTGACAATGGAAGGAGAATATTATAGGAGTTGAGTATGGAGAGATCATTGAGGAATTGGGCCTTCAGAAATAAAGTGTGACACCTACACTTGAAGAAAGTAGATTCAAATATATGGAGGGGAGGAGAAAGACATTCCAGTCAAGATGGAATAGTAGATAGAGTGCTGAAATTGCAGTAAAATCTGAATTTCTATCCTGCCTTAGATATTAGTCAAATGGCTCTGGGGAAATCATTTAACCTTTCAGTCTCAATTTCCTCATCTGTGAAATAGGGATTAAAATAACACCTACCTTACAGAGTTGTTATAAGGATTATGTAGTGAGCTTATGTAGTAGTCTGCAAACCTTAAAACATTATATAAATTTAGATGTTGTTATACAAGGTGTCCCAAAAATCTTAGTGAAGCTTTGAACCGTTATAGCTCGAAACAACACTAAGACTTCTAGGATGCCCTATATTTGGGTATTATTATGTATTTATTTATAATTTATGTATATGTGCCACTATACCAATAATTAGAATTTAATTTTTAATAATGAGATATAGACAAAAATATTTGATCCAAGAGTCGATAGGATGCCAGTAGATTTTAGTGAGTAGAGGAGTGTTGTGGCTAAATTTTTGCTTTAGGAAAATTCCATGGGTTGTAAGGCAAAGGATAAACGGGAGAAGGGAGATATTTGAGATAGGGAAGCCAATAAGGAGGCTAGAGTAAGCAAGAGGTGGTGAGGGTCAGAACTGGAGTGGGTGCAGTGGCAAAACAGTGAAGGGGACAAATACTGAAAGATGTGGAGGTAGATTCAACAAGGTTTGACAACTGAGTGAATATGAGTGAGGATAAGGAAAAGATAAAGAGATATAATTATAAATTAATATAATTAAATATAAATATGTTATATATAAAAATATAGAAATAGAAATAAATTAAAATAATCAGATGGGTTCAGAACTAGTTGTAGGCCCAGAGTCAAAGAATAGGTGCCCATATTCAATACCAATGAGGCAGGAAGTTTCCCAGGAATGTGTGCTTGGCCTTCTTCTAGTCAATAATCTTACTGGTCGCTTGTATAAAGGCACAGATGGTCTGCTCCTGAAATTTGTAAATGATGCAAAGTTGGGAAAGACAATTTGGATGACACAGTCTGGATCCAAAATGATCTTGATAGTTTTGAGCCTTGGGTTGAATCTAATAAGACAAAGTTCAATAGAGATAAGTGTAAAGTCTTGCCCTTGGGTATAAAAAAATCACCTTCACAAATATAAGATGAGAAAGAATTGATAGAAATGACTCTGAAAATGATTTGGGAGTTTTTGTGGACTAAAGGCTCAAACGGAATAGTAGCCAAATGATGTGGCAGCTAAAAACAGCTAATATGAATAATCTCTTAGTCTATTCACCTCATGAAGAGGGAACTTTTGAGAACAGGCAGGTAACTGACCTGCTATACTCTGCGCTTGTTAGACCTCATCTGGAATGTTGTTCTCAGCTGTAGGCACCAGAGTACAACAAAAACAGTGATAAAGTAGAGAGCAGGACAATCAAAAAGAAGAAGGGCCTTGCATCTACCTCATGTAGGAATCAATTGAAGGACTTACACATATAAGAAAACAAAAGACTCAGGAGAGACATGATAGTTGTCTTCAGATGTCCAAAGAGTTTTCATTTGGAGAAGGGATTAGACTTGGCCTCCTTCACCCCAGAGGGCAGAACATGTAGCAGTGAGTAAGAAGATACAAAAAGGCAAATTTAGGCTTGATGTGAGGATAAACCTCCTACCAATGAAAGCTGACCAAAACTGGAATTGGCTACCTAACAAATGGGGTATCCACCCTCTTCTAGTGGATTATCACCTGTCATGCACGGTATCGTAAAGATACCATTTCACATGAGAGTTCAACTAGGCTAGGTGGCCATGAAGGTCCCTTCCAACTCTCAAATTCTGTGATTCTATGATTCTTCTGGTTGAAGATTAACATCCAGCTTGTGAATTTGAGTGACGAGAAGGATGGTTGGGCCCTAAATCAGAAGAAAATTTCAGATGAGTAAGTTTTGGAGGAAAGATAATCCAGCTGGATCTGAGATTCATATGAACACCCATCCATGTCTACTCCTGTGAAACACACTTTATCCCACCAAAATAAAATGGGTAGGAGTGAGGGTACGATTTCCCCAGTGACCCCTAAGCCATGCGTGAATAACTGTTGGGTGTTCCAGCAGCATGAAGACCCTGTATCATCTTTTAGAGGATGAGGAACTTTAACTTCCCCTCCCCAATCCACCCCCAAGAAATTCCTCCACTGTCCAGCTATAGAAAAAGGAGTTCTAGAGTGACCAGTGCAAACTAAGCAAGGTATCCTTCCCTCAAAAGCATCTGGAAAAGTTCAGGATATTTTTTAGGTTTTAGATGGAAAAATTTAACTAGCCAGTTAGGCTCCTTGAATTGCTTTGAACTCAGCAGTGGATACCATTGACCTTCCAAGTGCCAGCCATACCTCCTTACAGAAGTATAACTAAGCTGGAACTTTACTGTTAGTTTTTAGGTTAAATTCTTCTTTCTTGGTTTTGTTTCTTTAGTAATTTAAAAGTATAAATATTAGCATTTCCCTAATTTACAGTGAAAAAAATAAGGTCGTGTTTCCAGGTAGTCACTACACATGATAATTGGTGACTATTTTAAAAAGAAGTTTTATAGATGACTAGTTTTTATGGTACAGTCATTTCTGGAATCTAGCCCTCATCCTCCACTCCCCAACACCCATGAAGAACTGAACTTATCTTTGTAACAGAGAAAAGCAGTTAAGCAAAAAAAAGCAATACAATGCCTCCATGTGAAGGTGTATGTGATTTTTGATCCCTGCAGTCCCCAACCTCTCTACCAACTGGAGGGAGATATGCTCCACTATCTCATATCTGGGACCAAGTAATTTAGATTTTTCTCAAAAAAACCCTTCCCATTAGAAATTTTCCCCTTTTTCAAAGAAACTAAAAATTTACATCATCTATGGAATTTATTTAAGCCTTATTGTGCACATGTAGAAGAGCAAGATAACCTTAGTATTTATAAATTGAAAGGACAGTCATAACCCCGACTCTTATAAAGTTTAAATTCTAAAATACAGACCCATCATTATACCTATAGAGTCTAACAAAGGAATAGGCATTTATTAAGCACCTACTATGTGCCAGATACTATGTTAAACCCTGGAGAGGTAACCAAAGAAATCTGCTTAACCTACTAGGTATAGTAGGTTTATTTGGGAGGAAGGGAGGAAGTTATTTCTGAGTTTGTTTGTTTGTTTTTTGAGTAGAGTTGGGTAACCTAGATCTATGATTTCCTTAGTGTAGGGACCTGGTGCGAAAATATTCTCACCTGACACAGTTTATCAGTTCACATGTAGTGTCTTAGGTTGCTAAGTCATATCTAATTAAATATTAGAAAGAAAACATTTCTGTAAAGAACACAGTGTTAGGCACGTAGGTGGTACAAACACAAATAAGGTGCCCTCACAGCACCTTACAATTCAGTAGGGGTGAAACAGATAAATAAACTCATAGACCCTAACTCCTAATCCTGGGCTCTGGTTCTAAGCAGAAAACCAAATTCCCAGTCATATTTCTAACAGAAAACCAAGCTAGAGGGCCAAGAGCCTGGAGCTCTTAGGCAACATCAAGTGGGACCAGATGATATCCTCAAAGGGTATGTTTGGCTACAGCCAGCACCTGGGACCTCTTGTGGCAAAAATCCCCTGACAGAAATTTCTTTAATAACTTTGTTTATCTCAGATGTCATCTTCCATATCAGCTGCCTAGCTACATGTTTATTTACAAAATAAAGTGTTAGTTTCAGAAAATAAGAAAACTAAACATAGGAGATGGACAAGACACAAAAGGAGCTATCAGCAGGATCTTTTTTTTAACCTAAGGGCATTTCAGATGCATCCAAAAAGCATACAAATTGTACTGTGTCCAGTCTGTGATGAATCTTACACATACACACACACACACACACACACACACACACACACACACACACACTCCCTGCTCCCCTTCCTCTCCAAGAATCATTGCTGTTGTGTTGTTCTCCCTTGTTCTCCAATCCAGGTCTGAATCTCGAAAACATTCTGCATCAGGACTTAAGGAGACAGACATCTGCACCATAATTTAAGCACAAAACATAATTCAATGGCGTGCAAAGTATCAGTGAAACAGAATCTTGGTTAAACACACATGAAATCTCTCTTTTATTAGAAAGCCATCTCAGAACATGAGAACTGACTGATATCCAAAATGCCCTTTTATCTTTGTTACTAGAGAAACAGGCAGATTCATGGCATGCTGTGTGCTGTAACAAATTAGGGAGTTTTGCATGCAAAAAGAAAACTGTCACTTTGGTTGGTGGGTGGCAGGAAGGGGGAGTAGGGAGGATTAAAATGACAGGGCATGAAATTTCTCTAATTGTGAAGAACATTTCTCACCTTCAGAATTTAAGATAACATTAGGAGAAAATAACTCACCACTCTCTGTCCCCCCAAACCCACAAGAACTCTTCTCTAGGTCTGAATGGAGACATTGAGGACTTCCTAGTCCTACCCCATTCTGTCTCCCCTACTCCCCGACAAGGGACTATGCTGGTCTTGGATTCACAAGGCTTGGAGTCAAATCCCAGCTCCTGGATTTATTAGCTGTATGACTGTGGCTAAGCAAATCATGTAACTTTTATGAATATGATTCCTTATCTGTGATATGGGGATAATATTCCTGCTCCCTATCTCCTGGAATTCAGTTTAGGAAAGTGCTTTGTAATTTTTAGAAGTGCCTGAAGAAGAAAGCTATAAATTTCCATTAAGCTCGCAGTTGTTTTTTATTTCTTATGTCCTTTCCAATTTTCCAGTAGCCAGAGTATGTCAAGTGAGGACACACCCTGAAGCAGACCTTCCTTTTGGGCATAGAGAATGCTTAGTGAACAGAAAGATCTCCGGCTACTTACCAAACAATTTACAGTTACCCTGATGGTTGACCACTCAGTGTGGGAACCAGATAGACTAATCCAAATAACATAGGAATTAGGATGAATTGTCTAAAGTTTAATATATTATTGCACTGGCTACCACTATCTTGGGCAAAAATATATAACAAGACATGTATGTAGGTGTATAAGTCACCCTGAATTTTGTCAACAAAAATAGTGAAGTTTCTAATTACTTGGGGACCAGATCACACAAATTGGCTGGACCACCCTGGCTGCTACTTATTAGCTTATCAACAGCTGCTTTAGCAACTGACTGAAAATAGTACTGCTGCAGCCACTCAAGAATTGTGTAGCAGGTGTTTCTACAGTACCCTTTCATCACTCCAGGACCTGAAGGCTTCAAGATGTTCACAGAAGGAGACGGGTGAAACAGAATTTGTGAGACACTTCTAAAAATGGAAAGTCCTACAATCTTTCCAAAGTAAGGACAGGAGAAGGAATGATTAAATAAAATAGGTAACTCCCCATTTTGAGCTTATCTGTCAATTTTCACTCACAGCTTAGGTTTTCAGAGAATTCAAGAGTATACCCTATGGAATTACTCTTCTGAAACTAAAGCTTACAAGCCCCCACCAATGTACTTTCCATTAACTGTCAATAACTGTCAATAAACCCAATTAGTTCTCAGCAAAGGCGTTGGCTAAGATGGCAAATATTTGCCCTCTAAACCGTGAGGTGTACTTTCCCACAACCATACACGACTTTCATAGAAAAAGTGGGATTAAACTTAGAGTCCATTGGTGGTTAAACACCCATATGGGATATTGACATGACAAAGGCAATTCCTATCTCCTCCTCCTACTGACCTATAAGTCTTCTTTCTTTCTGCAGAGTTTTCATGCTGGGTTTTCAGTGTCTGCTTCTCTATTCTCTACATTCCCTATTTTCTATGTTCCCTGTCACCCAAGGTCGTAGTCTTTAAAATAGTTTCTTTTCTCAAGTGATCATCTCTTTGTTTTTGTGCATCTGGAATGTGACTGTTGTCCCTCAGTTGTACCTCTGATTTCTTATTTAAGCTGCTAAATTCTCAGATGGATAGCTAATACTCCACTATGAGGGAGGATAAAAATCCCCTTCTCCACGCAAGGACCTCTTCTACAAAGTGCTTCTGGTTTGTCATCTTCCTCACTCTCTCAAACTATGGAAATTCATCCAAGGGATAGCTATCAAAAGTCCCCCAGATTTATGACTAAGAAGCTTACTCAGAAATGCTGTTGCTCCTTTCTTGAGTCAATAAAAGAGGTGTTCATACCACATAAATGGATTAAATATTTTCAAAGTTAGTTAATTCTTCACTAACACCTTGTAATTGTTTGAAGGTCAGGTCATATGGTTCAGTCTCATTTTCTAAAAAGAAGAAACTGAGGCTCAAAATGGTGAAACAGTTAACCCAAAGTCACACAGATAGACGTTGATAGGGCTGGGACTCAAATTCAGGTCCTCTTGCTCCCAATCCAATACTTTCCTCTTCACTGTATTATTCTGGTCTTCTATGTGAACTTTGCAACTCTGAAAAAAAAAAATGTATTCTAGATGTGCCACTTTCCCAGTCTGAACGCCGCTCCTTCACTTTTACAGCTACTTAGGAAAGGGAAAATAACCACCTTTCTGATACTTCAAAGAAATGACCCTTCACTTGGCTGATGATATGTCTGGGAATCAGGCTTTTCTGAGTACAATTAAAGACTTTTCAGAAGTATCTAAGCAGGCATCCTCTACCTAAGAGGCTACCCTAATTTAATCTGCTCTAAAAGGCCACCCTACAAAGTCAGTAGGTAATATGCAGCACTTTCAGATATCTTTTCAAACAGGATTTCAAAGTAAATGTAACTAGAACAACAAGGTCCTCAATTGGCAAAGGGCCATTCACTCTGCAGAAAATCATCTCGTGAATCTGACAAAAGGAAGTGTTAATGCCTTTAATTATAAATGTTTGGACTCACCTAGTTAAAATCACAGCTGCTGGCAGTAAACTGAGGTAAGTGGGGGAGAACTCCATTGAACCATCTTTACACTTAGCTTCTCTTGCCTAGGGTGTTCAGAGGGTCAAGGGAAAAAAGAGAGAAAAATTTCTGGGCAGTATTATCTTTGAATACAAAGGCAGTTTTTACATAAAGTCAGGTTTAGGGGACAGATTATGTAACACTGAATCTCGGGGACTAGAACGTGAACACCAGTGGATGTCTACAGATTGGGAAAGAAATGTCCTTCTCTAAGACATCCTTCACACAGCTGTCAATTGGTATTTCTAAAGCATAGTTCCGTCAACAACATTCCTCTCCTCTTGAAGCTCTTACCTCATAATCTAACTCCTGACTACCTTTCCAAGATGATTACACACTAAGTCCTTCCTACATTCATTGGCCTACTTGCTGTTCCCCATTTATTTTATTCCATATCCCATCTCTATACCTTTAAACAAGCTGATATAAATATATATACACACATACGTATATATGTGTGTATGTATCTGTGTGTATACACACACACACACACACACATATACCTTTCGTGGAACATATTCCCTCCTCAATTCTACATCTTAAGTTCACTGATTCAACAGATGCCTTCAAAGCTCAGCTCAAAAGCTACCAAGGCCTTTCCTGATCTGTTTAGTTGCTGGTACATCACCTAAAATTATTTTGTATTAACGCAAAGACACACATATATGTATATGTGTATATACATGTAATAAAGTTGTCTTCCATCAGTTGCATAAAAATATTGGTATATGATGTGAAGGGAGGTAGACTAGATATCTCTAGCCTCTTCTCTCGTTTCTTCAACGGAAATTTTAATTCTTGCCAGGAAGGGGTGTAAGAGATGGAAGGCAGAGGCTAACTATTCTTATCTCAACCTCCCTAAACTAGAATTATATCTATCTGCTACATTATATATTATCAGTCTAGGAGACATAATCCTCAGTTTCAAGCTAATCAAGCTAATTAATGGTAAAGGGATGACCCAAGGTTTATATCCAAACATTGACTCCCTTCCCATTAAATACTAGTTCTACAACGAATAACAAGTAGGTAAGAGATCCATTTATTCAAGTTGATAACAAAACAGAGATCAGATGAAATAAACATAGGACAATATGTATCAGACAATACAGACTGAAGGAGCTCTTTCATTAAGAGTGAAGTAACTCATCTGAACCAAGAGAGACAGAGTTCCAGATAATCACAAATGGGAATATGGGGATATGATTCCTGTTCCTATATATTATCTTCTTCCCAGGGTCTTTTCATCCTTCAGCAACCTGAAGTGAGGTTGGTAATTGACTATCTTCACTCTGGAAGCCAGAAGTTTGTAAAGTAACTACAGATCCTGAAGAGACTGAAAAGACCTCAAAGAAAGTCAAGAAGCAGAACTTCTCTTTTCCACTCTCATGAACTCCATCCCACCCGTCACGCTCTTGTGGGGCAATGCTCTCCACCACTTAGGAAAGTCCCACACCAATTAGCTTTGAGACTCAGATTACATACTCTCTCCCTCTTGTTCTCTGTCTCCTTGTCTCTCTCTCTCTCTTCCCCCCCTTCTTTCTCTCTCTCTTCCCCCCTCCCTCTCTCTCCCCCCTCTCTTTTTCTCCTTCTCTCTCTCTTTCTCTCCCTCTCTCTCTCCCTCTCTTTCAGCAGAGAAATAAATGAAATGTATGGTGGGTGCAAATTTGTGGAGCAGCTGGTATCCTACTAGACTGTTGACCAGTTGGATCGCAGACTCAAGGTTAAATGTCATTTCACCTCTGCTGTGCTCCTAGTCTTTGAGACCCGTAAGGATCTCAAATGGCACACAATGCAGACATCGCTGATGGATTATTTCAAGCTGTCACATCCTTCATGATCTCCAATGCCATCTACCCACTGTGAAGGACAGAGAGTTGGAAATGATATTGAGACTTTGTCAATCTAAATGTCTGAAAGCAGTGACTAAAGTCTCAATAATATCTCCCTCAGGTTAGACCCTGAGGGTGGCTATGGTAGAGAAGTTTTCAGCAGTATAGTATACAGTACACCTTCACACTGTCATTTGACAGAGGAGAAGATAAGATTCAGCCTAGAAATATTTTAGCTTTAAGAATTTTATTTGCTGTGTAGTATTTATGGTACTGTAAACGTCATGTGTTACGAAAAGTGAATATTGTCTGAAATCTTTTTTTATTGATATTAACCCAAAAGGTCACAGAATTCTAGGGAATTACTAGTAAGAAAAATGTTTTGCATGTTACCAATTTTATTTTATATACTCCATTTCATGGATTATTTCATAGTTACTGTGTTAGGAAAAGTACATATTATTGAAATTAATGTTTTGTTACAAGGAAATGTATTAGAAAGGTGTATTTTCAGCAATCTATACTGAAAGATTACAGTTTTGAGTGGTTATAGGAACCCAACCCCCTTATTTCTCATAGGTTCAATGTATGAACATGAATGTTTTTACTTTGATATCATTATATATATGTGTAAACACATACATATACACACATATATGCACATAAAATATACACAAGTATAAATTTTATATATAAACACATACACATTTCTGTGTGGATAGTTCCTCCAATAGGTAATTAAGCTTCGTGAGACCAGATTTGAACTCAGAAAGATGAATCTTCCTAATTCTAGGCCCGGACCTCTATCGACTCTGTAACCTAGTTACCTAGTTTAAGATTTAGAAAACCATAAAGCAATATAGGAATATAAGTTATTATTGTCAGAGAGAGGCTGAGTTAGTACAGAATTCTATGAGCACTGCAGAAAACTACTTCATGATCACAGAAAAATGCAGACTGAAATATGAGCACTCTTGAATGTATAAATAGGAGTGGAACATGATGGGATTTTGAAGGGATTCTCTCATTGTTCAATAATGATCTACTAGCCCTTTGTGAGGGTACCACAATGTACTAAGCTTTACTCTGAGTTGGTAAATGAAGAATCATCAGGAGAATTTGGAAGATGTCCAGAGTGATTAGTACTTATACCATCCAGAGGACAGTAATAAAAAGAAAAGGAGGTCATTCCATATAGGTTAAAGAAAAGAAGTCGAAAGGGTACCCAACAGTATTCAGATACATGATGGAATATGATAGAAATAGTGAATAGACCTTGTATACATTTAAGAAAGGATTATTGTATAACAAGATATATCAGATTTAGAAAATGGGGGAGAGAGAATTTCAATGGTTCTAAAACATATTAAGATATGTTATTAGAGGAGGCTTTGGAGATTTTTTTCTCCAGTGGATTTTTTTTAAAGGACAGATATTTTCTGGAATGTTTTCCTTAACAGCTCTAGAAGCAGCAAGATGAACAAAATGACCCACTGGAGTCCCTTCTAGCTCTCTGATTCTTTGTTCAATCTGTTTTATAGCTGATGTTGATCCAAGCCAATTACACTTTGCCAAAACTAAATTGATGTGATTTTTCTCTGGGACTGGAAAGTGGCAATATGTCAAATGCTCCAGGGATAGCATCTCACTTCTCTCTGTTTCATTTTCTACATCCGATCTACGAGTATGCTTTTATGCTAGCTAACTAGCTAGCTAGATACATAGATAGATAGACAGATTGATAGGAGATAGATACATAGATAGATACATAGATGATAATGTGTTGTGTAAGAATGTTATAATTTGGCTCCTCCCTAGGATTATGCACAAATTTGATGCTCTAAAGCAGTCTTTTTTTATACTATTGTGGTTTATTACTCTTGAGTGTTTTCTTAAAATTCTTTTTTGTGTATTTAGAGATCTGTAAGGGTACATTTTTATAAATCTAAAAAAAATAAGCAAACTCGCCTGGAAAGGTTTATTCTTAGTTAATCCAAAGTCACTGGGTTCCCATGATAGCATTCGCTTCTCATGGAGCAGGGTTTCCTATTTCCCTATTCTCTATTTTTCCCTAGTTTCTCTGTATTTCCCTATTCTTTATGAATTTCTCTATCCACTCTACCACTTTATAATTTATGGAATTATACCCCCACCAATAGCCTGTAAGGAGGAAAGGGCTTGATTTGAACAAAGGCGAGAAAAAACCAAAACTGCCAAATCAGTAGAGTGGAAATATTGGATCTAATTGGCCAAAACACCTGGTCCCATTAGATTTTAACTGGGGAATTGTGTTCATAACTACAGCGTAAGAGATGAGCTAGGTGGAAGGGTGGATAGAATGTTGGCCTTGGAATTAGTAAGACCTGCATTTGAATCCTACCTCAGATACTTAAGACCCTTGGCAAGTCACTTAACTTAACTCTGCCTCAGTTTCCTCACCTATAGAATGAGTATAACAATGTTGCTGTTGTTTTCAGTTGTGTCTGACTCTTTGTGACCCTATGTGGGTTTCCTTGGCAAAGACACTGGAGTGGTTTGCCATTTCCTTTTCCAGCTCATTTTACTGTTAAGGAAGCTGAGGCAAACAAGGTTAAGTGACTTGCCCAGAGTCACACAGCAAATAAGTGTCTGAGGGTAGATTTGAACTCAAGAAGATAATCTTCCTATCTCCAGGCCTAGGACCCCATCCATAGCACCTACTGTTAAAGGGTTCTTGTGAGAAGCAAAGGAAGTAACAGACAGACACTTTGTAAACCATAAAACATTATATAAATGCAATGATTATTACGGCTACTGGTTGGGGGAAGGGTATGGAGTTTCAAAACACAATTACGAGATGTGTCCTAAAAGTAAAATTGCACATATTTCACAAAGTTAGTGTATATGCACTAGACAGTTAGAGGATGGGAATGGTGAGAAAAAGGAGAGGAAGCAACAACTATTCCATACGTTCTGTCCAACGAATGTTACACAGGAGTATTTAAACCCTACTACAGGAGACCAGGGAAAGAAAAGTGGTGAGTTTTTGGAAGCCCACCACTCAGAGAATCATTTATTGATATGAAATCCTCTTTTACACTTCCCCTCTTGGGAAGGTGGTATGTATATGCCACAGCTGAAGTCATGTTCATCCCTATAACACAGAGTGTATTTTCATGAAGGAAAGGGACCAGAGTTCTTCCTGTAGAGCCTCTATGGTAGGGTTAATTGGATTTGGAGAACACTCCAGAATTAAAGATACTGAAACTGGATCATTAGAGAAATGGAGAAATTGGGAGTCAGGGTCAGGCCACCACCTTGGGGTCAGTAACAAGGACAGTGAATTTGAGTGGAAGCATATGCAGGAAACAGGGTCAAGAATACAGATGTCAGACTTGGGTTGCTTTGCCAAAATCAGGGAGGCTGCAAGAGAATGGTTGGGCAACAGATCCAAGACAAGGCTACCAAAGGTCAGAGTTGAAAAGGGTGGAGAAAGCACCATGGTTCATGTTCACAGGTCTAAAGAAGGCAGGGTCAAAGAGGGTGATCCCCATAGTGGAAGAAGCATGAGGAGTTAGAACACATGGATCTTCCACCATTCGGAGTTAGTTGTAGGGGATGGAAAAATTAGATCTCTACTGTCTGAGACTCTCACAAATTGATATAAAGATGAGGTAGTTAAAACTAAACAATGATTCAAGAAGGCAGGATAAAGAGCTGAAAAAGATAGTCAAGATTATATATAGCAGCCTATCAGCCCTACCAGTGCAGAGTATTGGTCCTCCTCCTTAGCCAAATAAGTAGGTTGGTGTAGTGGACAGAGTACCGGAGTGAGTGTCAGGAAGACCTTAAATCAACTGCTACCTCAGACATTCAGGAGCTGTGTGACTTAACCTACCTGTGCCTCTATTTCTTTATCTGTAAAATGAAGGAAACGGACTTGGTGTCCTTTCCAAGGACTCAGGTTCTTTCCAACTGTAAACCTATGGTCCTTATGTGAATGTCCCTTAAATTTTGTAAGGTTCCCTCCCAGCACCCCTGCCATGAAAAAGGACTCGATATGCATTTTAATAATATTCTGTGTATCTAAAAATAATGCTGGGCAGAGACGGGGGATCATAAGGGCTAAATTCTATGATATCCTCTACCTGGACTTCAAGGACCTCCATTAAACAGGTTTCCTATACCTATCCAATATTATTTCCTACTCCCCTATATTCCATTATTCCAGTCAGGACAGTATTCTCACTGTGCTGTGAATTCAACATTCAACAACAAAGTCTTCTAAAGCATGATACATATGTTGCCCTTACAGGGGCAAACCATACTTCATGTATGTCTAAAGAGGCAATACTGGAATAGCTACTGGGAGTGGAATATCTAAATTAGCCACCAGGTGGAGATCCAAGATCGAGTAATTCCAGTTCACACCTACTGCATGCTTGAGCAGCTCTTAGGTAGGAAGTCTGGTCAATCTGTTCACAGCCTTTGGTTCCCCTTTCCTCCTCTTACCTGTTTTTATTCAGCTTTCTCAGACAGTGAATAAACATTTATTAAACCACTTCTGTGTGTCAGGCACTGTGCTAAGCATGAAAAGGTAAGAAAGACAAAAGACAGCCCCTGCCCTCAAAGGGCACACAATTTAGTGAGGGAAACAATGTATGAACAACTATGTGCCAAAAAGCTATGTAATGGCTAAATTGGAGTTAATCATCGGAGGAGAAGTACTACAATGAAGGACAATTAAGAAAGACTTCCTTGAAGAGCAAGAATATAAATAAACTAAAATAGCTCATATATCTCACCTGACCCATCCCCCAAGCCACTGAAATCCTAACCTTTTCCCCAAACTTGCACGTCCAGAAAATATTACTCATTTTTTCATAGGTTAAATGTTTGCTTTCCTACACTGGCAATGAAATTAACAATGTGACTTTGAAACTCCCAACCCATCTCTTTGTAAAATGAGTGGGTTGCAATCAATGTCCATCAAGATCCCTATATCTACAATTCTATGGTTTTCTCCTAGCAAAGCGTGGAATCATGGCCTCTCAGTAGCTGTAGCTGCTTCTGTGAAGATTCATCTGCTCAGCTCTCCCACCTACTTCTAACATTAAGCCTTGTAGCTCTCACAGAAAGAAGGGAGAGTGGAAGCTTCAAAGGTTTTTGTAACAAGCACACTTAAACTCAGAATGGCAATTATTACATTGAGGGAAAGCATCACTGACACTCAGTATCACTGAGTGAATGGTGACAGTTTTCCACTTTTACCTTCCTGCTGTTGTCTCCCCATACATCCTAGAGTGCTGCATTGGGATGACCTTAGACATTTAGACACTTCTTTTAATCCTAGCACACTTCCAGCTTGGTATATCCTCTTCCTTTTGGTGCCCAAAGGATTCCAGAAATTGAATGGAAGAAACACAAGCCGGATAAATCATGGGTTATACAGGTTTTCCAAAAAGTCAGTACAGTTTTAAGCTTTAATAACTTACTAAGTTTAATAGTTTACTAATAGCTATTAAAGCTTAAAACTGCTTGAAGACTTTTGGGTCCACCCTGTATAATGAATAACTTGTTAAGCTCCCTTAGTCACTAGGGATACAAAAATTTGAAAAGAAATACTCCCTCCCTTTAAAGGGTTCATTTTCTAATGAGAGTGGGGGAGAAGGGTTTGTGACAAAAACACAGAACAATTTAACAAACGCAAGTACGCTGATTAAATGCCTGGAATGTTCCAGACACTATGCTAGGTTCTAGGGATAAAAAAGTTAAAAACAATTCCCATTCTCAAGGGGCTTACATTTTATTAGAGGAAAAATATTGTACACATAAAATTAAATGGAAAATATATGAAAAGGAATATAAGGATAATATAAAGTACAATGTAATGGAGACAAAAGAGAAATCCCCATAACACGCTCTTGGAAAACCTGAGGGTGGAAGTGTACGATCAGGTGTCCAGAATTAAATAATCAACTAATCCATCAATCAATAAATATTTATTAAGGGCTTATAATATGCCAAACCCTGTGCTAAGTGTTTAGATAAAAGTGAAAACAGGTCTTGCCCTTAAGGAGTTTATATTCTAACTTAGACACAAGAATAAAATGAAGTCAAGATGGCGGAGTAGAAAGATGCACATACACATAGCTCCAAACCCACAACCCATAGAATGGCTACAGGGAAGTAACTCACGGCGAATTCTGCACCCAGAGGCCACAGAACATTGGAGCGAGGGAGATTTCTGTTCTGGAGAGACCTGCAAACCTCTCGCGGGGGGTCCTTCCCACTGCGGACTGGGCACCGGGACTGGGAGCTGAGTACAGACCTGCCGTGGCCGCGGCACCGAGAGGAAAAGATCCCAAGCGGGCTTCAGGGACGGGATCTCCAGCGGCCACACAAGTCCCTCCACCCACAGGTGACGGGGGTCCATGAGAGAGTCTCTTTGGCAGGTGGAAAGGGGAGTGGAGTGCCCCCATAACTCAGCCCCCCCCCCCGGGAGGTAGAAGCTGAGAGGCGGCTGCAGACCAGGGCTCCCCAAGGGGGCAGGAGCCTGGATCCATTGTGGAAGGTCTGTGCATAAACCCCCTGAGGGAACTGAGCCTGAGAGGTGGCCCTGCCCCAACCTGACCACCTGAACTTAATCTCACACTGAATAGCAGCCCTGCCCCTGCCAAAAGCCCTAAGGCAGGAAGCAGCATTTGAATCTCGGACCCCAAGTGCTGGCTGGGAGGATCAGGAGGTGAGGTGGGTGTGAGGAGAATATTCAGAGGTCAAGTCACTGACTGGGAAAATGCCCAGAAAAGGGAAAAGAAATAAGACTATAGAAGGTTACTTTCTTGGTGAACAGGCATTTCCTCCCTTCCTTTCTGATGAGGAAGGACAATGCTTACCATCAGACAAAGACACAGAAATCAAGCCTTCTGTGTCCCAGCCCACCCAATGGGCTCAGGCCATGGAAGAGCTCAAAAAGAATTTTGAAAATCAAGTTAGAGAGGTAGAGGAAAAGCTGGGAAGAGAAATGAGAGACATGAAGTCAAAGCATGAACAGCAGATCACCTCCCTGCTAAAGGAGACCCAAAAAAATGTTGAAGAAAATAACACCTTGAAAACTAGCCTAACTCAATTGGCAAAAGAGGTTCAAAAAGCCAATGAGGAGAAGAATGCTTTCAAAAGCAGAATTAGCCAAATGGAAAAGGAGATTCAAAAGCTCACTGAAGAAAATAGTTCTTTCAAAATTAGAATGGCACACATGGAGGCTAAGGACTTTATGAGAAAGCAAGAAATCATAGAACAAAATGAGAAGAATGGAAAAATGGAAGATAATGTGAAATATCTCATTGGAAAAACAACAGACCTGGAAAATAGATCCAGGAGAGACAATTTTAAAATTATGGGACTAACTGAAAGCCATGATGAAAAGAAGAGCCTAGACATCATCTTTCATGAAATTATCAAGGAAAACTGCCCTGAGATTCTAGAACCAGAGGGCAAAATAAATATTCAAGGAATCCACAGAACACCGCCTGAAAGAGATCCAAAAAGAGAAACTCCTAGGAACATTGTGGCCAAATTCCAGAGTTCCCAGGTCAAGGAGAAAATATTGCAAGCAGCTAGAAAGAAACAATTCAAGTATTGTGGAAATACAATCAGGATAACACAAGATCTAGCACCCTCTACATTAAGGGATCGAAGGGAATGGAATAGGATATTCCAGAAGTCAAAGGAACTAGGACTAAAACCAAGAATCACCTACCCAGCAAAACTGAGTATAATACTTCAGGGGAAAAATTGGTCTTTCAATGAAATAGAGGATTTTCAAGCATTCTTGATGAAAAGACCAGAGCTGAAAAGAAAATTTGACTTTCAAACACAAGAATGAAGAGAAGCATGAAAAGGTGAACAGCAAAGAGAAGTCATAAGGGACTTACTAAAGTTGAACTGTTTACATTCCTACATGGAAAGACAATATTTGTAACTCTTGAAACATTTCAGTATCTGGGTACTGGGTGGGATTACACACACACACATGCACACACACACACACATACATAGAGACAGAGTGCACAGAGTGAATTGAATAGGATGGGATCATATCTTAAAAAAAAAAATGAAATCAAGCAGTGAGAGAGAAAGATATTGGGAGGAGAAAGGGAGAAATGGAATGGGGCAAATTATCTCTCATAAAAGAGGCAAGCAAAAGACTCATTAGTGGAGGGATAAAGAGGGGAGGTGAGAGAAAAACATGAAGTTTACTCTCATCACATTCCACTAAAGGAAAGAATAAAATGCACACTCATTTTGGTATGAAAACCTATCTCACAATACAGGAAAGTGGGGGATAAGGGGACAAGCAGGGTGGGGGGGATGATAGAAGGGAGGGCATTAGGAGGAGAGTGCAATTCGAGGTCGACACTCATGGGGAGGGATAGGATCAAAAGAGAATAGAAGTAATGGGGGACAGAGTAGGATGGAGGGAAATATAGTTAGTCCTATACAACACAACTATTATGGAAGTCATTTGCAAAACTACACAGATTTGGCCTATATTGAATTGCTTGCCTTCCAAAGGGAAGGGGTGGAGAGGGAGGGAGGTAAAGAAGTTGGAACTCAAAGTGTTAGGATCAACTGTCGAGTAATGTTCTTGCCACTAGGAAATAAGAAATACAGGTAAAGGGGTATAGAAAGCTATCTGGCCCTACAGGACAAAAGAGAAGACGGAGACAAGGGCAGAGAGAGATGATAGAAGATAGAGCAGATTGGTCATAGGGGCAATTAGAATGCTTGGTGTTTGGGGCAGGGAGGGGATAAAAGGGGAGAAAATTTGTAACCCAAAATTTTGTGAAAATGAATGTTAAAAGTTAAATAAATAAATTTAATTTAAAAAAAAAGAATAAAATGAAGTATGTACAAGATACAAGCTGAGATCATCCCAAACATAGAGCATAACCAATGCAAAGACCCTGGGAGATGGGAGATAGAGTGTTCTCTGTGAGAAAGAACAGCCAGTCTGGCTGGTTCATAGAATGTGTGGAGAAGTAACCATCATTCACAAGCTAACATACAACACATACAGGTCCCAACTTACCCTTGAAAATTCAACAGAAAAACTATTGGAACTAAAGTGTTGTCCAGATAAAGCCATTATTCACCCTTGATCAGGTATACCACTGGTTCATAAAAATTTTAAAACCTCATTTTTTGTTGCCATGCTGAATAATCCTCATCTCCAAATTAAATAGAATGAAAAACTTGGCGAATATAGATGTACCATATGAGATACATGTTTTTCATCCTCTCTACTCTTCCTGCTACTAGAATTGTCCCAAATTTCAGTAAGAGTGGAAAATAAATTTAGGCCCAATACTTTAATTTAATTACATTATACACTTATTTTATCCACCCAGCTAACTGTTCAAATAGCATTGCATGTGAAAGAATAGTAGCAGTATAGAAACTTGTCCCAGAATGATTTCTATCTAAACACAATCAACATAGATAGGAACAAAATAATGTTGATGTTTATTTTAATGCTAATGATAAGTGACAGATATGTGTGTATTTCATATTTGTGAGAAAAAATATCTTAGTGTAGTAAAAAGAGAGAGAATAAGCATCTATATTGCACCTGTTATGTGCCAGGCACTGTGCTAAATGCTCTCTAAATATTTTCTCATCTGAGGCACACAAAAACCCTGGAAGGTAAGTGTTGTTATTGTCCCCATTTTACAGATGAGGAAACTGAGGCAAATGGAAGATAGATGACTTGCCCAGGGTCACACAGCCAGTTAATATCTAAGGCTGGATGTGAACTCAGATTTTCCTGACTCTTAAAAGACCAGCACTCTAACCACTGCACTACCTAGCTGCCTCTAGCTCTCTATTATAAACACACGTATACGTATATACACATATACATACATATGCAAATTCACATATATATATATTTGTGTGTGTGTATGTTCATTGTGATATATATGGATGTACATAGGTAGATAGATTTATATCTCGCTTTCTATCTGACATCAGGCTTAAACCAATGGCCTGACCATAAATAGACAGACATATAAATAAACATACATACATATGTGACAGTGGAGATATATATATATATATACATACACGTACATATATATACACACATATACAAACAAATATATTTCACTTGTCAGCATCACTTTATTCTTATTTAAAAAACAGAGACAGTAATGAAATATATATATATATGTTTTATCATATTCTCTATGTAATTGTTAAATATTTCCTCATCTTCATCTGACTTGAGCCACATTAAGGAGTGTTGTCAACTGTGCGCTTGATATCTGTGCTCCGGGTAATCCTCTAAGACTATACACTGCAGAAAAAGTGCCAACTTGCATTGATAGAGGGATTTCCTCATCTAGGAGTTCCCTGTACCAAAGAAATGACAGCTTCAGTGCATATTCTTACATTATTACTCACAAATATTGTTATTATTAACAATATTTATATATAATATATTATAATATAATAAATATTAATATTTCTCCAATGCCTACTATGTTCTAGGCATTGTGCCAACCAAGGGGAATACAAATGCAAAAGTCAAGCAAACCCTGCCTTCAAGAAGTTTAGATTCTATTGAGGAGATATGACATATTCTCAGACACTTCTTGCAGGACCTAGCACTGTATGGAGTGAATTTTCCCCTCTTTCTTATACATAGGTAACAGTGCATTCTATGTCTTTCCTCAATGGTCCCTCATCTGGGAGAGATTTAGAAAACGGGCATGGTTGTTTGAAAACATGGGGTATTCACAGAGTCCACCAGGTGTATGACCTTGGAGTTGGCACCTCTTGGCTATTCTCTGAGTATACATCACCCAAATCAATGAATTTATTTAAAGTTACATCTCACCTCAGATGTAGAGCTGGTAAGAACACTTGTTCTGCATGAGTACAACATATATGTATATATATGTGTGTGTGTATGTATACATATATACACACATACATATATACACACACCTGCATATATATGTACATACACAAGACTTCAGACCTGGCTCTCTATCTCCTGTGCCACTTAGTTACTCTAGTAGGGAAGGATCTGGTTCTGTGACTGTGAAACCTTTAGACTTCAGTTTCTTGAGGCTATGGACAATTGTACAGTGAAGAAAGCTCTAGATTTGGAGTTGGAGAACATGGATTTGACACTTATTCACTCTATGACCTTGGGTCTTTTCATTTTTTTGATCAGACTGTCAAGCAATAAAGATTTGTTAAACACCTGCTATATGCTAGCAACTATGCAAAGCACTTGATCTTAAAGTTTCACCTGTAAAAAAGAGAGGTGACTTCTCAGGCCCCTTTTAGCTCATAATCTCTCATGTCCAAGATCCTTCCACATGTAAAATTCTATGACAGTCTGGAAAAACTGCAGTACCACATGTAGTGTCTATCTTGTCTCCCCTCATTAATTTCTGAGAAGTAAAGCCAGTCTGGCTTTTTTAAGGTTCTTATTACAGTCTCTTCTCTCCCCCAAGAATCACAAATTCCTCTGAGTCTCATTAGAGCTGCTCCTAGGGAATATTTATGCAGGAATGAGTTATGGAAGGGCGTGAGAAAGTCTTGGAGTCTCCAAGTCCTGTGTTGGAGACATAGGAATTTTCATCTGAAAGTTGGCTTGCAACTTCCTTCATTTGCAAGTATGGATGTTATTTGTGTTTCACTCCTGAAGCCTGTTGGTGCAATAACTGCCAGATAGAACAATGCTATCCCCTCACCAAAGTCATGCTATCCATATGAAATGATGCATTAATCAGTCTCTCCAAAGCTTCCCAGTTGCAATGGGAGGAATTTTTCCAATGAAGTGTCTCTTTTTATTTCATTTTTTTCTATGTCTATTGCCACCAACACCCTCCTAAATTCATTTCTACCTCTAATTCTGACTATAACACAAACTAATTCTAGATTCCTCATCACTTCAAACCTGGGTAACAGCAGTAGCTTCTCAGAAGTCCCTGTCTGACACCTGTCTCACTCAAGTTCATCCTTCATGTACTGGGTTCAAATTCTGCCTCTAATATCTACTTCCTTCATCACCTTAAGATGGGCACTAAACTTCCTGGAGTCTCCGTTTCTTCATCTATAAAATGATAAGGTTAGACTAGATATCCTCTACATAAATAGCAACTATTTATTATTATAATCAACTCTTTCACTTGCTGACCATAAGTCCTGTGCTCTTTCTAGTACCCCATAAATTAAAAGATATGAGAACTGAACCTAGGTCTATTATCCCCTAGTCTAGTGCATTAAAAGCAGAAATGTTGTTTTTAAAATTATTTGTATGGCTGCAATTTGTGATTCATTTGGTTTAATTTCATACCTGACAGACTCTGGCACTCTATTTTGGAAACTCAAATACCAAACATCAGACATCATTCCTTCTTAAATCTTTCTTACAAAGTTCTAGTGTCTCTTTTTTAAAAAGTCCAACATACTTTTAAAATCCCAAGTGAAATACTCATAGAATCTTATGACTATCTCAGCGCTATGGAGAAAGCTCACCCAAACAGAGTGACATTTCTTAACTGATTTAATGACTTACAAAAATTTCCAGGAAGTAAAATCCAGAAGCATCATTTAGCTCTTTTTAAACCTACACTGTGGTGAAGACCAAACTTTCCTATCAAGATGTAGACAACCCAGGTCTCCATGAATTCCTAAGAGTTCCTTCTGGAGGATGAAGTGGTGACAACTTGTTTATTGGTGCTACATGCTGGATATAATAACCAGGGCAAGCTAATGCACTCTTAAGACAGACCCTTTGGTATTCGTTTAACGGAACAAAGATGATCGCACTTGGGGCTTGCTTTAGATAACATAGTAAAGTCAGCAAAGGTGCTTTAAGGGAACCAGACTTTCCTCTTTTATATCCTCTTTTGGGGAGTACCCTCCCTCCTTCCTCATGGTCCTGGACCACCTTATTCTCTCCACTTACCCCTATTAAAAACCTCTTCTTTTAAAAAAAAAAGAAGGAAAAGGAAAAGGAGGGGGGAACCTCTTCTTTGGAACGGATCTGATATGAGAAATTAAGATGATGAAAATGTGAAACCTATGTGACAGGACATTTAGTCTGAAAAGAAGACTTTGGGGACAGGGAGAGTTTCAAAGGATAGTAGGAAAAAATTATTGTCTTAAAAAATCCCAAGGGTGGACATTTGAAAGGATGATTAGCCCAAGAGGACAAAACTAGAACCGGTGGGCAGAAGGGACAGGGAGTCAGATTTCAACTCAATAGAAAGGAAGACTTTCTAGCATTTGCAGTTGACCAACAATGATTAATTCATAAGGTAATGAGCTCTCTGTCATGGAAGACATTCAGACAAGTGTGTTAAAACACCCTCTGTGAAGATGTTGTAGAAAGAAGTCCTACAGTAGAGGTTTGAACCAAGTGACCTGTGGCTCCTTCTGAAGTTGTCTGTATAATTTATAACTTAGTCTAAACTTAAATTACCTGTCTGAGGCAGTATCTTCACGTAAATTATTTTCTCTCATCTGGGAAAGAAATATTTAAGTAATTTCAGCCAAGAGAGGGAGGAGGCATTTGGAGAATGCCTCAGAAATATACTGCATGCATAATTATCACTATTTTTCAAAGGGATTATTAGGATTCTAGCCTTACAGTTTGGCAGAGATGCTCAGAGTTGACCTTTTACTTCCCTTGTTCTTGGAGCCTTTCCCTGAAGTTACTCAAATACTGCTCCTTGATCCTCCACCTGTCAATTCTGTTATTTCTTTATTTACATGCTGTAACCCCTATAAAATGTAAGTTCCTTGAAGGCCTACTTCACTTTGGGGGATCCGTCATTATTAGGAATTTTTTTCCTGACAGTAAGTCCAAATTTGCCCCTGTACAATTTTCCCCTATTGTTCCTCCTTCTGTCCTCCAGAGTCAAACAGAACAAGTCTAATCCATATGGCAGCCCTTCAAATTCTTGAAGGCAACTATCAGACCCTATCTCTTATCCTATGCTAAGCCTTCTATTCTCTGGCCAAAATATTTCTATACTTTCACAACATATTAGTTAGGTTTGAAGTCTACTCTCACATACCACAAAAATCTCCACTGTTTTCTGAACAATACTAATTTTACTAATTTTTAAGAACTCATTGTGTTTCATGAATCTTAGCTTAAAACAACAATGGCAAGATATTGACATTGAAAAAATTTATTTTTTGATAAGCTTAAAAAATTAGAGACATCATTCTGGTGATTATAGAACAGGACTAGAAAGGAATTTGCATGCATCTCAGCTGTTATACAAAACATTTACAAAAACTCTAAAAGACCATATATTGGTGCATAATGAATTCATCAGAAATATGGAAAAACAAAAATATTAAACATATCATTTACTGATAAAAAGGTAGTAAAATATGTTCAAGAAAGCACCCTTATAGAAAGACTCTAAAATTGCAAATTAAATAGTATAATTCTAAAGAACTGTTGAGTCAAAGAACATGCCATAAAAACAATAGAAAATTACATTAAAGAAAATAGAATGAGAACTTATGGGATGCAATTAAAACAATAATGAAAGGAAAATTTATATGGCTTTTATAAATAAAAGGGAAAAAGAACAAATAAATGAATTGGACATACAATCTTGAACAAAATAATTTTTTAAACCCCTACCTAAACAAAAAAGAAGAAATTATGAAAATTAAAAAAGACACTTTATTGAGAGTAAAAAGACTAAGGAACTGATAAATAAAACTAGTTACTCTTTAAGTAATATTATCTTGAAAAAAGTCAGTCTATTCTTTTAAAAAAGAGGACAACCAAATTGTCTACAACAAAGATGAAAACAGAGAGTTTACAATGGAAAAAATATAAAGGAAATTGTCAAAAACTATTTTGTCCAATTATATGCTTACAAAACTGATAAGTTAGAGGAAATAAATGAATATTTTAAAAATATAAAGTATCCATATTAACAAAAGACGAGATAGACCAAATAACCCAACACCAGAAAAAGAAATGTAACAAATCATAAAATGAACTCCCAAAGAAAAAAGCTACAGCACCAAAATGAGTCACAAGTGAATTCTATAAATATGCATAGAACGCTTATTTCTAATGCTAAACTGTTCAAAATTATAAGAAAAGAAGATCCGTTTCCAATAGCTTTCTACAACACAAAGATGATTTTCATAACTAAACCAAGGAGAACACAGAGAGAAAACTATGGAGCATTATCTCTAATAACACTGACAGAAATTTTTTTAAAGATGATATTAACAAATAGGCTAAAATAACATTGGAAAGATTACACACTCTGATTAGGTTGGATTTATACCAGGAATACAGAGTTGGGGTTTAACATTTAAAAAGATTACAAATATAATAAATCATGTTAATAATACAAATAATAACCAAAGTATCATGATTTTTAGTTCAGTAATAGATTCTGTCACCTTCCCCACAATCAGGGATAAGAGATTTTATAGACACTGGACGTCAAAAATTTATAGCAACAAGCTATAAGTCAAAGGCCCTGGATGAACACTTATGCCCTCACTATCACACCCCTAGCCCACCTCAGGATTCTCTACCATATGGTTGATGGAATAGTAGTCTTTCAACCCTCCTCTGGCTGGCCTTGGGGGGAAAAATAGCCCCCAGAAATGAAAGGTGACAAGTTTTCATTGCCAAGTCCTACTTCTCCACCTCCCAAACCCTCAGGGCAAGGGCAGGATCAGCCTCTTTCTTGTTTTATATATACTAGCTAGGGAATTTTCTGGGCCTCCACTGCCTCCCTTGTTCCCTGAACAGTTTTTGTTCCAGTTGAAATCATTCTGAAATGACTCTATCCACAGTTCCCCTTTAGTAGAAGCAACACTTCTACACTTTTTTAAAGCAAACCACACTGCATTAGGGCAAGGCAGGTCAGGGGGAGAAAGGAAGAAGCAATATTTTGATGTAAAGGAAAAATACACAAGAGAAAAAAGGGGTAGGAGTGGAGGCTACTTCCCCTGGAAAGCTCAGTTCTGCTGGCATACAGAAAGAAGGTTTGTTTAAGAGTTTTAATTGTTTTGGCAGAAGGGAATTGTTCCAGGGAAATCTGCTACAGGAAGCTGAAATGAGAAACGGAAACCTTTCTTATAAATTCTCTTTGAATCATATTTTCTTTTTACTATGGATCATTCTGAGAAATAGATTCATGGGGAGTCAAGACTGCTTGAAGAATGTGGCAAAGCAGATCACCTTCCACAAATGAGTATTTTGATAAAACCTAAAAATATATAATTGTTAAAAAATGTCTTAAGAAGTGAGTTGTAAGAAAAAGGACCACCATTTATGATAAATATGGCAAAATGAAAAATTGTATACTTTGGAATCAAATTGGAAAATTTTACCTGTTTGTTAAGTTTTTTTTCATAATTTTCTGGCTTCATTCTCATTCCCTTTTCATTTTTTCCTCTACTTATTTCCTGTACTTTCCCCATTTTTTCTGCTCTTATTTGACTTTAAAATCTTTTTTTAAAAAATTAAATTATTTTATTTGTTTTCAATGTTCCACAATCACTTCCATATATCTTAGATTTTTTTCCCCTTCCTTCCCCTCCTTTATCCCTCCCTCCCCACTCCCTCCCTGAGATGGCATACAGTTTTATATAGGTGCTACACATATATCCTATCAAATACATTTCCAGCTTAGTCATGTTGCACAGAAGAATTAAAATGAATGGGAGAAATCATAAAACAAAACAAAACATAATACAAAAGAAAATGAACTGCTTCATTCTGTGATCAAATTCCATAGTTCTTTCTCTGGATGTGGAAGGCATTTTGCCTCAATAGTCCATTAGGAATTTTGTAAGAACTTGCATTGCAATGAAGTACTAAGTTTACCAGAAAAATTCCTCACACACTGTGGTTGTTGCTGTGTACGAAGTTCTCCTGGTTCTGCTTCTTTCACTCACTGTCAGTTCATATAAGTCTTTGCAGGCCTCTCTGAAGTCTTCCTGTTCATCATTTCTTATACCACAATAGTATTCCATTACATTCATGTACCACAATTTATTTATCCATACCCCAATTGATGGATATGCCCTTGATTTCCAGTTTTTGGCTACCACAAAGAGAGCTGCTATAAATACTTTTGTACATGTGGGACCCTTTCCCATTTTTATGATCTCAGGGAGGAGCCAAGATGGTGGAGTAGAAAGATACACATACACTTAGCTCTTACCCCACAGTCCATAAGATACCTGTAAAGAAGAACTCTCAACAAATTCTAGAGCAGCAGAAGCCACAGAACCATGGAGTGGAGGAGATTTCTGTTCCAGAGAGATCTGAAAAACCCACCAGAAAGGTCTGTCATGCAGCAAACACGGAGCAGAGCCCAGTCCTGCCTTGGCCAGAGCAGATCCTAAAAGGCTTCAGGGACAGAATCTCCAGTGGCAGCGCAGATCCCTCAACCCACAGGCACCAAAGGTCAGTGAGAGGGTCTTTTTGGCTGGCCAAGAGGAGAGCAGGGTGTCTCCAAAACTCAGGCCCCCTCAGGAGGCAGCAGCAGAGGCAGCAGCCCCATGTGATGACCCTGTCCCCACCTGAGCAGCTGAACTTAATCTCACACTGAATAGCAGCCCTGCCCCCACCAAAAACCTCTAAGGCTTGGGAACACCATTTGAATCTCAGCCCCCAAGTGCTAGCTGGGTGGAAATGGAGGTAAAGGTGGAGGTGGACAGGAAACTCAGAAGTCAAGTAACTGGATGGGAAAATGCCCAAAAAAGGGAAAAAAATAAGACCATAGCAGGTTACTTTCTTGGGGAACAGGTGTCTCCCCCCATCCTTTCAGATGAGGAAGAACAAGGCATACTGTCAGAGGAAGTCAAGGCCTCTGCCTCCAAAGGGAACTTAAAATGGACTCAGGCAATAGAAGACCTTAAAAAACAAGTTAGCAGTTTACTAAAGGAGAACCAAAACAAAAATACTGAGGAAAATAACAACTTTAAAAAGAGGCTAACTCAATTGGAAAAGAGGTCCAAAAAGCTAATGAGGAGAAGGAGGTTTTAAAAAGCAGAATTAGCCAAATGGAGGAGAAGGTTCAAAAGCTCACTGAACAAAATAATTTGTGGAAAGAGAGAACTGATTTCAGGGAAACGAATGACTATGAGTTAAACCAAGCAGTTAGTAAACAAAATCAAAAATTTGAAAAAATAGAAGATAATGTGAAATAACTCATTGGAAATACAGCTGACCTGGAAAATAGATCCAGGAGAAATAATTTAAAAATTATTGGACTACCTGAATGCCATGATCAAAAAAAGAGCCTAGACATTATCTTCCATGAAATTATCAAGGAAAACTGCCCTGATGTTATAGAATCAGAGGGCAAAATGGATATTGAAAGGATTCATCGATCACCTCCTGAAAGAAATCTGAACAGAGAAACTGCTAGGAATATTGTGGCCAAATTTCAGAGTTCCCAGATGAAGGAGAAAATACTGCAAGTGGCTAGAAAGAAACAATTTGAGTACTGTGGAAATACAATCAGGATAACACAGGATTTGACAGCTTCAACATTAAGGGATCGAAGGGCTTGGACTGGAATATTTCCATTTTTATGATCTTTTTGGGATACAGTTCTAGAAGCAGTACTTCTGGGTCAAAAGGTATGCACATTTTTGTAGCTCTTTGGGCATAGTTGAAAATTGTTCTCCAGAATGGCTGGATCAGCCCACAACTCCATGAACAATGAATTAGTGTTTAAATTCTCCCACATCTTCTCCAACATTTATCATTTTCCTGTTTTGTCATGTTAGCCAATCTCATAGGTGTAATGTGGTATCTCAAAGTTGTTTTTGTTTGCATCTCTCTAATCAATAGTGATTTAGAGCATTTTTTTCATATGACTATAGACTACTTTAATTTTGTCCTCTGAAAACTGCTTGTTCATATCCTTTGACCATTTATCAATTGGGGAATGACTTGTATTCTTGTACATTTGACTCATTTCTCTATATATTTTAGAAATGAGGTCTTTATCACAGACACTAGTTGCAAAAATTCTTTCCCAGTTTTCTGCTTCCCTCCTAATCTTGGTTGCATTGGGTTTGTTTGAGCAAAATTTTTTCTATTTAATGTAATCAAAATTATCCATTTTGAACTTTAAAATTTTTTCTATCTCTTGTTTAGTCAAAAATTTCCCCATTCTCCATAAATCTGTTAAATATACTATTCCTTGCTCCCCTGATTAGTTTATAATATCAATCCTTATATCCAGATCATATACCCATTTGGATTTTATTCTTGTGTACAGTGTCAGGCATTGATCTATGCCCAGTTTCCACCACACTGTTATCCAGTTTTCCCAGCAATTTTTGTTGAACAGTGAGTTCTTATCTCAGAAGCTGGGGTCCTTGGGTTTATCAAACAGTAGATTGCTATATTCATTGACTACTGTGTCTTCAGTACCTAGCATATTCCACTGATCTACCCCTCTGTTTCTTAGCCAGTACCAAGTGGTTTTGATAACTGCTGCTTTATAATACAATTTGAGATCTGGTAGGACTAGGCCACCTTCCTTAGCATTTCTTTTCATTAGTTCCCTTGATATTCTGGACCTTTTGTTCTTCCAGATGAATTTTAATATTATTTTTTTCTAGCTCTAGAAACTAATTATCAAATAGTTTGATTGGTATATTACTCAATAAGTAAATTAATTTAGGTAGAATTATCATTTTTATTATATTGACTTGGCCTACCTGTGAGCAACTGATGTTTTTCCACTTACTTAGATCTAACTTTATTTGTGCAAAAAGTGTTTTGTAATTGTGTTCATATAGTCCATGAGTTTGTTTTGGCAAGTAGACTCCCAGATACTTTATAGTGTCTACTTTAGCTTTAAAAGGGGATTTCTCTTTCTCTCTCTTGTTGTTGGGCTTTGTTAGTAATATATACAAATGCAGTTGATTTGTGTGGGTTTATTTTGTAAACTGAAACTTTGACAAAGTTATTTATTATTTCAAGTAGTTTCTTACTTGATTCTCTGGGGTTCTCTAAGTATATAATCATATCATCTGCAAAGAGTGATAACTTAGTTTCTTCTTTGGCTATTCTAATTCCTTCAATTCCTTTTTCTTCTCTTATTGCTACAGCTAACATTTCTAGTACCATATTGAATAACAGTGGTGATAATGGACATCCTTGTTTCACCCCTGATCTTATTGGAAATGCATCTAGCTAATCTCCATTGCATATAATGCTTGCTGAAGGTTTTAGGTAGATAACACTTATTATTTTATGGAAAGTTTCATTTATTCCTATGCTCCTTTTGTCAAAAGCTTTTTCTGCATTTATTAAGGTAATCATGTGATAAAATCTTCTATAAAAAACTTTTTAAAATCTCTTTTTTTAACCTCTTCTAGTAATTCTTATTGAGTTTGTGTCCAATCTTCATTTTTCCTTGAAACTTTGCTTATAGATATTTTCAAGTCACTGTCTTCTAAGTTTATATCTTAAGTTTCCTTGTAACCATAGAAGATTTTTATGATCAGGTTCTTTTTGTTGTTGTTTGCTCATTTTTACAGCCTATTTCTTGACTTTCGACTTTTACAGTTGGATTCTGCTCACCTCGGGGAGGGATGGTTGGCCTGAGCTTCTGTAATTGAGCTTCTGTAAATTAATATGGAGGCCTTAAGGTTTTCAGTATTTCCAAGGTGGTATAATTAGGAGAAAGGTTTGGTCACTGTCCTCCTGCTCTGCCCTCTGGTCCTTCCCTAGGTAGGGCCCCTACTCCCTCATGACTGTGACTGCTTTTCCCTGCCCAGAAATGGCAACTAGGGACTGGGTAATAGCTAAAAAATGACACCAGATGTTGCACACATTGCTAGCACAAGGTCCCCTGACCAGATATCTGACCATATTTTCAATTATTTTTTTGTCTCTGTGCATTGGGCATGCTTAGTACTTTTACTTCAGCTTCTGTAGATACTGCCTCCAAGGCCCACAACCATTGCCACTTTTGTATGGCAACTCACCCTCTGAGTTCTGGGCCAGCCCCCTCCTCAGAGTCTACAGCTCTCTCTTTCTCTCTGTATTAGCCTGGGCTAGAATAATGACTCACTCTGATTTTTTTTTGTTGGCTTTTCTATTCAGAATTAAATCTGATATTTTGTGTAGTAGTTTTGTAGGAGAGGTTTTGGTAGAAATTTGGCAGTTGTGACCCTTTACCCCCTTGATTCTACCCCTCAAGCTGCCATCCTTTGGATGTTCTTTACCTTATAAATATCCCTCTGACAATATGCCACTGGTGGTGTTTTTCATCCTTCATTTTTGAAAAGGACCAATGACATTGTGGAATGAGGTCTTGACTTGAACATGAACTAGATTTAAGTGAAGCAGATATCAGTCTCATTCTCTCTTCCAAAGTCCAGGGGGAAGAAAAAAGTCAGGATGACTGGCAATGGCCTGGAATGCAATGAATGACCTTGACATCTTTGATGTCTGACCAAGCTCTATGTGCTCCACAGTGCCTGCTTTAGCATTTGGCCTACTTTGGCCATTGCTCATCTGTGATTCCACTAGAAGAAATCTTCACATGCTTAGGTAAACAATCCCCTAACCCACCAATGAGTTTAAGGCTGTCAGTTACATTCAACCTAGTTTGGCCCATCTGCCAAAACAATTTACTGGGGTGTGGCTGCTGTGCATGCTACAATTTCTTGAAGCCACAAGTGAAAGCTGGGTGAAGATGGACACCAAAGGTGGATAAGCAGTCTTGAAAAGTGCTCAGCAAGCTCTGATACCAGAGATATTAGTTCTGCCTGAACACCCTCATACATGGCACCTAGAATTGAACACAATACTATGCATGTTATCTGCACTTGGCAAGAAATAGAAAGATTATCACCTGGTCCTGGAAACTATACCTCTCTTAATGTAATCCAATGTTACATTTACTTTGGGGGCTATCATAATACACTATTGAATGATATCTATCTAGAAATTCACTAAAACCTCTAGTTCTTTCTGATTTGACATCCTATGCAATCATGTGTCACCCAGCTTATATTTGTGAAGTTGATTTTTGAAAACCTGATTTAAAATTTTACTTTCCTCCTTAAAAATATCAAATGCAGATTCAGTCCAATGTTACAATCATCCAAGATCATTTTCAATCTTATTTGGTCCCTAATATCCCTCCCAACATTGTCTCATCTTCAAATAGGATATCTGTCTAGGTAAATAAGGCCCTGAGGGTTCAAAGACTAGTATGAAAAATTGTACCTGCCCTTAAAGAAGTTAGGTTGCATTGGAGGAATACAAAATTAACACAGATTGCTTTGTTTCTATTTTTTATGAAGTGTTTTCTAGTGAACTTTCTGAGGAATTCCCCCTTTTATATACATCTTTAAGAACTTTTAAAAGCCAACTTAAAGAACTTCCAGCTGACTGAATGGAAGCAGACTATCTAGTTCCTCTGGCCTATTCGAGCAGAAACTGGAAATTTCTACCAGTTAGATAGTGATCAAGAAATCAAATGAGAAACTAGAATGACTTTATTAACTCCAAAACAACACAAAAAATAAACCAGAAGCCTGTGAAAAATAGAAAAGGGCATCTACCAGCAAAAACAGCACAGGCAATCAAAACTAGCCTCACAGCGCTGGGGGCAAGGCAAGGCTCTCTGAATGAAGACAGTAAAGGCAGAGGGCACTCTAGAAAAATACTTAGGATGATCAGAAAGCCTCACAGTAATCAGGCAGTTCAAAGATAAGGACTTGGAAGTTCTGGGGCAGCTATACTGAACTGCCTAAAGTATCAGTGCTCATATGAGGTATATCATTCTCAGGGGATCCAAGTTCCTTAGTACTCTATCTTGAATTGACAAAAAGAGCCCTGGAGATCCAGAGCTCTGAAACTCAAGGATGTGGAGTGGGGAATGGAAGAAAAGGGAGATTAACCCTTAGGAAGTAGCGGACAACCAAAGGACTCGGAGGGCCATGACTAAGTCCAAACAGAGATTATCAGGGACAGAAAGTGGCACTGGCACAAATCTCAATTCAGGACCCAAACCTGGAGAGATAAAAAAGAGAACACTTTCATCAGCATAATTATTGTAGATATAGAAATTCCCAAAAGAGTGAATAGCTCCATCATGACTGCAAGCAGAGACTTAAAGTTAAAATGGATTTTCCATAAGGATTACATAAATACCCAAATGAAATTAGCGAGATAAAAAGTGAAATAAAAGTTCTCGAGTAAAGAAGTGGTAACAGAATAAATAGCTTAGTATAAAAAAGTGGTAAACCTTACTCAATTAAAATACTCAATGATAAAGATAATGGACTGAACAGAAATCAATGACTCCATGAGATAGCAAGGAATATTACAATAAAATAAAAAGATTAAAGAAAATAAAAGAAAATTTTAGCTTTCTGATATGCAAACAACTGACAGTAAACAAATCATGGAGAGAGAATTTAAGAATCACTGGATTCCCTGACAACCATGATTTTTAAAAAAATCTTGTATACTATCTTTTCAGTTGAAAACTGCCCAGATCTATTAGAACCAGAAGGCAAAGTAAAATAATCCAGGATCACATGGTAAAAGAAATCACATAAGAAAAAGTGCTGGGAATATTAGAGCTGAAATAACAAATTCTCCCATTAAAATAAAAAAAAAAACCCACTGTAAGTTTCCAGAAAGAAGCATTTTTGAGATCACACAAGTCCTGGCAGGTTCTACTGGGAGGGGGAGTGGGAGGAAGAGAGAGAGAAAGAGAGAAAGAGAGAGCGAGATCTTGGGCTAAAATATTCTAAAAGGCAAAAGACAGAGGATTATAATCAAGAATAATGTATCCAGTAAAATGAGCAAAAACCTTTTTGGTGGTGGAGGAAGGGATGGATTTTAATGGATTAGAGGACTTTCAAGTATTTCTTATTAAAATAACAGAACTGATTAGGAACCTTGAAATATAAACACAATAGTCAAGAGAACCCTAGAAAAGGTAAATTTATTTGAGCAATTGGAAGGAACTTTATAATAATGTACTTCTAAGGCTTTATTGGGAGGAAAAAAGGAACACATTTCTCTTCAGAACTTGAATGTCTTCAAAGGATACTGAAGGGGTTAAATAAGAAAAGAAATAGGTCCTTGGGATCTGTTCTGAGGGGTTCAAGAGGGAAAAGAGGGAGTAAAAGAAATACACTAGTGTATAAAGGAGAAAGAAGTTGGAATTTGGGCTGTGCAAGAATAATCTATAAACATGGAGTAAGGGATGGGAGGGGTGTGTGTTCATCCTTTGTTGCCCAAGAAGACCATGCCATCAGAGAAATGATGGCATGACTTGTACTTGACTTTGTTTTGAGTGAGGGAGGACTGTACAGGTCACCAGCCTCACTTCTCCTCCAGAGCCATCTGAATCCAGCGACCAGATATTCATCAGAATGACTGGAGATGACCCAGGATGAGGCAATTGGGGTTAAGTGATTTGCCCAAGGTCACACAGCCAGTGAGTGTTAAGTGTCTGAGGTGAGATGAGAGAGTGGATATCAGATGAACCTCACTTATCTGAAATTGACAAAGGAAAATTGAATACACGGAGTTGGGTATAGAAGCAAAGCTGCAATCAAAACAAATCTAATTCTGAAGGAAAGATTAAAAGAGAAAGAAGTGAAAAAAAAAGAAAACAAAAAGAAGGGGGGAAAAGAACTAGAATCTAAGGGAACCTCCATGAAGTGGAGAACGACTGAATGAATTGTAGTATGTGGAAGTAATGATATTACACCTTAAGAAAGAAAGAAAGAAATGTTTGCAAACAATGTTGGGTAGTATGAACTGATGCAGAATGAAGTGAGCAGAACCTGGAGAACAATTTAGGACAACAATATTGTAAATAAATAACATTTTAAAAGAATGAAAAGTTCTTATCAATGCAACAGCTACTTATACCTCCAGAGGTCCTATGATAAAGCATGTTACCTACCTCCACAGAGATATGATGGACTCAAAGCACGCAAAGAAGCATTCATTTCTGGACATGACTGCTGTGTGGATTCATTTTTCTTGACTATGTTCATTTGTTATGAGCCTTTTTTCTCTTTATCTCACTTTTTTTTAACTTCAGGGGAGGGTAGGAGGAAAAAAGAGGTTATCAATTAAGATACCAAAAAAGAGGGCAATCAAAAGAAGCAAATTTTTTTTAAATGAGCAGAAGAAAACAGAAGGAAACTCAGAAGGAAGCAGAGATAAGGAAGTCAGTTTTGAAAGTGATTTATGGAATTATTACATACTTTTTAAGGCAAGAATTATAAAATGGAAATCCATAGTTTTCTTTTATCAACCTCTTTTCTGTGTTCTCTTGTTGTGTATGTTATATATATGTAGAAATGCTCATTTTATTTTTAGATTCTAAATCCAAAATTAAAAAATTAAAAACCCCAAATTTAATAGAATGCCCTGAATTGAACTTTTAAAAAATAGTTCCTCTCAAGTATTAGATTTATGAGCCCCTTTAATGTCTTTCACAGCTCATGTGATGGAACAAGTTGATGGTGGCAACAAAGAACAACTCCAACCTGGAGATGTGGTGGGAAAGAAGCGAAAAGCATATGATCCTTTCTTATAAATCTTCTTCATAAAAAACAAAATCAATACTTGCTCAATCCCTATTTCTTTTTGATTTACATTTGGGTTAGCAGGATCTTAGATGCCAACTACCTAAAGAGGAGCACAAGAGACAAAGCATTCTAGAAGAACAGAATGTTGTTTTAAAACATAAATTTCAAAAATGCTAGAAAGGAAAAAAATCTGTTCTGTTTTCCAAAATAACAAGTTAATAAGTTCCTTCTGAATTTTATTGCTACTAAAAATCCTGTATTTTACTCTGTTTTCCTAACATAAATCTATCAGAAGACATTTGCTATTCATTCCTCCTCCCACAGCTACTCTAAGCACACATGCCCTTCTCATCTCTCTTATTTCACTTTGGACCATATGGTTTAAATACAAAAAGCTTACCCCTCTTCTTCTGACCCTTTTTCCTCCCAAGAATCACGTTTTTATTCAAGTAAAAATTCATTTTTTCCACTTTTGATCAAATAATTCTCCTTTGAAATATGAAGTTCACAGCAAAAAGAAATTCAGGGTGTTTTCTCTGTTACATGCATCCCTTTGCCAAAGTATTGAATAATCAGAGTTACTTCAGCACCTTCTCACAAAAACTTCAGGTTTCTCTCTTACATGATGGTTGAAAAGAAGAGGGATCCACCATTCATTAACTAAAGTGTTATATCAGTGCCCTTTTTTATCACTGAATATATTTCAGTAATTTCTTTATTTCCCTGATCTTGTTAAGAAAGGCATAAAATTTTCCTCTAGACAAAAATTTGGTGTGTTCCCACCAGCTCTGCAGTATTTGGTTTCTATTTCAGAACTATGTTATAATAATTTATTTGGCCATTTTCAGTTTGAAGAGTATCCAACGAAGACATTGGCTGTAGATATTACTTATGGTCTAATGTTTGTTTATGGCCATAATATCTTATAGCCAGTCTAAGGAGAGTGAATGATTAATTACATAGTGGTGAAGCAGTGTGGAACAGTGGCCAGAGAGGAGTCTTCAGAACCAGAAAGACCTGGGTTTCAAGCCTTACCTCTGATCTATGTGGCCTGTGTTACCCTGGGTAAATCACATGATTCAAGACAAGTGCTCAAGGTGATGCTCTAAGACTAAGTTGCAGAGACATGTCAGTTGTTAGAGAAAGCTTCCTCACTGACAGTTCTCAATACCAGTGAAATTACAGGTTCAATCCACATCCCCATTCCTCAATTAAATATGGGCAAAGTGGTCCCTGTAGTGGAGTTCTCAGCTGCTTTATCCCATGAATTTTCCCTTGCTGCTTACTCAGCAATCTGAGGCATCACTGATGACAGTACTTGGCTCTTCAAATCAGCGGACAAGTAATCGCTTAGTCTCATACTGTGACCATAGCTTATTTACTGGGTATACATGCTGTGCTATTTGCCTCCCATAAGCCTGACAACCTACATTCAGATGACTGAGGAAAGTATAAGAAGCAAATGGGATGAGAGTAAGAGTATGCAGGTGGGGAAAGAGGATTGACTGGCCGACTGGCTTCACTCCTCATCTTCCTTCCCAGTTCCACTCTCCTTCCAGGAACATGGAAGAGCAGCCCACAACCCATGTCAAAATTAGAAACCAGGTGATTTGTCTTTGGTGTTCTCCTATCTCTTCTCCTTGACACCTCATTGGCAAGTGACCTATGCCTCATAATGTACCTGATTGCTTAAAGATTTCCTGTTGCAGTAATCTCTTCAGGTTAGCCCTCCCCATCCTATCCGAATTTACTTGTCTAATATTTCCTTGTTGTTGGAAAGCAGTCCTATAAATCAGTCTCTGGGGGGGCGGAGCCAAGATGGCGGAGTAGAAACACACAAATACACTAGCTCCGAACCCACAGGCCATGAAATATCTGTAGTAAAGAGCTGGCAATAAATTCGGGAACAGGAGAAGCCACATAACAGCAGAGCGGATAAGATTTCGTTCCAGAGGGGCCTGCAAACCTCTCGCAAAAGGTCCATCGTGCTGCGGACACGGAGCCCAGCCCAGCCCTGTCCCGGCCCCAACACCAAGAGGAGAAGATCCGAGCGGACTTCAGGGACGGGATCTCCAGAGGCTGCGCGGGTCCCTCCACCCACAGGTGATGGGGGTCTGTGAGAAGGTCTCTTTGGTGGGTCGAGAGGGGAGTGGGGTGCCCCCATATTCAGGCCCCCTCGGGAGGCAGCAGTGGAGGTGGGAGCAGACCGGGGCTCCCCAAGCAGGCAGTAGCCCAGATCCATTGTTGAAGGTCTCTGCATAAACCCCCTGAGGAAACTGAGCCCGTGAGGCGGCCTTGCCCCCACATGAGCACCTGAACATAATCTCACACTGAATAGCAGCCCTGCCCCCGCCCAAAGCCCTGAGGCTGGGAAGCAGCATTTGAGCCTCAGACCCCAAGCGCTGGCTGGGAGGATCAGGAGGCAAGGTGGGTGTGAGGAGAATATTCAGAGCTCAAGTCACTGGCTGGGAAAATGCCCAGAAAAGGGAAAAAAACCAAGACTATAGAGGGTTACTTTCTTGGTGAGCGGGTTTCTCCTCCCCTCCTTTCTGATGAGGAAGAGCAGTGCTCACCATCAGGGGAAGACACGGAAATCAGTGCTTCTACATCCCAGCCCACTCAATTGGATCAGTTCTGGGAAAAGGCCATAAAGAGCTCAAAAAATTTTCAAAATTATGTTAGAGAGGTGGAGGAAAAACTGGGAAGAGTAATAAAAGACTTGCAAGCAAAGTATGAACAACAGATCAGCTCCCTGCTAAAGGAGACACAAAAAAATGCTGAAGAAAATAATACCCTGAAAAATAGGCTAACTCAATTGGCAAAGGAGGTTCAAGAAGCCAATGAGGAGAAGAATGCTTTCAAAAGCAGAATTAGCCAAATGGAAAAGGAGATTCAAAAGCTCACTGAAGAAAATAGTTCTTTCAAAATTAGAGTGGAACAGATGGAGGCTAATGACTTTATGAGAAACCAAGAAATCACAAAACAAAACCAAAAGAATGAAAAAATGGAAGATAATGTGAAATATCTCATTGGAAAAACAACTGACCTGGAAAATAGATCCAGGAGAGATATGTTAAAAATTATGGGCCTAGGGGGGCGGAGCCAAGATGGCGTAGTAGAAAGACGCACATACACATAGCTCCGAACCCACAACCCATAGAACAACTACAAAGAAGTAACTCACGGCGAATTCTGCACCCAGAGGCCACAGAACATTGGAGCGAGGGAGATTTCTGTTCCGGAGAGACCTGCAAACCTCTCGTAAAAGGTCCTTCGTGCTGCGGACTGGGCGCCGGGACTGGGAGCTGAGTACAGCCCTGCCGTGGCCGCGGCACCGAGAGGAACAGATCCGAGCGGGCTTCAGGGACGGGATCTCCAGCGGCCGCACAAGTACCTCCACCCACAGGTGACGGGGGTCAGTGAGAGAGTCCCTTTGGCAGGTCGAGGAGGGAGTGGGGTGCCCCCATGGCTCGGGCCCCCTCGGGAGACAGAAGCTGAGGGGCAGCTGCAGACCAGGGCTCCCCAAGCAGGCAGGAGCCTGGATCCATTGTTGAAGGTCTGTGCATAAACTCCCTGAGGGAACTGAGCCTGAGAGGCAGCCCTGCCCTCACCTGAGCATCTGAATTTAATCTCACACTGAATCGCAGCCCTGCCCCCGCCCAAAGCCCTGAGGCTGGAAGCAGCATTTGAATCTCAGACCACAAACACTGGCTGGGAGGATCAGGAGATGAGGTGGGTGTGAGGAAAATATTCAGAGGTCAAGTCACTGGCTGGGAAAATGCCCAGAAAAGGGAAAAGAAATAAGACTATAGAAGGTTACTTTCTTGGTGAACAGGCATTTCCTCCCTTTCTTTCTGATGAGGAAGAACAATGCTTACCATCAGGCAAAGACACAGAAATCAAGGCTTCTGTGTCTCAGCCCACTCAATGGGCTCAGGCCATGGAAGAGCTCAAAAAGAATTTTGAAAATCAAGTTAGAGAGGTGGAGGAAAAGCTGGGAAGAGAAATGAGAGACATGAAGTCAAAGCATGAACAGCAAATCAGCTCCCTGCTAAAGGAGACCCAAAAAAATGTTGAAGAAAATAACACCTTGAAAACTAGCCTAACTCAATTGGCAAAAGAGGTTCAAAAAGCCAATGAGGAGAAGAATGCTTTCAAAAGCAGAATTAGCCAAATGGAAAAGGAGATTCAAAAGCTCACTGAAGAAAATAGTTCTTTCAAAATTAGAATGGCACAGATGGAGGCTAATGACTTTATGAGAAGCCAAGAAATCACAGAACAAAGAGAGAAGAATAGAAAAATGGAAGATAATGTGAAATATCTCATTGGAAAAACAACTGACCTGGAAAATAGATCCAGGAGAGACAATTTAAAAATTATGGGACTACCTGAAAGCCATGATCAAAAGAAGAGCCTAGACATCATCTTTCATGAAATTATCAATGAAAACTGCCCTGAGATTCTAGAACCAGAGGGCAAAATAAATATTCAAGGAATCCACAGAACACCGCATGAAAGAGATCCAAAAAGAGAAACTCCTAGGAACATTGTGGCCAAATTCCAGAGTTCCCAGGTCAAGGAGAAAATATTGCAAGCAGCTAGAAAGAAACAATTCAAGTATTGTGGAAATACAATCAGGATAACACAAGATCTAGCAGCTTCCACATTAAGGGATCGAAGGGCATGGAATAGGATATTCCAGAAGTCAAAGGAACTAGGACTAAAACCAAGAATCACCTACCCAGCAAAACTGAGTATAATACTTCAGGGGAAAAATTGGTCTTTCAATGAAATAGAGGATTTTCAAGCATTCTTGATGAAAAGACCAGAGCTGAAAAGAAAATTTGACTTCCAAACACAAGAATGAAGAGAAGCATGAAAAGGTGAACAGCAAAGAGAAGTCATAAGGGACTTACTAAAGTTGAACTGTTTACATTCCTACATGGAAAGACAATATTTGTAACTCTTGAAACTTTTCGGTATCTGGGTACTGGGTGGGATTATACACACACACATGCACACACGCACACACACATAGAGACAGAGTGCACAGAGTGAATTGAAGAGGATGGGATCATATCTTAAAAAAAATGAAATCAAGCAGTGAGAGAGAAAGATATTGGGAGGAGAAAGGGAGAATTGAATGGGGCAAATTATCTCTCATAAAAGAGGCAAGCAAAAGACTCATTAGTGGAGGGATAAACAGGGGAGGTGAGAGAAAAACATGAAGTCTACTCTCATCACATTCCACTAAAGGAAAGAATAAAATGCACACTCATTTTGGTATGAAAACCTATCTTACAATACAGGAAAGTGGAGGATAAGGGGATAAGCAGAGTGGGGGGGGATGATAGAAGCGAGGGCATGGGGAGGAGAGTGCAATTTGAGGTCAACACTCATGGGGAGGGATAGGATCAAAAGAGAATAGAAGTAATGGGGGACAGGAGAGGATGGAGGGAAATATAGTTAGTCCTATACAACACAACTATTATGGAAGTCATTTGCACAACTACACAGATTTGGCCTATATTGAATTGCTTGCCTTCCAAAGGGAAGGGGTGGAGAGGGAGGGAGCTAAAGAAGTTGGAACTCAAAGTGTTAGGATCAACTGTGATGTTCTTACCACTAGGAAATAAGAAATACAGGTAAAGGGGTATAGAAAGCTATCTGGCCCTACAGGACAAAAGAGAAGACAGAGACAAGGGCAGAAGAGGGATGATAGAAGAGAGAGCAGATTGGTCATAGGGGCAATTAGAATGCTTGGTGTTTGGGGGGGGAGGGGAGAAAAGGGGAGAAAATTTGTAACCCAAAATTTTGTGAAAATGAATGTTAAAAGCTAAATTAAAAAAAAAAAAAACAAATATTTTTCTCCCTACCCCCTATTGAAAATAAAAAGATGAACAAATTCCTGGTAACCAAAAAAAAAAAAATTATGGGCCTACCTGAAAGCCATGATCAAAAAAAGAGCCTAGACATCATCTTTCATGAAATTATCAAGGAAAACTGCCCTGAGATTCTAGAACCAGAGGGCAAAATAAGTATTCAAGGAATCCACAGATCACCGCCTAAAAAAGATCCAAAAAGAGAAACTCCTAGGAATATTGTGGCCAAATTCCAGAATTCCCAGGTCAAGGAGAAAATATTGCAAGCAGCTAGAAAGAAACAATTCAAATACTGTGGAAATACAATCAGGATAACACAAGATATAGCAGCTTCTACATTAAGGGATCAAAGGGCATGGAATAGGATATTCCAGAAGTCAAAGGAACTAGGACTAAAACCAAGAATCACCTACCCAGCAAAACTGAATATAATACTTCAGGGGAAAAATTGGTCTTTCAATGAAATAGAGGACTTTCAAGCATTCTTGATGAAAAGACCAGAGCTAAAAAGAAAATTTGACTTTCAAACACAAGAATGAAGAGAACCATGAAAAGGTGAACAGCAAAGAGAAGTCATAAGGGACTTATAAAAGTTGAACTGTTTACATCCCTACATGGAAAGACAATATTTGTAACTCTTGAAACTATTCAATATCTGGGTACTAGGTGGGATTACACACACATACATGCACACGCACACACTCATAGAGACAGAGTGCGCAGAGTGAATTGAATAGGATGGGATCATATCTTTAAAAAAAATGAAATCAAGCAGTGAGAGAGAAATATATGGGAGGAGAAAGGGAGAAACGGATTGGGGCAAATTATCTCTCATAAAAGAGGCAAGCAAAAGATTTCTTTAGTTTGGGGAAAAAGAGGGGAGGTGAGAGAAAAACATGGTTTACTCTCATCACATTCCACTAAAGGAAGGAATAAAATACACACTCATTTTGGTATGAAAACCTATCTTACAATACAGGAAGGTGGGGGACAAGGGGATAAACAGGGTGGGGGGGATGATGGAAGGGAGGGCATGAGGAGGAGGGTACAATTTGAGGTCGACACTCATAGGGAGGGACAGGATCAAAAGAGAGAATAGAAGTAACTGGAAGCAGGATAGGATGGAGGGAAATATAGTTAGTCTTATACAACACAACTATTATGGAAGTCATTTGCAAAACTACACAGATGTGGCCTATATTGAATTGCTTGCCTTCCAAAGGGAGGGGGAGGGGAGGGAGGGAGGAAAAGAAGTTGGAACTCAAAGTTTTAGGAATAACTGTCAAATACTGTTCTTGCCACTAGGAAATAAGAAATAGAGGTAAAGGGGTATAGAAACTTATTTGGCACAACAGGACAGAGGAGAGGATGGAGACAAGGGCAGAGAAGAATGATGGAGGAGAGAGCGGAGTGGTGATGGGGGCAATTGGAATGCTCGGTGTTTTGGGGTGGGGGGAGGGGACAAGGGGGGAGAAAATTTGGAGCCCAAAAATTCTGTGAAAATGAATGTTAAAAGTGAAGTAAATAAATAAATTAATTAAAAAAAAAAAGACAGGCAACCCACCTTTAAAAAATAAATAAATAAATGAATGAATAAATCAGTCTCTGTTAAACCAACCAACAAATGCATCAATAAGAATTTAAGTGTTTTCTAAATACTGTGTTTGGTTCTGGAGGTACAAAGACAGAAACAAAAGATTCTCTGCTTTCAAGGACTATCCAATCCCACCCTACCTTCCCAGCTCTAATTCTGTTGAGGTTTATAATATTTACAAGGATAGATAAATATAAAATATGTACGAAATAAATACAAGGCAATTTGAAGGGGAGAAAAACCAGCAGGTGGAGGTGGGAGGGGAACGAGAATGATGTCATGCTGGCTCTTGTGAGAGGTCGCATCAGAGCTTTGAAGGAAGGTAGGGATTTAGAGAGGCAGAGTTGGGAAAGGGAATACCTTCTTGTGGTGTTGTTGTGCTCATCCTTCGTTGCTGAAGAACACCATGCCATCACAGAGATGATGACATGACTTGCACTTGACAAGGGAGGGTTGTGCAGGTCACTAGGCTCACTTCTTCTCCTAGCCATGAGGAGACAGCCTATGCAAAGGCAGGGAAGTATAGTGTTGATGACTGATTACCTTTGGAAAGAGCAACGTTTCTTTGTATGAGTTTTCTATTGCTCTACATTGCAAAGACTCAATTTTTTTTTGAGAGTTAACCAAGACAGTCCGGTTACTTATTGACTACTCTCAATAACTAAAAGAGATAAGAAAAGGTGGGTCATAAGTGTCTGGACAACAAGGAAATTCAAGTCTAATGTTGCCCAGAGGGGTTTGCTTAATTAGTTATTATGTTTCTGTTCTGCCTCTGACACACAATAACCATAAGTCCAGGACAAGCCATTAAACTTCCATGTGTCTCTCAGTGGCTTAGAGAGAATGTCAATAGTAACAGCTTCTCTTAGAAACAACAACCCTGAGGCTCCTGCCCCTTCCAGAATGATTTACCTATTTTTTTCTTTTCTATTAAAGGGACCATCCCCTGACTACTTTTTAAAAAGGCCTATTCACTGAATGGGCATTACCTCAATTTAAGTGAGTACCTGAAAAGGCCTCAGCCCAAAAGGCCAATGTCTCCCATTGCATCCTGGGCCATCTCCAGTCATCCTGATAAATATCTGGTCACTGGATCCAGATGGCTCAGGAGGAGAAAGTGAGGCTGGTGACCTTGCACAGCCCTCTCTCACTCAAAACAAAGTCAAGTGCAAGTCATGCCATCATTTCTCTGCTGTCATGGCTCTCTTTGAAAACAAAGGATGAACACAACCTATCAGTAGACCGAGCTGCCTGAATGGGAACCCAGTTAGCTGGGTAACTCAGCTCATCCTCTCTCTCAGTGTAGCTCTCTCTCCCTGTCCTTCTCTTCTCCAAAGAAGGTAAATTTTGATGATCAGAAACTGCACAGTTAACTTGGGGTACATTGGCTAGATTCCTTTCCTTTCCTTCCCTTTCCTTCCTTTTGTCTCCCCTAAAACCTTAGACCCCCTTGCACTGTGGATTGAACAACTAAGGGTCCCTGCCCAAACTCCACTCAATGGCTGTTTTTGGACCCTCCTGGCTTACAGTAAATGTCAATAGTAACAGTTTCTCTTCGACACAAGAACCCTATATATTTTAGAAATGAGGCCTTTATCACAGACGCCAGTTGCAAAAATGCTTTCCCAGTTTGCTCCTTCTTTCCTAATCTTGGTTACATTGCGTTTGTTTGTGAAAAACTTTTCAATTTAATGTAATCAAAATTTTGTGCTTTATAATGTTCTCTGTCTCTTGTTTGGTCATAAATTTCTCCATTCTCCATAAATTTGACAAATATACCATTCCTTGCTCCCCTAATTTGTTTATAGTATCGCTCTTTATACCTAGATCATGTATCCATTTGGACTTTGTTCTTGTGTACAGTGTCAGGCATTGATTTATGCCCAGTTTCCACTACACAGTTATCCAATTTTCTCTGCAGTTTTTGCCAAACAGTGAGTTCTTATCCCAGAAGCTGGGGTTCTTGTATTTATGAAACAGTAGATTACTATATCCATAGAGCACTGTGTCTTGAGTACCTAACCTATTACACTAGTCTACCTCTCTGTTTCTTAGCCAGTACCAAGTGGTTTTTGATGATTGCTGCTTTATAATACAATTTGAGATCAGGTAGGGCTAGGCCACCTTCCCTAGCATTTCTTTTGATTAATTCTCTTGATATTCTGGACATTTTATTCTTCCAGATGAATTTTGATGTTAATTTTTCTTGCTCTAGAAAATAATTTTCTGGTAGTTTTATTGGAATGGCACTGAATAAGTAAATTAATTTAGGTAGAATTCTCATTTTTATTATACTAGCTCGGCCTACCCACAAGCAATTAATATTTTTTCCACTTACTTAGATCTGACTTTATTTGTGCAAAAAGTGTTTTGTAATTGTGTTCATACAGTTCCTGGGTTTGTTTTGGCAGGTAGACTCCCAGAGAGAACTGAGTCAAATTTACAAGAATACAAGTCATTCCTCAAGTGATAAAATGGTCAAAGGATACTAACAAGCAGTTTTCAGAGGAGGAAATTAAAGCTATGTATAGTCATATAAAAAAATGTTCTAAATCACAATTGAAAAGTTTTTGCACAAACAAACCCAATGCAACCAACATTAGGAGGGAAGGAGAAAACTGGGAAAGAATTTCAAAATTTCAAAACAACTCTGAAGCACCAAATCACACCTATCAGATTGGCTAACATGACAAAACAGGAAGATGATAAATGTTGGAGAAGATGTGGGAGAGTTGGAACACTAATTCATTGTTGGTAGAGCTGTAAGCTGATCCAGCCATTTTAGAGAGCAATTTGGAACTATACCCAAAGGCTACAAAAATGTGCATACCCTTTGACCCAGCAGCACTGCTTCTAGGACTATATCCCCAAGAGATCATAAAAATGGGAAAGGGTCCCACATGTACAAAAATATTTATAGCAGCTCTCTTTGTGTTGGCCAAAAACTGGAAATTGAAGGGATGCCCATCGATTGGGGAATGGCTGAACAAGTTGTATGTGAATGTAATGGAATACTATTGTGCTATAAAAAATGATGAACAGGAAGACTTCAGAGAGACCTAGAAGGACTTGTATGAACTAATGCTGAGTGAAAGGAACAGAACCAGGAGAACTTGGTACACAGTAACAACCACAGTGTGTGGGGAATTTTTTTCTCGTAGACTTCGCCCTTCACAGCAGTGCAAGGACCTAAAACATTCTTAATTTACTTTTGAGGCAAAATGCTGTCCACATCCAGAGAAAGAACTATGGAACTGGATTGCAGAATGAAGCAGATCATTTTCTCTTGTGTTGCACTGTGTTTTAGTTTGGTTTTTCTCATGGTTTCTCCAATTTATTTTAATTCTTCTATGCCATATGACTAATGTGAAAATGTGTTTAAGAATGTATGTGTAGAACCCATATAAGATTGCACATCACCTCAGAGAGGGAAATGGAAAGGAGGGAGAGAAAAGCTAAGACTTATGGAAGTGATTGTAGAAAACTGAAAACAAATAAATTAATAACAATAAAAAAAGAAAGAAACAACAACCCTGAGGCTCCTCCCCCTCCTAGTGTGATTTGTCTATTTTTTTTCTTTTCTATTAAAGGGACCATTCCTCTGACTACCTATTCACTGAATGGGCATTACCTCACTTTAAGTGAGTACCTGAAAAAGCTTTAGCCTGAAAGGTTATTGCATTCTGGGCCATCTCTAGTCATCCTGATGAATATCTGGTTACTGGATCCAGATGGATCAAGAAGAGAAAGTGAGGCTGGTGACCTTGCACAGTCCTCCCTCACTCAAAGCAAAGTCAAGTGCAAGTCATATCATCATTTTTCTGATGTTACGGTCCTCTTCAAAAAGGAAAGATGAACACAACACAAGACCAGTGAGGTGTTTCCTTCTTCAAGGAAATTCCAGAGCCATTCATTTTATCTTCTAGAAATGTTCTTATATGCAGTCTCTTACATTTACTCATTTACTACCTGTGTGACCTTGGGCAAGTCACATTCTCTCTAGAATCTCTGGTTCTTTCTGCATAACAGTATACACTCTGACCCTCACCCCAGTCCATATGCTTTCTCTCAGTATGCTCTCTTAGGTCTATGCCCAACAAATAGAAATGAAGAATTTTCCATTACTGGAAGTAATCAATCAGAGATGGGAAGAAACCTTTGTTTCTGAATGATGGCAAAGCATATTTCTGTTTAAGTATGGGTTGATCTAGATAACCTCTCAGGTCCTTTCTTACTTCTGATTCTCAATTCTAAGGTATTACCTCCTTCCTCCCAAAATTTACATTTTACAAAGTAATCTAGGTGATTTTAGAATCTTTTATTACAAGACCTCAGAAGTCATCTAGCTCAATCCCTTTATTTTACAGAAAAAGAAACTGACTCCATAGTGCATAAATAATTTGCCCAAGGTAACCCAGAGACAATATTTGAACCCAGATTCTTTGATGGCAAATTCATTTTGTTTCCACTGAACTACTCTCCTGATAATTTTCTGGATAGTTTCTTGCTTTCTTCTACTTCTTTCTAATTCCAGGAGTTCCTTGATTTTAAGAGTCTCAACTCCAAGGAAAACCTAGCTGCTCCATAATAACAAGCTGACTCACTGAGGAGGCAGAGGACAGATTCTTGGGAGGAGGAAGATGAACCAAGTGAAGGAGAAAGAATGGAAAGGTCACTAAAAAAAGCAAAAAAATTCATAAGAATGGAATGGTCAATTGATTGAACAGTAAGCTGTTATATCCTTATTAAACTGTGTGTAGTCTGAACATAAAGCGCCTGTATGTGGTCTGTCAATATAAAGTACTGAGGTCATAGAATGAGGGAGATCAACTATGGAATAGTAGATATAGCACTAGGCTTAGAGTTAGAAAGAACTGAGTTCAAATACAGTCTCAGTTACCAACTACATGACCCTGGATAAGTCACTTAACTTGTCTGTTCCATAACTTGTCACTTTCCTCATCCATGAAATGAGAAGGCTGAACTCAATGGCTTCTAAGGTCCCTTCTAGATCTAAATCTATTATCCCATGATCTTTTAAGTCTCTTTCAGGTGAAAATTCTCTTATTTCCACAAGCTACATGAAAATATTTCATTACTTCTGGGCATAGTGACACATATTTGTAATCCCTGGTTCTAGGCAGGCTGAGGCTGGCAAATTGCTAGAAGTCAGGAGTTCTGAATCAGAGTAGGATTAAGCTAATTATTAAGTAAAGCAGCAATATGGTAGGGGACAGGGGACAGGGAAGGAGGGAACCGGGCTGCCTAAGGAGGGGCAAGCTGACCCAGGTTAGAAATGGAGCAATTCAAAGGTTCCATAGTGTGATAGTGTGATCAGGTGTTTTAGTAGCTTATGTACTTTCAGTCTGAGAGAAATAAGGAGATTCCATCTAAATTATAATCATTTTAAAAACTCTTAGAACTCTGTAAACACTCCACAGACTATTCCTTCACTTTTTATGTTTTTCTTCTTTCCCTCAACTACATATGTGACCTTCACCTCTCTTGGACTCATCTATAAATGTAGGTGTTTGCCTCAATAACCTCTTATAGTCTCTTCTAGCTCTATCATGATATAATTATCCAGTAAAAATAAGCAACTGCCAACTATGAAATGTATTTAAGGCAAAACAAGAGAAACTTTCCATGCATATGCTCTCAGTTTTCCATCTTGCCAAACAAGTAGAAGGACAGTTCTTTAAGATCTGACAAATTGTGCTCAGGGCCCTAGAGCATTAAAGGATAACAGCTTGTCTCAAGCAAAACCAAACTAGGTCACCCTCAGCCTTGCTCATATTCTGTGCTCTGTATTAGGGAGAAAAATCCATGCTGGTATTAACTACCATGTCTTAACTGCCTCCTAACTCTGTTCCTGTGAGTCCCTTCTCTGATTGATGAATTTTTCCAGGAATCTCCATTTTAGAGAGCCCCGCCCCCACCCCTCCACCCAGTAGCCATTCTTTTTTATCTGAACTTAGCCAACATGCCCCTGACCATGTACCTCCCTACATATGAACTCCCCACCTTTTTCATCTCTCTTTTATGTGTTATCTTCTTTCATTAGAATATAAGTTCCTCAAAGACAGGGACTCTCTTTTTGCTTCTATTTGTATCCCTAGTGATCCCAATAATGCCTGGGACATGGTAAGCATTTAATAAATGCTTGGTAACAGACTGGACTAAGTAATTATTAATGTGAGATGTAAGATCACTCATAAATCAAGATAAAATAAAATGAGCTAGGCAACAGAAAGTAGTGCTCAAGAGTGATTAACAAACCATGCATGTAAACACTTTCCAGAGGTAATATTTCACCAAAATCCTCTACAAGGGAGCCAGGCTCTCAACTGCTGAGAAGTGTATAGAGAAGCTTAGGTATCTAACACCCACACAACGTCCCCGGGGGCCTCAGATTTAAAGTCCTTTTCATTAAGGATATGAACAGGCAGTTTTCAGACAAATAAATCAAAGCTGTATACAAACATATAAAAATGCCCTAAATCACTATTGATTAGAGAAACATAAATTTAAAAAAATCTCTGAAGTACCACCTCACACCAATCATATTGGCTGATATGACAAAAAGGGACAATGATGACTGTTGGAGGGGATATGAGAAATGTGAGACACTGTGAGTTGATCTAACCATTCTGGAGAGCAATTTGGAACTATGCCCAAAGGGCTATAAAACTGTTCATACCCTTTGATCCACCAATACTGTATATTTCAAAGACATCCAAAAAAGGGAAAAAAGAACCAAAAAGAGGGAAAGAAATATAAAATATTTATAGCAGCTCTTTTTTTTGGTAGCAAAGAACTGGAAATTAAAGGGATACCAATCAATTGGAAATGGCTAAACAAGTTGTGGTATATGAATGTGATGAAATATTGTTGTGTTATAAGAAATGACAAGCAGGATGATTTCAGAAAAACCTGGAAGACTTACATGAACTGATGTAAAATGAAGTGAACAGAACCAGGAAAATGCTGTACCCGGAAACAGCAATGATGTTAGGGTGATCAACTGTGAGTGACTTAGCTATTCTCAGCAATACAATGAGACAATTCCAAAGGACTAATGATGAAGCTTACTACCCTCCTCCAGACAAAGAACTGATATTGCTTGAATACAGACTAAAGCATGCTACTTTTCACTTTCTTTCATTTTCTTTTATTCAAGTCTTCTTGTACAAAATTATTAATACCAAAATTTTTTACAAGATTGCACATGCATAACCTATATCTGATTGCTTACCATCTCAGGGAGGGGAAAGAAAGGAGGGATAGAATTTGGAACTAAAAATGTTAAGAAAAAAACTCACAAATGTTAAAATATTGTTTTAACATGTAACTGGGGGAAAATATACATTAAAAGACAAAAATAAAAAAATCAAGTCCTTTGCATTTGGGGCAATCTAGTAGGGTAGCTTCATTAGACAGAGCCAAATAGCAGAATCTTCTAATTTGTCTCCACAGCTTTTCTGCATTCAAGTACTACATGTGTAAAATGAACCAGCATATAAACCAGTGTGTGCACCAGCATAAACAGCTACTAATTAATTAAGCACCTGCTCTATGCCAGACACTGTGCTAGGTGCTAGGAACAAATACAAAAGCAAAACATCACCTTCCCTCAAAGAGCTTACAAGGAAGACTTCATTTAACTAGAAAATGGATGTTGACCTGCATTTTGAGGAAAACAAGAGATTTTAGTTACACAGAGGTAAACAGGGAGTTAATTCCAGATGAGGAAGAGTCTGTGTAATAATATTAAGACCAGAGATAGAGTTCCACAAATGAGAAACAGCAAGGCTAGTTTTATTGGACCGTAGAATGCAAAAAGGAGAATACTTTGAGGTAGCAAGACTGGAATGGTCATTTTTGGTCTGTTTATGAAGAGCTTTGAATGCCAAACAGAGGAATTTGTATTTGATTTTAAGGCAAAAGGGAGCCAGCAGCATTTGGTGAGTAGGGTTGTGAGATGATAAAAATATGTATTTCTGGAAAGGAAAGAAAAAAACCAGTATCAACGAGACATAAAAAAAATACACAGAAAAGATAAGAAGGAAATTCAGAAAAAGTTATAGCAAGACTGTGATTGTACTATTATTAAATATATTATAATGGCATGTACTATATATTAAATATGATATGTACTATATATTACATAAACATATATACCATACATAAATAAATATGTATACCAATAAATATATTCTATTATTAAATATACAATTATAGATATAACAAGTATTGTCATAAACTCATGCTTTTTGTGAATAACCCTTTTTCTGTGTTTTGCATATAGAAATGTTTACATGAGCCCTGTTTGTCATTTTCTAAAAAACATTCCTTAAAAATCACTCTAGAAGCAGTGTGGGTGAAACTTTGGAGCAAGGAGATACTTGATGGAGAGAGTTATTACAGTAGTCCAAACTACAGGTAATGCTCTCCCCTTCCAGTTTTACATTTCATAAATCCTCTCATTTGTCATAGGATCATAGCATTTAGAACTGGAAAGGATCTTAGAGATTACTTAACTTATGTTTGCCTCAGTTTCTTCATTTGTAAAACTGGGATAATAATAGCACTTAATTCCCAGAGTTGTTGTGAGGATCAAATGAGATACTTGTGAAGTGTTTTGTAAATCTTAAAGTGCTATGTAAATATTAGTTTCTGTCATTATCATCATCATTATCCAATCCAATCTCTTCATTTTATAAATGAGGAAAATGGGGCTCATACTAAGGGAAGTACTTGTCCAAGGTCACACAAGTTGCTGAGTTCAGATTTGTAACTTAACTCCCAAGCCAGTATTCCTTCCAATACACTATTCTTGGATAGTCTAAACCCTCTGAGGGTTGTAAGAAAGTGTTAAGAAGGAAAGAAATTGACATAAACCTATAATGCTAAGAGTCTGAGAAACTGTCATTCAGGCATGAGTTGACAGTCAGATAGCAATTTGACTGGGACACAGAGCAAGTAGCCATGTTCATGGTAGATGGAGATAACAAGGTATCCCTCTTACAAATTCACTAACTTTATAACATATGCTATTCATATCAGATTTTTTTATTCATTTAGTCTTCTTTGTTTGTATGCCCTTTCTGCTTTTCCTATCCTTTTCCCCACTGCATGGATCTTCCTATTTCATTTTTACACCTGGCAATTATTTAAAGTGCCCACTGCAAAGTGATTTAGAGCACTCTAAGTCTTGCAACTGGGACTCTGGAGAAAAGGGTGTTATGAGGAATATTAAATAAATAGAAGAATTATGCTCGAAAGGTCAAAAGGCAGAATTAACTGTTAAGGGCTCAAGAAACTTTAAACATTCAATGTCAAATCTTGCCCTAGAAGCATTCACTCAGAATCAGTTATGACTGTGCTGTCACCAGGTCATAAATGTACAGCTGGAAAGGACCTTAGAGGTCATCAAGACTAAACCTTTCATTCTACATCTGAAGCACAGAAAGGTTAAATGTTTGCCCAGGGTTCCTCAGGTAGTAAGTGCTTGAGGCAGGTTTGGAACTCTGGTCTTCCTGACTCTAGGTCCAGTACCCTATCTACTGTCCCATATTTTGCCTTACAAAACATCTTCACAGTAACCTTGTAAAGCAGATAGGGTATTATTATCTCCAAATTACTGATGAGGAAACCGAGGCAGACAGTGGTTAAGTGACTTGCCCAGGGACATGCAACTTTAAGTATCTGAGGCTGGATTTGAACTCAGGTCCAGCACCCTATCTACTGTGCCACTTATTGCCTTGTGAAGTAATAATGTATGTGTTATTATTCTCATTTTACAGATGAGGGAACTGAGGTTCAGAGAGATTAGTGAAACTCAAAACCAGGTCTTGTAATAGCTAGTTCAGCACTCTTTTTTCCTCTACGTTCTGTTGCCCCAGACTATGTGCTTGTCCGTGTGTGTGTGTGTTTGTGTGTATGTGTGTGTGTGTGCGTGTGTGTTTGTGTGCATGCATGTGTTCGGGAAGAGGGAGGGGTTTGCTGCAGTAGGGTACTGTATTCTACAGACAGCCACCTCAAAATGAAAGGATTTGGCACCCACTCATTGCTCCAGTGATTATATTAGCTCCTGTTGCTTCATTTCAACCTGATTGAACAAGCGTATATTAAGTACCTACTGTGTCTGCACCATACTAACTACTAAGCATGAAAAGCTCTCAAAACCACTCCCCTCTTCTAAATGCAGAGCCTAGCACATAGCAGATAATAAATAAAATGCTTGGTGATTGATTGACAATAACTACACAATTTTGCTCTTTAGAGAAGCATTTAATAGGTATCATCAGGATATAGATTACAAAAGATTTCTTAACTCAGGAATGAATATGTTAATCCAGAGTAAACTGAAATACCAAGCACATGAACCATCAGGGGAATCCTTAGTTCAATGATACCTGTTAATGAGTTCTATATAGCACAAGTACAATCCTTAAGAATAACCCTAAAAATATAAAGCACAAAATGATTTCTATGAAGAAATTATTAAATTTGTCCTGGGTATTTCTGTGCTACGTCTATGTAAATAAGATGAGAAAGAGATAGAGAGGGACAGAGACAAAGAGTGTGACAGAGAAAGACAGAGACAGGAAGAGAGAAACAGAGATACAGAGGATGGCATAGAGATAGAGACAGAGAAATATATATATATATATGATAGGGACAAAGAGAGACTCTAAGAGAGAGACAGATAGACAAAATCATGTCTTTGCCATGTGACTCAGCTCCAGATCAGAGCGTAACTAGATGTTGACCTGAACTAAGCTCAGTATGGCATAATAGATAGGTTACTAGTCTTGTAGTTAGGAAAACTTGGATTCAAATCCTCCTTAAGATAGTTAGTTACTAGCAGTGTGAGAGTTTGATTAAGTCAAATTGACCTCACTGTGCCTGTTTCTTCATCTGTAAAATGAGGGCCTATGTAATGTAATGTAATTGGTCTATGTGTAAATGTAAAACTGGCCTATCAGGTTTCTTCCAGCTCTAAATCTCATGCTCTCCCCTCACAGTTGCAAGGTAAGAGAAAGAGAAGGGAATGTCAAAGGCTAAACCTCCAAAAGCCCTGCCCAAAACTTATAGTTGACAAAAGAATTTTAAACACAGTCTGTAGTCAAGGAGCAGACAGTCTCTAACCTGTGAGTGGCCAGAGCCAAACAAAGCAGGCTAGAAGTAGGTGAGTCAAGAATCAAAGAGTGGTTTAATTAATTTCAGAGTAAGGAAAACAAGTTTGCAAACCAAAGTTCCCCTGAGACTGGGACAGGGGTAGGGCATATAAGCCTGAAAACCACAAAAAGGCAGAACCCAACACAGTCATTCTTAGGTCTTGAGCAAACATTTCCCACAGAAGGTCCACATGCATTTTTGAGACAATACAGGTGTCCTTGACTCCTATGGGAACAGTCCTTAAGTCATTAGAAATGTGGAACCTTGTGCTTGTCTCAAGTCATAAGGGCTGTTGAACCATGTAATTATTCAGTGGGGTACAGAATTAGAGTTAGCGTGGTGGGAACAGGAGTGCAGCCCCTGATTTGGTTCACTTAGTGGTTATGCAAGCACAAGAACTGTTAGTGGAAGGAGATGAGATTGATGAGTCTCTGCTGTAGCACCAGTTTTCAAGTCAGGAACCCCTGCAAAATAATCATCACACACAGTCAGACTAGGTAACACGCAATTATCTGTCTCCCCTCAGCTTCATCTCCTTCGATGTGATACAATGTTGCATGTTGGAACCTTGGAGACGATAAAATGCTTTTCTTCATTGAAAGTAATGCAAACAGGAGGCAGATTGGAAAGGATATTGACTTCCATTATACTGCTACTGTTTTCCCCTCTCAGGCTACCTTTCATCTACTAAGCATTAATCTTGTATGTATTGATTTATGTCTATGTTCTCTCCCCTCCCTCCTTAGAATGTAAACTCCTAGAGGTCAGGGACTGCATTTTTTTTCCTTTTTCTTTTTATCACCAGAATTTAACACAACGCCTTCAACATACTCAATGTTTAAGAGGTGTCTGTTGATTGGAAGTTGGATATATGAAGAGTTGAAGTTCGGAAATGAGGTTGGTACTCTACATCCCAGTAAAGGTGATAATTTAGGCCATGCAAGAAGATGAGATTGTAAATGAAGTGAGTAAGAAGGCTAAGGACAGATACTTGGGAGAAGGAAGATGAAGTAGTGAGGGAGATCAGAGAGAACAGTGGCACAAAAACCAAGAGAAAATAGAATAGCTAGAAAGAAGGGATGATCACCAGTGTCAGATTCTACAAAGAGAGCTCTGTCTCTGTCCCTCTCATCTTATCTCTACAGATACAGTCCAGAAATGACCAAGAGGCATTAATCAGTGCCATCTTCTTTATAGAAATCATTTTGTGCTTTATGTTTTTAGGGTTATTCCTAAGGATTGTACTTGTGTCATATAGAACTCATTAGTAAGTATTGTTGAGATTCTTGAACAACCCAAACAACAGAAATGCAGAAGAAGTGAATAAATTTAACAGTCAAGGACAGCAAGGGCAACAGAGGACAGCAGGGAGATTGGTAAGAACCTTCTTTCTAAATGTACACAAGAAGTCCAGGGTAAAACCCCAAGCCTGCTGGAAGCTATGAAGAAGAAGTAGGCCTGGGACATTATGGATGTAACCTGGCAGCACTCTGCCAACAAATGAATCAATGTTTGTTTGTTTGTTAGTTTTTGTGGGACTATGTTATGACATGGGGGAGGGTATCTGAAAGGTGGTAGAAGGGAACAGGAGGAGAATGAAGAATCTGTGATGTGCCTAAGTTAAAATAGGGGAAGGTAACCCTTATGATATCAATCGGAGAAGACCCTGTAAAGAAATGGATGAGAAAGAGGAGGGAAGAATGAGAAAGATGAGAAATGAAGGAGGCTTAGTTTTACTAGTAGGAGGGAGTTCCACTAATGAATGTTCCTATAGGTGAAGAGAGATGGTTTATGAAGGGAAATGAGGACCTTGCACTGGACATGTTCTGAGAGATTCAGTTGCATGAAAAATCCATTTGTCCTACCTCAAGAGGAAGGAAGCTGGGACTCCTGGGGGCAACTGGAACCTAGCAGAGTGGGAGGACAAGGACTCAGGGAAAATCTAGAATAAACAGAGAGGATAAAAAGTGAAAAGTGTGAGAGAAACTCTTGCTGCAAAGGGGAACAAAAATTAAAATTTAAAAATCTAATGAATAGGATTGGTTGAAGGGGAGAAGAAGAGGGAATCTATTTAACTGAAGGGAAAAAAGAGGGAGGGAGGGAATTATGAAACCAACTAACTGCAGGAAAGAAAAAGGAACTAATAAGCAAAACAGCAAAGGTAAAGAGATAACAAACAAGAGAAGAGGATCAAAGTTGAGAGGAAGAGAACCAGTGGGAATAAGGCCATATTCTTAAAAATTAAGAGAAAGTAGCTGAAATAATATATTGCTGTATTTAAAGCAGAAAGAAAAAAATTGTAACTTGAAAGAACCCAATATTGAAGAAAAATATAAACTTAACTCTGATAACTTTAAATGTGAGCAGATTAAATATTCCAATGAAATGAAAAAGAGCAACAGATTGAGCAAGAAAACAAAACTCTACATCTGTTGCTTATAAGAAACACACTTTAAAAATAAGATATTCTTGAAAAATTGAGGGGATAGAAAAAAATTTACTATGCACCAACTGAATCCAAAAAAGCAGGAGTTGCAATCATGCTATCTAACAAAACAAAAAGAGATAGGGATAAAGAAAGAGACTTCATTATGCTGAAAGGAACCATAAGTAACAAACCAATAAAAGTAAAAATGTTATATACCCCAAATGCCTTATCAACCTAATTCATAAAGGAAACATCTAAGTTCCATGAAATCATAGATAGTAACGCTTTAGTGACAACAGATTTCAATATCATTCTCTCATTTTTTGGATAAATTCAACAGAAAGATAAACAAAAGAGAAAATACAGAACTGAGCAAATTGCTAGAGACACTAGAGTTAAAAGACTCATGGAGTCATCTAAATAGGACAACAAAAGAATATACATATTTCTCAGCTCTATTTGAAATGTTCACAAAAATTTACCATGTAATAGGGCACAGAGATACTGCAAACAAATATAAAAAGGTAGAAATAGTTAATTCTTCATTTATAGACATAACACAATACAAAGAGTAATTGGTTTAAGGACTACAGACAAAAGACAGACTCAAATGGAAACTTTGCAATGAAATACTAAATAATAAGTGGCTCAAAGAACAAATATAGAAACAATTAATAACTGTGTGAAGGAAAATAATAATGATGAAACAAAGTACTAAATTTTCTGGGATGCAGTTAAAGCCATCCTCAGGGGAAATTCACACCCCTACAAACAAACGTTAACAAAAGAGAAAAAAGGGGTTTAATAAACTGAATGTAAATCTTTTTTAAAATTAGAAAGCCAACAAATAAACTTAAATAAGCACAAAAGGGAGATGTTGAAATTAGAAAGGAATTAAATATAGAAACAAAAAGCCCCATAGAAATGATAAATAAAAACTAAAAACTCATTCTTAAAAAAGCCAAATAAAAGTGATAAACCATTAGCTAATCTGATTATAAAGAGAGCAGGAAGTCAAATCAATAAAATAACAAATGAAGAACATTAAATCACAGTAAAACCAGAAGCAATAAAAGAAATAATTAGAATATACTATACATAATTATAGGTTAACAAAACTGAGAACACAAAAGAAATGAAGGAATTCTTCCAAAAATATAAAATATCTAAACTATCAGAAAACCAGACAAAAATCTTAAATAACTCAATCTCATAAAGGGAAAGAGATCTAGCTGTAAAAGAAAAACTAAAGAATAGAAAATTCTGGTCTTGATGAATTCTCAGTGGAATTTATCAGACGTTTAAAGAATAATTAGAATTCTTTTCACAAAGTATTCTATTCTAACTACAAAATGCCTAAAATATCTGTAGATATACCAAAGCACACAATTCTCTGTATTGCAGATAGCCTTTTCCTTGAGAACCCATGGTTTAAACTTATTGGCTATTCACCAAAGACCCCTCTTCACTCCTTTCGGCTGAATGAACTGGCTCATTTCTAGTGCCTAAGAATGTATAGAGCCTCAGATCTGAGGTAAAGAAGGAAGACTGAAACCATGTCCTTTAGTCTTACCTCTCCTTCACCTACTTCATCTAAACTGTTGCCAAATCTTGTCTATCCTACCCGCCCAGCAGCTCTCACATGTCTCCCTTCCTTTCTCCTTCAGAGGGTGCTACAATAACAACTCTAGATTAGACCATCATTGCCTCTTGCTTAGACTGCTGTAATAACCACCTAACTGGTCTCAAGTCCTTCCTTTCTCCAATCTATCCTCCACTTCAAAGCCATATTACCAAGTCAGTTCTGATCAAATCACTTCCCTGCTCAAGAAGCTCCAATGGCTTCCTTTTGCCTCTAGGATAAAAAATACAAACTTCTCATTTTGGCGTTTATAGCCCTCCACAACCTGACTTTAGCTTATGCTCCTAGGGTAATTGCACGTTACTTCTCTTCATACGTTCTGCATTCTCACCAAGCTTACTTGCACTTCACTATATACAGCATTCCGCCATAAATGTTACCTGCTCAACATATAAAGACTGCTCCCATGCCTTTACACAGGTTGTTAATGAACTCCCACCTCACTTCAGTTTTCTGGAACTTCCAAGTCCATTCACGACCCATCTCAAATGTGACCTCTCTGAAGAGATCTTTCCTTATCCCTCAATTGTTAGGGCTCCCCAATCACTGAATTTATTTCATTTATGTTTTGTTTTTAATTTATATGTGAACAGCCTGTATCTCCTCTCCCTCCTACCCATCAGAATTCACAAACAAACTGAAAGGCAGGGACTATCTGACTTTTATATTCATGAGCTCTCTATCTAGCATACTTCCTGGCACATAATAAGGGCTTAATCAATGTTTGTTGGTTAAGTGAGTGTACGGAGGAGATTGAAGCCTTTGGGGCATTTAAGAGGAAAGGAAGTCCCCAGAGTTCATGAGAAGGAAAAGGCCTCAGGATAACTGGGAAGACGCAAGTGAACAGGTACATCTTTACTTGATAAGATCAGCTCCCTTTACTTGTATGTTATGCCTTAGGGATTCCTATAAAAGGAACAGGGGAGAAGGCAGAGATTTGAACATCACCCCATGCCTAGAATCATAACTCATAGATTTATTGCTGAAAAGGACCTTAGAAGTCATCACATCAAATATCCTCACTTTACAGATGAGAAAACCGAGGGTCACAGAGGCAAAAGGCTTTGCCTAGCCCAAGCTCACACTGCTAAAGTAAATGGCGTATCTGGGATCAACTGTTTTTGTTGCTGTTTTGTAAAATATGTCTTTTTTATTATACCTAGAGGGAGATCCTGAGACCTTATATAGGAGTCAGTATTAGAAGTACCCATAGAAATAATCTAGTCTCACTTCTTCATTTTTCAAATGAGAAAACTGAGGCCCAAAGAAGTAAGGATCAATTTTCTTTAATACATCTTCTTTATTATCTTGCCTGGAGGCAGGCATGGAGGGAGGGGGGATACTGAGCCATTATAAAACACATTAGATTGTGAGGTCCTTAAAAACAGGGACTTCTTTTTCCTTTGTATCCATAGCACTTTAGCACAATGATGGCACATGGTAGATACTTAATAAAAATGCCTGTTGACTGATGAATAACAATGAAAGAGTCCTTAGACATCATCTAGACAAAACCTTTCATTTTATGGAGAGGCAACTCTGCCCCAGAAAGATTAAGCGACCTGTCCCTGGGTACAAAGGTGTTGAAGGACATAGCCAGAATTCAATCTCAGATCCTCTGTCTACAGATAAAGTATTCTTTCCATTGTACCATGTTCCCTTGAGGGAAATTGCCAGCCTGGTTTTCCAGAATGTTTTCAACTGCTTATTCTCCAGATTAGCCCAATATTTAACAACAGATAAATGCTAAGGATGCTTCTGTTCCTTTCCCTTATTCTCCTCTTAAGTTAGTTTTCTGAGCATCCATCTGGTAGCCTTAATTTGTCAGGGGTCTGAGTCTTTTTTTCATGCTATTTTTGGAATGGGGATCATTTTCCAAAGCCCTGGCTATATCTCTTCACTGATCTTGTTTAAGGAATGGAAAGCTGAGTTTTCATATTTCCAGAACCTTCCAAATCTTTGTCTTTGGCACAACTTGAAAGAAGATGAGAAGGCTCAAACCCGAAGTTGTGTAGGTACCCTGTTAATTAAATTAATACCTTAGGAGCTGAAAGGGCTCTTGGGAAGTTATCTTGCCCAACTCCCTGTTTATGCAGATGCAGAACCTAAGGACCAGAGAGTTGTAGTGACTTGGCCAATATGATGCAAATTGAAATTGACGGGGGTGAAATTGGAACCCCAAGTTCTTTGCCTCTGAATATAGCATGTTTTCCACTTGCCTGGGTATACTGTCAATGCAACAACACCTAGTGCTATGGACCTCCAAATGAGAAATATTTACCTAACAACTTTAGATTTGAAAAGTACTTCCTTCCCCCCTTATTTCAGCTGAACCTCATGGCAATCCTGCAAGTCACACATGAAAGATGTCATTATATCCATTTTAAAGAAGAGATAAGTAAGTCTTTCAGATATAAAGTGACAGTGGTCACTCAGCCAATCATTCAGTCAGTCAATAGGCAATTATTAAGTGCTTTCTATGTGCTAGTCACTGTGTTAAAGTGTTGAAGATATAAAGAAAAGCAAAAGATAGTCCCTGCTGTCAAGGAACTCACATCTAATGGAAGAGACGAAGTCAAAACAACTATGTATAAACAAGATGTAAAAAAATAAATTTGGGGACATCTCAGAGGAAAAGCTTAGTATTAAGGAGGACTATAGAAATTTCACTTGCTCTTGAAAATCAGGAAGAAGAGGCAAGGAGGGTACATTCTTGGTATGGGGGACAGGCAGTGAAAATGCCCAGAGTTAGGATATGGAGTATATTGTGCAAGGAACAGTATGGAGGCCGGTGTCACTGGTCAAGAGAATACATTGGTAAGAGTAATATATAAAAAAAAAGATTAGGAACCTAGGAGGGACTAAGTTGTAAAAGGCTTTGTATATTTTATCCGGGAGGTAATAGGAAGCCAACAGAGTTGATTTAATATGGTGGTGACATGTTCAGACCTGTGCTTGAGGCAGATTAATTTGACAGCTGAGTGGTCAGATGAACTGGTATAGGGAGAGATTTGAGGCAGAAAGCCCAAGCAGCAAGCAATTATGATATTCAGGCAAAAGTTATTAAGGGCCTGAACTAGGATAGCCACAGTGTCAAAGGAGAGAAGGATTCATAGGGAGATGTCACAAAGGCAGAAACATTAGGACTTGGCAGCAGATTAAAGGTAAGAGGTAAGACAGTATGAGGAATCAAGGATAACACTTAGGTTGTGAGTCTGGGTAGCCATGAGGATGGTAGTTCTATCAGTAGTAAAAGGGGAGTTCAGAAGGGGGAGGTTTTGGGGGGAAAGAGCAAGTTCAGTTTTGTATATAGTTTACTATATGGACAGGACATCCAGTTTGAGATGTCCATCAGGCAGTTGGAGATATCAGTCTGGAGGTTAAGAGAGAAGTTAATGCTGAATAAGTAGATTTGAGAATCATTAGCATAGAGGTGATAATTGAATATATGGGAGCTGATGAGATCACCAAGGGGGAAAAGAGGAGAGGACCTAGGAGACCCATATTAACAAGTATGGCCTAGATTCAGCAAAAAAAACTAAGAAGGAGTAGTCAAATAGGTGGGAGAAGAGTAAGAATAAAGTAATGTCACAGAAACCTAGAGAAAAGAGAGTATACCTAGTAAATGTCAGAGGCAGGTAAGATTTGAAAGTTGGTCTTTCTGCTCCTCAGCATGGTGTTCTATCTTTGACCATATTCTTTGTATATTAGGCATTCAACTTCATTCATTGGATTTGTATTTACTGAGTATCTGTTATACGTAGGTCACTATGCCAGGTTCTATGGGAGCCACACGAAATAATTCTTTGGTTGGCTAAGAGTTCAGAGACTTCTAAGAAAATTGACAGGAGTGTGAGGGAATAGTGATGATCTGAGGGTCTTTTCCTTGCATGTGTTAAGTTTTTCATGCTCCATATGGATGAAGGCTGAAGTGGTTCTCCTGAAGTGGGTAGAGGACAAGTGCCAGAGATAGAGGGATCTAAGGCAAGGGTCTTTTACCCCAGATAACGTCCCCAGAACCCAACAATGACTGACTCATCCCAGCCCAATTCTGTTTCTTTACCACCACCACCCCCACTTAGTACACACAAGACATTCACAGATAGTCAGTGAACAGTAAAACTGAATTAGGGATATTATAAGTTTAGGGTACACCTCAGAATCCACAAGACTAATAGGCTCTTCTGTTTTGGAGAAAGATAAAAGTCTTCAAGAAGGACATCACCAAAGAAGTAGCCCCTAGTCATTTCTGGAGGTTCAGGCAATGGGCATCATGTAACATGGTAGGAGGTCAGCTTTCCCCAAGTGATGGGTTCCTGTTAATTACGTTAAAGGTTGATCTTTCTCACTTGAACTAGATTTCTCTATCTGTGAGTCTCTTTGACATCTCATCTTCTTTACAGGAGCATCCCACAGAAGTCCTTCAGGGAACTGCCCCAAGTCCACCCAGAGTAGGGTTGTTACACATGGAACATTTGAGGGTTTACCCTGGTTAAGCAGATCAGGTTTATAAAAGTTGTCATACAGGATTTTAGTGGTTAATAACACAATATCTAATATTTGCATATTACTAAATCATTTTCAAATTCTTTCAAAGTATCACTAGTTTGATTTTACAAAAGAGACAACTGAAGTCCAGAACTTCATTGCATAAGGTCATATGACCATTGGCAAAATCAGTACTAGAACCCAGGTCTCCTGACTCAACAAAACACTGACTCAGAATTAGAGCAAGGACCAGTTTGTTCACTTGATTATTCATTTGTTTTCTTTTCTTCTTGTCTGTCTTCACATCCCCAGTGTCTAGCACAGTGCCCGGCACAGAGTAGGCACTTAATAAATGATTTGATTTTATATTGTCCCACCCTAAACCTACTACATGAATTCCATGGCTTCAATATTTCCTGTGAGAGAGAACTCATTGCCTAATGAGGCAGTTGCTTGTTCTACAATCCCGCTCTCTGGCCCAGCCCCAACACTGCCTATTGTTGCTCTCTCTCTCCTTTTCCCTTCTCAAAAGCAGCTCACAGGATAGATGTTAAACTCCTATTCCAATGCTCTTTCCACTCCACTGCATTGCTTATTATATTAAAGAAATAGGGCATAATGTTGAACTAGACAGTGTTTATTTTTGGATCTCCCCCTCCCCTGCCCTTTTCATGCCCCCTCCTTTTCACACATGTCTCACATAGCATCATTGCTTACCAAAAGGAGTTGTTTTCTTGGATAGCTCTGAGGGACTGAGAACCAAGAGAGGAGTAAGAAGGAGGGTGAGAAAACACTAATGACCAAACACCAGCTCTTCCCCTAACTACGGATATGACTTTGGACAAATCATTTTACCTCTCTGCACATCAGTTTCTTCATCTAGAAAATAAGAATGTGGGCTAGATAATAACTTTCCCATTCTTAAATTCTAAAAATCTATCATTCTAATTCTTTACTAGGCTTAGAATTATTTCTTCTTTCACAGTAAGGAGCTTCCTCTGAAACAGAATAGAAATGGATATTGGAGGGGAATGAGATGGGGTAAATCAAAAACTTTAAATGCACTTAAGTAACTCAGTAAAAGAACTACACTAAGAAACATTTTGGAAAGTGAGCAATCACCTTTCTTACATCTCACTACCAAGTTATGAGTAAGACGCAAAGTTTGCCCAGAGGAAGACCTGTTTGAGTTTCACTGTCTCCAAATGAGACATGAAATCAGAAGCTGGAAAGCGGGTGCTACCAAAGGAGACAATCACACCAACTGTTTGACCTCTTGGGTTCTTTACCACTTAAAACAAAAATGTCCTACTTTCCCTCTTGAGTCTGATGGGTCCATAAAAGTCAGGGTACATTCTTTGGCCAAGTTTAGATATTTGACCTTAAGGGCCAGCAGAGGGAGCTGTGGGTATGTCTCTGGAGGAGGAAATTGAAACCCGAGTTTGCCTCAGCTCACAATGTTACATCTTTAGTATTTCTTGATTATATTTAGGGCTGGCCTTTAGATTAGCACTTTGCTTTCCCCCAGTCCAGTCACCTGCCCCATGATTTCAGAGGCATCAAAAGGTCCTCTTCAGTCCCCTCCTTCCACCTAGGCTCACCAGTTCTTTCAAATGTAGACTTCTGCAACAGATTTCGTTTGACTTCAGAGTTCTCCTTCTAAGAGAAATAACCCTTTAAGTGCTTGTTATCAGTCTTGGTGTGAGTAAACTTCATCACTTTTTCCATAGAGCAGTTGATAGAGGGAAAAGCAAAAATCAAATGACACAGAGTGCCTATGGGAGACAGGAAGAACAGTGAAATGCTGATGGGTTAAAAGGAAGAAGGAGGTCCTGAAGACAAACTTTCACTCTTTAATAATAGTTAAGCAAGTTGCTGTGATTATGATGGAATACTAGCATGCTAGAAGAAATGACCAGCAAAATGTTTTCAGAAAAACTTTGGAAGACTTACATGAACTGATGCAAATGAATTGAGCAGAACTAGGAGAACATTGTACACAGTAACAGCAATAACGTTTAATGATCAATTGTGAATGACTTAGCTTTTCTCAGCAATACAATGATTCAAGACAATTCCCAAGGACTTAGGATGAAAAATATTATCTACCTCCAGAGAAAGAAATGCTAGAATCTGACTGCATACTGAAACATATTTTTTTCTTTATTTATTGTTCTTGGGGTATGGTTTGGTTTTTTTGGTCAGTGTTATCTCTTGCAGCATGTTTAGTAGGGAATCGTTTTACATGACTACACATGTATAATCCATATCAAATTGCTTACCTTCTTAAAGAGGGGCAAGGGAAAAGAGGGAAAGAATATGGAGCTCAAAGTTGCTTTTCTTTAAAAAAAAAAAAGAAAGTTAAACAATTTGTTTACATGTAATTGAGAAAAAATAAAAATTAACTTTTAAAAATCATAATAAAAAATTCCCACTCTTTTTGTTATATAGGGGAGGACAGACTCTCTTTCTAATGAATGCCACAAAGACTCAAAAGTACTCAAAAATCTCTAATCTTAAAATACATGAAAGGATTTCAACTCAAAATTCTTTGAGGGAGGGAATAAGCAATTATTCTTCTATGTACTAGGCACTGTGTTAAATGCTTTACAAATATTATCTCATGTGATCCTCACAATAACCCCATGAGGTAGCACTATTATTATCCATATTTTACAGTTGAAGAAACTGAGGCAGAGTTGTGACTTGTCCAGGTTCACACAGTTAGGGTGTGTCTGAGGCTAGATTTGAACTCAGACCTGACTTGAGGTCAGAAGCTCTACTGTACCATGTAACTGTCCTGTGGCTCTCTAGATTGTGCATTTACAGAGCCTAGATACTATGTTGTATGCTCAGTGAAGCATATTTCATGTGAAAAAAGGGGAAAATTTAGGTTACACATTAAATGTATCTGTTAGCTGAAGCTTATAAGTATCTGAAAAGCATTGCTCAGGACTGTTAGAAAATCTTTATCTTTAATTTTTTTTCAAAAGATAAGTATCTTAGATCCACCTGTACCCACTCCTAATCTGAAGGATTACCAGCAAGACATGACTGAGAGTTGCATAGTATTGGAGGATCTGAATAAATCTTTCATATTCACTTTCAGAAGGATCAGCACAGACCAATAATACTGATGATTATTGAAGAAATGGAGCACAATACGACTATTTTTCTAGGATGCCATAAATATAATCTTTTCTTAGTACAAGCAGAAGATATCTCAAGATTCATTTCTATCTGTAAGCTTTACTAAATAGATCGATCAAGGCATATTTATTTTCTTTTCAAAAATATATTTTCTTTATCAAAGGATTCAATGCAGGCTTCTTTTACCAGTGAACTCCCCCATTTCATCCTCTGGTTAACTAGTTTACATTAACTATCTGAATTCAAGCCAAGTGACTACTACTTAGAAATTCAGCTGAAGTAACCAGGAGCGGGGAGGTTATAATATGTCAAAAACAAAATCCATCTTTATTGACCAAAATCTGATACCCAGAAGATTTATTTTAGGAGCACATCTACCAAATCTTTAAAAAAAAAAAAAGCATAGGTCGAGTGTACAGCTGTTTATATGGTGTAATTTAAGGGACAGTCTGAAAAGTCTATCCTGCTTACCCCACAAATACCAGTCAAAGTGCTTCCACTCTGAGGGGGAATTTCTTTGGATTAGCTATTTGAACTGTTTTAGGAAGATTCTCAAGATCACCTGGCAGGATAAGGTACCAGACACTCAGGTTCTTGCTTGAATTAAACTGCCAGGCATTCATACTATGCTTCAGAGAGCGTAGCTCTGATGGGCTGGCCACGTTGTTGGAATGCAAAACATAAGCTTGCCAAAAAAGACTATTTTATGAAGAACTCTCATGGGGCAGGCGATCACATGGTGGTCAGAAGAAGTGATATAAAGACATTCTCAAGGTCTCTCTAGAAATTTGGATTTGATTGTGGGACATGGGCAACACTGGTACAGGACTGCTTAGCATGGCGTGCCCACATCAGTAAAGGTGCTGTGTTTTATGAGCAAAGCAGAATTGAGAAAGCACACAGGAAACGTAGGATGAGCAAATTTGGAGTAACTACCCTAAAATGTTCACATGGACTATCTGTGCCCTATCTGTGGTAGAGCATTCCGAGCTTGTATTGGTCTGAGGAGCCATGGTCATACACATTGAAACTTCACTTTATCATGGTGATGTCATTTCGGTCCTCTTTGAGAACAAAGGACAACAACCAACCAAACAGGTGAAGGCTAATTCATAAAGCTATTCCTAGTCATTTGACCTTCAGCACAGTCACCTATTCGGGTCATCTAACAGGGCAGAATAAGATACAGGATATGGAATTTTTGAGGGAAATATGGGAGGGAAAGACAGAAGCACCAGAGAAAGTGGTGCTGCCCAACAAGGCAGATCTCTGTAGACAAGTGTCTGAGGTGCAGGGTGCAATATATGAAAACAGATTCCTTGAAATACAACCAAAATAGAACACACAGAAAGAAGAAGAAAAGAAGAGTAACTGACTAATTTGAAATTTCACTTGGTATGGTCCCCAGCATAAATCAAAGCACGTTTGTAATTTCATATTAAAGATCTGGGGAAAGCAAGAAACTAGTTTCCTATGTCTGGAAAACAAAATGATAAATTTTCATCTTGTACATCAATCTACCCAGAGGAAATTCAGGAGCATCATGAATTTTTATTTTATTGGCCTAGTTTGTGGGATCTTCTGGCTGAGATAAGCATTCCATGCAGGCACTGTTATACCAGAGCTCCCAAATGCTCAAGTAGTAAGAAAGAATCATGAAGTCACAGAATATGAGATCTGGGAGGGGCCACACACATCCAATTCAAATCACTTGTTTTCAGATAGGGACACTAATTGAGTTCCAGAAAAATAAAGTTTTGACATTTTCAACTGAGATCTTGAAAATGGTTTCAATATTTCACCTTTCAGTTTAGCTCATTTTAGTGCCTACTATGCACAGGACAGAGTTATAGGCCTTGGCAACAGAAAGAATACCTGTCCTCAAGGAACTTAGATTCCATTGGCTTTGTCCTGGATGTAGCTGATGGCTTAGTGTGAGAGTCACCAAAAGTTCACTTCCCAAAAGTTTCTCTTCGATTGGCCAGCCATAATGTCTAAAATAACCACAGTCTTGTAAGCTAAATCATCGGCCCTGATGTTTAAAAGCCTTGGAACTGTAATACAATGATAAATATTACCCAGTAACATCTTAGTTCCAAATAGTTTGCCAGATTAGATTTACTGGAGTATAAATCCTGATATTGATAAAGGTCCAAGCATCTGGAAGTGAGCACATAAAAAACTCCTACATCTGAGAATTTGGGCTTCAGTATCACATGTTTAAAGTACTCTAATAATCTTCTAATTAGTCTTCTAGCTTCCATATCACATCAAATCCATTCTTTCCCCTACTGAGAGATATCTTTTTTGCATCAATATGGTCATGGCATTCTATTCAAAACTTTTCAATAGTTCTCCTTTGTCTATGATGTCAAATTTAAATATTTTTGCTGGACATTTAAGATCTTCCAAAATTTAGTACCACCATATCTTTTCAGTTTTATCTCATATTTCACTGTACCTTATACTCTTTACTCATCCAAAGTGGGCTTCTCACTAGATCACATCCTTTCCCATTCCATCACATGCCATTCTCTTTTCCATCTTCATGTCTTTATTCACACTATTCCTTACACTTAGAATGCCCTCATCCTCCTCTTCCCCAGTTGAATTCCTACCCTTCCTATAAATTGTATTGCAAATTCTATCTCTTTCTTAAGGTCTTCTCTATTTTCTTTAGCTGGTAGACTTTCCTTCTTTCCTCACTAAGTCCTTCCTTTTTTACCTCTCTAATGCAACACTGTATTTGGTGTTTGTATCCATCCTCTCCCTCTATTATACTGTAAGTAAACTCTGTGAGGGCAGGGATTGTGCCTTTTTTCTGTATTTAGTCAATTCTGTACCATCTGGTATGAATTTAGAGCTTTTAACCCTAATTCTAACCTCAAATTCTAAGTTGTGTAACTAAGAAATGTTGGATGAATGACTGGAAGGAAGGAGAATGGAAAAATATGAAACTTTTCACATTATAATTTTTTCTAAGGCCAATCTACAAGTTGATGCACCACAGAGACAGAGTGTTAATCAACTACTTTTGCACCTAAAATGAACACAACAAATTGTGCCTATATCAAGCCTTCAAGGCCTCTGCTACCTGGGAAATTACAGGGAGCAAGACTGGGCTGGGTAGGAGCTCACCTGGGGTATTGCCATATAAGGGAGGGAGAAAGAAAAGAGCAATCTAGTGGTTTTCTATATAAACCAATTACACTTGCTAGCTAGGCACTGAGAAGCAGCATGGAATAGTGGATGGAGTTTTGACTATGGAGTCAGAAGTCCTGCCTCTGATACATTCTGGCAATGTGATCAAGTCAAGTCACCTAACTTCTCAGTGCTTTAGTTAACTCTCTATGACTATGATTTGCAGAAATGCCAGCTTGTACTGTAGAGAGAGAATTTCCTCAAATACGAGTTCCCTAAATCAATGAATTCACAGACTCATTCCCTATCACTATCCTAACCAGGTACTAAGCTCCATTGTACCTATGCCACTAGAGGACTAAAAGCACTGTCATTGCCTTCTAAATTTGGTATCCTGGGACAAAGCCCTAGTCACCTCACTCTAGTTATAGTTCTGAACCAAGAAACCTCTAATGAATGATTATAGACTGCATTAGACTATAAAAGACCACATTATATATCATGCTTAAAATATCTTTAGTCAAAAAGAATCCAAGGTAAAAATACATACAGACAGACATGCATATATACATACATATATGTGTATAAATGTATATATTGCATATTTATATATTCACATATCATGTGTGTATGTATATAATATATGTGTGTGTCTTTCTGTCTATATATATGTATGTGTGTGTGTGTGTGTGTGTGTGTATGTGTGTGTGTGTGTGTGTGTGTGTGTGTGTGTATCCATCCTCATGACTAGAAGAAATACTTTAAGGGCAAATTCTATTGTTACTGGATCAGCAAAATCACTTTAGATGAAGGTGAACTTCATATTCGTTGTATCCCTGCAACCACATCACAGGACTATAATGACTTTCATTAGAGAATGTGTACCAACAACCTTTCCATTCCAATATCTTAATACTCCCTTAACATACATTCAAAATATTCATACTTTTTCTTAATGGAGAGTTAAGTCTCTAGAGTGATTACTAATAATTATTCATCTTTTTCCTTTCCATAACTAGTAGAAAACACCATAAGGAAAGCTCTTTACCTAGACCATAAAATCACACATGAATTAGGTTATATGCTAAGAAAACAAATGAAAAGAACATGGAAACTGTCCAAAACTTTCAATTGAGCAGCCTAGATGAAAAGCTCAATTTGATCTCTGGGAGAAAGTCTTCAATAAAATCAACTTTCTCTTCACCCTACTGTGTAGAGCAACAGGAATTTTCAGCCAGAGCATACAGATCTGGTATTTGGGTAAAGTAAAGCAGAGGACAGAATATTCTGTGAATGTCTTCTATGTTGCCAGCCAGATGGGCCAAGGCATATCTGAACTCTGTCTTTTCATCAGGAGCAGGGGATTTGGGGTTGAATTACTTGGATAATTATCTAAAACTTTTATGGTGCAAAGACAGACACTCAGGGTGATGAAGGGGACGCTAAATGTTGAGCACCTATGTAGTAAAGAAAACCTTGAATTACAAATGTCGAATACAGACCAAAAATCACCCAAAAGTCAGCTAGATGTGCTGGTTCTTTTTTCTTAATTGTATTTCTTTGTTCCATCGGAGCAGGGAAGGATGGCTTATCCATAAATGCCTGTGGATAAAGGTACCGTAAAGTTTGTTTGGGAGAGGGGAGAGACAGAGAGAGACTCACAGACAAGCCCAAAGGGGAGCCTACACTTTTGTTGCTTCAAACCAACAAAGCTTACCTGCTGGCTGATAGCAGCAGAGTACTATTGCAGTGTGTCAAACTCACTGCCCCCGGCCTCTGAATCAGATTAAAATATAATTGAGAAATGTTGAACAAAATAAATAAAAATACAGTACAAAATAGATTGTATTAATGTATGGTTTTCTAAGTCAATATGTGGTCTACAGGGATGTTTCTATTTGAGCGTGACACTACTGTATCATTATACAGAATTCAACCCAGGTCAGGAACCTGCAGAGCTCAGACCAAGGGGGCAATGATCAGACTTTATCGGGATCAAATCCCTTTTGGGGTCTGTTCCTGGAAAAACACAACATCCAATATACTGAGAAAGCAGCAACAGGATGAGTTCAGATGTTCCTTCCAAAAGTACCATAGAGCCCAGTTCTAACATGAAGTCCAAAGTCAGAAAGTAGGCTGGAAGAGTGGTCAAGCAAACAAAAGAAGGAAACAATAATGAGTGGTATGGGGTGTACATTGCCTGCCCCCCACAGTAAGGCTGAAGAAGAGGTCAGCAGAGGTGATGATAGGGCTGAAGGAAGCAAAGCAACCCAGAGATTAAGGAGATAGGTCATTAATGCCTGTCCTGGGATTCTGAAAATGGATAAACATCAGAGCTTCAGCTAAAGTCTAACAATTGATAAAGGGGCCCTTCAGGAAGGAGATTATTTGTATCTTCACATACTTGCTGAGACTCTAGCACCTTTCATGACACCATGTTGCTTGCTTGGAAATACCCTACTACCGTATAGAGGTTCTCTAGTCTCCTGGGAACCAAGGGAAGGGTATGAAGGGGAGGATAATAAAGTTGCCTAGAATTCCCTTAGCCCTTTAAAGAAATCTGGTCCCAAATTACTCTTCTTCCTATATTCTACTCAGCACTCCTTCTTGTCTCAGTAGTTTATAGGCTGTATACTTGGTCTAGTCTTGAGTTTAGGTGAGGTTGGGCCTATGCTGGAAAGCAGAGAGTCTTTCCTGAGGCCTGCTCTTACAGTAGAGCCATCTGTAGCTCCCTCCTTTCCCACCACCACTCAGTCCTTGGACTAGGCTAGCCACACCCATTGCATTTTGTGTCTTCTGTATAGCTCACACATCTGAAAATGAATTAAAGAGACTGAAGCCTCCCTCTGCCCCCAAAATGGCAGTAGGGATACTCAAGACACAAACATACCAAAACATCTCTAAGCAAAGCCTCAGAGGAAAACACAGCTTGAACACAATCTGTGGGCAATGAGAAGACAGATCTTGGCTGATTAAAACAAATATATTTTTTAAAAGTTTAAAAAGAAAATAGTTATAACCAGATGGAGAATTATAATAATTTGTAAGCCAAAAGCGATCATCTCCTATAAGTAAATCCAGAACAACACAGTCAAGAACTGGTTTCTATGATTTCTTTCAGGCCTTGTCTTTTCATGGTTTTCCATGGGGTGATGCTCTTATTTTGACTTCAAAGCTACATGAAGCTGTCAGGTTACTTTCAGAAGCAGGTACAAACCTGAAAAGAAACCAGGAAGAAGTAAAGGCCTGACTTATTAAAAGATTCTTATGTTAATAAATGCCATTATATTGTATAGATTTATCTAAAGAGCCTATTTACCTTTTCTGGCAGAGAATCAAGAGAGGAGGCACTTTGCTAACCTAGCTAACAATTGTATTAAATGAAACCCCCTGTCACAGAAGCCTTAATGAGTCACTATCTGCAGGGGAGCCAATTATTGGGTAGTCTTTCCTCACCAGCTAGATTTAAATAGTAGAAGATTGTTTTGTTTTGTATTTCTTTTTTGTTTTGTTTAAAATTTAACAAATTTACCAAAAATTTGGGTTGATGTGAAAGTTAAATGATATCTAAGCCTTCTTCCAGTTCTCAAACCTATGACATCCTAGGTTTCTCAATGTATCATCCATTCTCCTCCCTCCATCACTGCCCTCTTATAACCTCCATTTCTACAACTTGGAATCCATGGTTGTCTGAGAACCATCCACCTTGACTGAAACCTTTATACCGGCTGAAACCTCTTTGCAATACACTGCCTCCTTATTTCTGCTTCTTAAAATCTCTTCTTTCCTTCCAGATGCAACTCAGGAGCCATCTTCTCTGTCGAGTTTTTCCTGATATATATATATGTATATATATGCTATCATAAAGTCCTCAAGGAAAAGAACCTTCACTTTTGTCTTTTTATTCCTATCAGTAAAAAGTCTGGCACACAATAGGTACTTAATGGCACTTACTGATTGATTGATTGATTGATTGATTGACTGGCAGTCATTCAGTCCTGGGAGTATCAGGAGTGCTTGGAGCCTGAAGTCACAGCAACTTTGGATTCCTAGTCATTCACAGAACTGTCTACTCTGCATTCTATTGGGGATGGGGCTCAGGTCCCCAAGACCATGAGGTCATAGGCCAGTCAGGCATAAAGAGCTTGCTGTGAGAGTATCATGAGTCCTACAAACAACAGCTGCATCTACTACCTTCCAAAATGCAGTGACATGAAGACCAAGAACTCTGTGGTCATCAGTGGCTAACAGCTTGTAATCAACCTTTAGAGGTACTATGAATACCAACATGGACACTTTTTCACTTCCCTCTAAACAATCACCTCTGTGACCAATGCGTGAATGGCCTTCTTGTCATTTTCATGCACAACACTCCATCTGTGATCTCAGTGTCCTAGTAATGCCCTCCCGCCCATGCCTGGAATGTCCCCATGCCTCCTAATCTACCTGGTTTCTTTGGCTTCCTTCAAGACCCAATGCTAATCCTCCTTTCTCTAAGAAGCCTTTCCCAGGGTCCTGTTGCCTCTTCCTCCAGAGCTCAGACTTTCTTTCTGAGATTACTTGCTAGGTATACTGTATAAATTTCGTATGTACGTACTATTTGTATGTTGTCTCCTCCATTAAAATGTGAGTTCCTTGAAAGCTGGGAAATTGTTTTTGCCTTTCTTTGTAACTCCAGTGCTTAAAATTTGGTGCCTAGTATTAGTTGGTGCTTAATAAATGTTTACTGAGTACATAGTTGGTGATTAACAAATGTTTGTTGACTGTTGTCTATCTACTCAACAACAGATAGGAAATTTTCTTCTCTTTGAGCTGCCCACAATAATCAGTCTCAACCCTTTGAGGTGCATATTATCCTGGGACTTCATTGCATTAGTCAAATCAACAAGTATTTATTAAACAAAGGAAACAAGCCCTTATTAAGTGACTACTGTGTGCCAGGAACCATGCTAAGTGCTTTATGAATATTGCTGTACTAAGAAGAGCCCCTCTTTGATATAGGAACCAGTCCAGAAAAATATCTAATTGGGAGATAGTCAAGGTCCATATCTTCTTGAAGCTGTTAGGGATTTGATATTATTAGATACAAAGAACAAAACATTGGCTGAATTGCTCAAGTCCGCATTGTCCAAGTCTGAATTTGCAGCTGAACTTGATGGTTGACACTGTAATAGTGTGTGGAAAGACAGAACACACCTGGTCAGCAAGATGTTAAGATGATTTTCTAAGAACAGTTCTTCTCCCTTTTTATTTTAGCTTAAAAAAATAAAATAACATTCCATGAAAAAATCTTGTGCCTTCTAGAATCTGGGAAAAAATCCCAAATCAATCCATTCACATCTGCAGAAACTCTTCCTGTTGCTTTTGCACAAACAAGGCTCAGAATTTGGGGGAGCAAAACATCCTGATCATGATACAAACAACCAGCAAGGTTTGGCCAGTTTCCTGCCTGAGAGTAAAAAGGATATTCACATTTTTGCCTCTGACCTTGCAGTTATGTAACTGACCTTCTCTGAGACTCTATTTCCTCACCTGGAAAAAGGAAATAAATTAGCCTGAGTCTTCCTGCAGGAGCTGGTCCTAGGACAACCAAATTGTTCTGGATTCTGAGTATTAGGGAGCCCCTATGCTGCTATGGGGGAGCTAGACAGTGACTTAGGGAACCAGTTTTTGAAGATGGGGAAGTTGCTTCAGCTGGTGTTAAAAAAGACTTGCAGATAATCAATGCACAGCATATACTTCATCCCATCCCAACATACATACACATATGCATACACACACAGGATAGAAGATTGGCTATCTAATAACATCCTCTTATACTGTCCATACAATCCCTTTGACTACATATTGATGATGCCTCTTCTCCTTCATAGTTGTCCTTGATGTACATTTTCTCATGATTTCATCCCTGTAACATATTAGGGTGAAAGAGTGGGTTCCCAATATGATTTATGCTGGGGCTAAAGATGACTCATCTATACATATGGGGTGGTCTTCTGCACATTAATGATCTTCATGGAGGGGTTGAGTGTAGTTCCTGACACATAGAAGGCACTCAGTAAATGCTTATTGACTCACTGACTGATTGAAAGGTGAGTTTTCAACCTAGGACCTCTGACTACAAGACATGGTTCCACTATACTACTCTACCCTTCCCCAACCAAAATTTGTCTGTCCTGTGACCCAGTCTCTTTATAACTGTTCTGTGAGTGACCCAGCTAATAGGATAAACTGATTTGGATATTAAGATGTTAATGAGTAATAATGATTTAATATGTTATTAATTTCTCAACTTTTGAAATAAGAAGGTTGGGTTAGGTTAGGTAAACTTGATGATCACTTTTAGCTATAATATTATATTCTTTTGATTCATCCTGAATAACATATGTACATTTCACTAGGGCCTTTGATTCCTTAACTCAAAAAAATGAATGTGGTCATTTCAGGAACCTGGTTAAGGCTGATGAAAGGAGTTTACAAGAAACATATTTGAAATAGGGGCATACACACAGGGTAAAGGTCAAAGTATGGAGCAGAATATATTGTGCTTCAGCTGATGTAAGAAAAGCAGGGGTAACAATCCTAAATCTCAGACAAAGCAAAAGCAGAAATAGATCTAATCAAAAGAGATAAGGAAGGAAACTATATCTTGTTAAAAGGCACCACAGAAAATGAAGTAATTTCATTACCAAACATACATGCTGCAAGTGGTATAGCATCCAAATTCTTAGAGGACAAGTTAAGGGAGTTACAGTAAGAAATAGACAGCAAAACTATACCAGTGGGAGACCTCAACCTACCCCTCTTTGAACTTGATAAGTCTAACCTCAAAATAAACAAGAAAGAAGTTAAGGAGGTTAATAAAACTCTGATAAGTTAGATATGATAGATCCCTGGAGAAAACTGAATGGAGATAGAAAGGAATATATCTTTTTCTCAGGGGTACATGGAACATATACAAAAACTGACCATGTACTAGGCCATAAAAATCTCACAATCCAAGGGAAAGGCAGAGTCAATGTATGCTTCTCAGATCATAATGCAATAAAAATTATATGTAATCAAAGGCCATAGAAATATAAACCAAAAATTAGTTGGAAACTAAACAATCTAATCCTAAAGAATGAGTGGGCTAAACAACAAATTATAGAAACAATCAAAAACTTCATTCAAGAGAATGACAATAGTGAGACAACCTATCAAATCTTATGGGATACTGCAAAAGCAGTTCTTACGGGAAGTTTTATATCTTTGAATGCCTACGTGAATAAAATAGAGAAAGAGGAGATCGATGAATTTGGCATGAAGCTCAAAAAGCTAGAAAGAGAACAAATTGAAAATCCCCAAGTAAATGCCAAATTAGAAATACTGAAAACCAAAGGAGAGATTAATAAAACTGAAATTAAGAAAACTATTGAACTAATAAATAATACTAAGAGTTAGTTTTATGAAAAAAACCAAGCAAATTGATAAAGCTTTGGTCAATCTGATTTAAAAAAAGAAAGAAGAAAACCAAATTACCAATATCAAAAATGAAAAGCATGAACTGATCTAAAATGAGGATGAAATTAAAACAATAATTAGAAATTACTTTGCCCAACTGTATGCCCATAAATTCAACAATCTAAATGGGATGGTTGATTAATTTTAAAAATATGAATTGCCAAGATTAACAAAAGAGGAAGTTGAGTACTTTAATAACCCCACCTCTGAAAAAGAAATTGAACAAGCCGTCAGTAAACTCCCTAGGAAAAAATAATCTCTAGGGCCAGATGGATTTACAAGTAAATTCTATCAAACATTTAAAGAATACTTCATTCTAATACTATATAGACTATTTGGGAAATTTGTTGAAGAAGGAGTGCTACTAAATTCTTTTATGATACAAATATGGTTCTGATACCTAAACCAGGAAAAGTCAAAACAGTAAGAAAATTATAGAATAATTTCTCTAATGAATATAGATGCAAAAATTTTAAAGAAGATATTATCAAAAAGAATACAGCAACTTATCATGAGAATAATACATTATGACCAGGTATAATTTATACCAGGAATGCAGGGCTGGTTCAATATTAGAAAAATTATTAGCATGATTGACTGTATCGACAACAAAACTAATAGAAACCACATGATTATCTCGATAGATGCAGAAAAAGCCTTTGACAAAATATAACACCCATTCCTACTGAAAACATTGGAAAGCATAGAAATAATTGGAACTTAACATAAAATAATAAGCAATATCTACCTAAAACTATCAACAAGCATTATATGCAATGGGAACAAGCTAGTTGCATTTCCAATAAGATCAGGGATGAAACAAGGATGTCCATTATCATCACTGGTATTCAACACGGTATTAGAAATGCTAGTTGTAGCAATAAGGGAAGAAAAAAGAATTGAAGGAATTAGAATAGCCAAAGAAGAAACTAAGTTATCCCTCTTTGCAGATGATATGATGATATACTTAGAGAACCCCAGAGAATCAAGTAAGAAATTACTTCAAATAATAAATAACTTTGGCAAAGTTGCAGGTTACAAAATAAACCCATCATCTGCATTTCTGTATATTACTAACAAAACCCAACAGCAAGAGATAGAAAGAGAAATCCCATTTAAAGCTACAGTAGACACCATAAAACATCTGGGTATTTACCTGCAAAACAAACCCAGGGCCTACATAAACACAATTACAAAATACTTTTCACACAAATAAAGTCAGATCCAGGTAAGTGGAAAGACATCATTTGCTTGTCAATAGGCCGAGCTAATATAATAAAAGTGACAATTTTACCTAAATTAATGTACTTATTGAGTGCCATACCAATCAAACTACCAGATAGTTTTTTCTAGGGCTAGAAAAAATAATATCAAAATTCATCTGGAAGAACAAAAGCTCCAAAATATCAAGGGAACTAATGAAAAGAAATGCTAGGGAAGGTGGCCTAGCCCTACCAGATCTTAAATTGTATTTTAAAGCAGCAATCATCAAAACGACTTAGTATTGGCTAAGAAACAAAAGGGTAGACCAGTGGAAGATGTTAGGTACTCAAGACACAGTAGTCAAGGAATATAGCAATACACTGTTTGATAAACCCAAGGACCCCAGCTTCTGGTGTGAGAACTCACTGTTTGAAAAAATTGCTGGGAAAACTGGATAACAGTGTGGCAGAAACAGAGCATAGACCAAAGCCGGATACCGTACACAAAAATAAACTCCAAATGGATACATGATCTAGGTATAAAGACTGATATTGTAAAGAAATTAGGGGAGCAAAGAGTAGTATATTTGTCAGATTTATGGAGAATGGAGAAATTTACGACCAAACAAGAGATAGAGAATAATATGAATTACAAAATGGATAATTTTGATCAACTTAAATTGAAAAGTTTTTGCATAAACAAACCCAATGCAACCAAGATTAGGAGGGAAGCAGACAACTGGGAAAGAATTTTTGCAACTAGTGTCTGTGATAAAGGCCTCATTTCTAAAATATGTAGAGAACTGAGTCAAATGTACAATACTATAAGCCATTCCCCAATTGATAAATGTTCAAAAATTATGAACAGAGAGTGGAAGGTGGTAGAAAGCATTTCATTTTTTATTTAAAGCATAATCCATATTTAATAATAATCAGAAGCTAGGGGTACTCGATGGAAAAGTTAAAGTAGAGCTTAAGTAACCAGAATCAAAGTGAGAAAAAAAATGAGGTTCAATATAACACTTTGGAAGGGAATCTAATACTTTGTGGAGATGAGAGAGATGTAATTTTGTTGTGATTTCTGGGAAAAGACCAGCAAAAGGGGTGCAAACAATTTTCATTGGTCTCTGGTTCAGCATCCCTTCTAACTTGGTTCCCTGGGTAGACTCCGAATCCTCTCCATCTCCTTCTCCCCCCATATACCTCTCCTTCCCCTTTAGAATGTGTCATTGCTCACACTAACCACTAGCTGATTTAACTTGAAGAGGTTAAATTTATTTTCCATCCTCAGAGGAATAAAAACCTTGTTGCATAAAATAGCATTTTCTTTTTTTAAAAAAAGAGGGATATTTCAAGGACAGGACTATAAGAAAATGACAGCATGGGAACACATATCTTATTCAAAGGGGGCAGAGAATACAAAGTAGCAATAACAGTCTATTAACAAATGTCAGACTGACATGTTTTTAATGGGCTTTTTCTCATCTGCTTAATCTACATTCAGTATATTCTGGCTTCATATCTTGAAACTGGGAAATATTCTACATCCTTCTAGGTATCTATCCACCTTGATAATGAAAAGACTGATTGAGAAATGAAAGGAAAGAGACCCAATGCTGTCTTATTGCCTTTAACAACTAAAAGCCCTAAATGTGTATCTTGGACTTCTTAGGCTAGTACTTAATCTTTCTCCACCTGAACTACTGAAGTACATAATAAAATATAATCATTACTTCTGACTAAATTTATAGGTTGTCTATTTTTTTTCTTCTGGAAGCAAATAGGCACTTAATTAAGTACAGCCTTTTTCCAATGGTTGTGGAAGATCTAATAGGTGGCTGGTCAGCTCCCTTCAGAGAACACCTACAGATTCCTGCTGATTGGTTAATTGGACAAATGCCCAGCTGCTAGATTGCTATCTTCTGCCTGGTGTAATAAAAATGCAAGCACTCAGGGTAGGTGAACAGTAACAGAGGGATACTAAACAGAATTACTTAACACTCTCAATGTTAGAGAAACAGCTAGGGTGGGACAATCAAGACTTTATGGTTCTGAAATTTAAATGTTCTTATCTCCAATGATTTTCTCTATCAGCCCTGGTCCAATGCTCCTAGATATAGTTATCCATTTATTCTAGGGGTTGAGGGGCACAAGTACCAACATGCCACTTTATCCCTCAAAAGCTTGTCTCCTATATGTCACCTCTCCCAGGGTTTGGGAGGTCAAGGGTTGTTGGACACATTTCAAGAGGGGTATGCACCAGACACTTAGGGAGATGGAGCCATTACAACCCAATTCCATGAAAGTCATCTATATCCTAGGGAAGCTGGTCTATGTGCTGGACAATATAGGATCCTGAGACTTTTCTTATTTGGGGGTGGAGTTATGGGGGGAACTCTTCTTTGGCCCAACCCTGCCCTATTCTCTTCCTCAGTACTATCCTCCCTAGAATTACCCTTCATATCTCTCAATAAAGTCTCATGTCTTTCCCAAACCCAGTTTGTGCCAGGTGCCAGATTTATTTATTTCCTGCCCACCTGTTCCATAACTAGTTATAATGGAACCAGGAGATAGAACTTGGAATCACAGGATCTGAGGTCAAATCAGATCTGCCACTTATTACTTAAACAACTTTGGGCAAATCATCTAATCTCTCTAGACTTCAGTTCTCTTGCCTATAAAATGAAGAGTTGAATGAGATAGACTTTGAGCTGCCTTCTAGGTCTAGATTCCTAATCCTGTGATCTATAATCTATAAAATAAATTAGTCCATTGGGCTGTGGAGCTTTATTTTAGTAACTGTATATTTTAACAGATCATTATTATTATTTGTAGTCATTGTGAGTCCAAGGTAGTTTATTAAAGACTTATATCAATTCTGAAAGGCATCTTGGTCTTGGCTCTGGTTGGTGAACTGGGTTGCTTAGAGTTAAATATTGGAGCCATGACCACTCTGCGAGGATACAGTTTACTGGGTGCTGGTCACTCAAATAGAAGTAAGAATTTTCTAGGTAAGTGATATTCTAGAGGGAGAGTCAAATAAAAAAGGGTGATGAGTCAGAGTATCTGATAAGGGAGAACTAGAGAACATAAACAGAAACCAAGGAATCCAGACAAAAAGGAGGTAATGCAAGAGGAAATGTAGGAGTGGGGGGGGGATAATTCATCAGTGTCCAATGAGAAAGATCCAGAGAATGTAAACAGAAACTTTAGCCAAGAAATTAATATATGAGAGTGTTACTGGCAGAAGGGTTCAGAAGATGGGTTCCAGTACTGCCTTAATTTGCTTATTTCATCAATTGGCTAAATGTCCCAAACCTTCACATCTGTGTTGGTGGTAGGATAATGACAGAGTACTAATATGGTTCAGGGTTCACCCCCATGTGGGCCCTTAGCATTCCCGCATTTCATGGTCAAGGGAGAAAAGAGGGAGAATGCATGGTTTAATCATAAAAATTCATCTTTTTTTGGAGTTCGTCTTTCAACAAATATTTGTTTATGGTGCATATATGCCTGGATGTGGAAGGCTCTGTGCTAGGTACTTCAGAAGTATACAGTGAAGTAAAAGTTACATTCCCTACTCTCTAGGAGCTTACCATCTATTTGGAAGAATTTACAATCTTGAAAAAAATCACAATAGCATTGCCATTAAGAAAATAAGAGAAGCAGAATAATTGAGCTATGGAAGGATAAGCTACCAACTGCTTTCAATAGCCCTAAGAAGCACAGCAGACCCTGGAGCTGCCTAAAAGCAAGCAAATGTGAGCACAGAAAGTTAAGACTTCTTGATTGCCATTCTAAGCAGACCCACTGAGCTGTAGTTACAATACCACTTACCTTTGAAAGGAGGGGGAGAGAAAGGACAAGTGATAATTCTGTGACAGGACACTGGTGTTTCTGAAAGTCTGTTATTTCAGAATTGTTTTCTGTGTGTGTGTGTGTGTGTATATGTGTGTGTGTGTGTGTGTGTGTGTCCTTTGGGAAATCTAGTGTGCCAGTCTTGTTGTGTGCTTCCTAAAGTTTTTGCCCTAGAATACAAAAGAGTTTGACAATGATGAATATCTCTCTCTCTCTCTCTCTCTCTCTCTCTATCTATCTATCTATCTATCTATCTATTTATCTATCTATATGTCTGTGTGAATGAATATATATGTGTATGTATGCATAGATATATGTATATATACCTAAATATCTATACATAGACATATACAATGCATACACATATACTATACATATATAGTACATATATACATACACACAGTCACACACATATACATACATGCATGTACACACACACACACACACACATATATACGGTCACTAATGCTTGTGAGCCCTTCCTATTACATTTAGTTTGCTTGTGCCAGATGGTGGACCCTGAGAGACAAGACAGTAAATGATTAAGGACCACAGTAAGTGATGCAGAGATCCAACATCACATTAATGAATTAGAAAATTAACTCAAAGAGGACTATTTTGTTCAGCCTGAAAATATCTCATTGGTGGGGGAGGGGGGAAATAAGAAAAGATTTAATTTTCTCCTGTTTTCAAAATTAGGAACTGAATTTGAATGAATTTCCTACGTATCAGTACAGTCACAAATCATAGAGAGACCACTGCAGTTCATGAAAATATGTCACCATATGGTTTACGGGTAAAGAAGGCATCTTTGTTATTTCCTGTCTATTTTATTAATGAATGAAATTCCTTCCCCAACCCTACCATTACATTTGCCTTCTTAAAAGCTTGTCTTTGATGGCAGTAATTAAGTGTTTTTAAAATTCTGGGTACATCCCAATGTGATTTTATCCTCAGGGCTCTTCAAACTCTTCCAAATAGGGGTTAGACCCAGGACATCCCATAGAATTTCCAAAGGCATTTCGGCTTTGAAGCATGATGTCATGGTTTCTTAACAGCAAAACAAAAACTGCTCTTCATCAGTTTACAAACTCATAAATTTCATGATGTCCTTTTTTAATCTGAGAGATTCTAATAGCAAGACTGGAAATCTCATAAAGTGATGGACTAAATGAACAAATGCTTGGAGTAGTAGCTTAAATGCAGAATCCACCATCTGAAACCCTCAGGTTGTATCCACTGTGGGTAACTAAAAATACTCTGTTTGGTGGTGAAGCTAGCTTTCAAAACTATTTCGTTGGCAAACCTCACTGTATTCATTCTCCCCCATCTTTTCTCTGCTCCAAACATGCTTAGTGTTGCAAAGCCTTTCCCTTTCAAAGTCCTATCCAGGTCTATTCACACCTTCTGGAGTCGGGAAAACAGACCTCAGTTCAAATCTCACTCTGATGCTTACCAACTAACATGTGAGCATGAAAAAAAAATCACTTAACCTCTCTGGCTATGTTTCCTTATCTGTAAAACAGATGATACCTGAAATACCTCCCTCACAGTGTTGCTATGAGGTTGCTGTGAGTACTTTGCAAACTTTAAAGTGCCATATAAATGTCATTCTTGATAAGGATGATTGCTAACAGCTTTAAATCTTCCTCTTTCTGAGGGAAAATACATTTCAACAAGTGCTAAAGTCTTAAACTACAGAAGTTGAACTTTAACTGGGATTTCAGGCATTGGTCAATAGAATCAGTGAGGATTTGGTTCCTGGCCATCTTCCCTCTACCCTTTAATTCACCCTAGGAAAATTCAAGTCACTCACTTTGCCTATGAATAAATCTGGTCCAATTTCATAGATTGTTGAGAATTGAAGGGACATTTTAGAAGCCAACTGGTCCTACTCCTCATTTTATAGAGTAGGAAACTTGTAGCCCAGAGATAGGACATGACTTTGGACAGAGTTACATTAGCTAGAAAATACCAGATCCTGAACATGAACCTATGTCTTCTGAACAAACCAGTAACCAAGAATTTCTGTGCCACAATGGCATGAAGTGACTCAAAGCAAAAGAGAGCTGAGAGCTGGAGAATGCCCCATGGTAGGGAGACAGAGGCCAGGATACTGTAAAAGATGTCCAAGATGTGAAAGCTGTCTACTGAGTGGCCTCAGAAAATTCATGTTTATTAGGGATCTGATTCCAATTCCAATTCTTTCCACAATATCATATTGCCTGTCTTTATAACTGTTCAGCAACTGGTCACTGGTTATCTCTAGTTCAACTGCTGAAATGATGGATATAACCAATTTTCCATTCCAAAGGCCAGTTTTATACTGCCTATATCACTAACTCCAACAACCACTATGTAAATGGACACCACAGAGGAATGAGAGTCCTACATGAAAGAAAACATTCCAGGCGGAGCCAAGATGGCAGAGTAGAAAGACGCACATACACATAGCTCCGAACCCACAACCCACAGAACGGCTAGAGGGGAGTAACTCACGGCGAATTCTGCACCCAGAGGCCACGGAATATTGGAGCGAGGGAGATTTCTGTTCCGGAGAGACCTGCAAACCTCTCGCGGGGGGTCCTTCGCGCTGTGGACTGGGCGCCGGGACTGGGAGCAGAGGGCAGCCCTGCAGCGGCCATAACACTGTGAGGAAAAGATCCGAGCGGGCTACAGGAACGGGATCTCCAGCGGCCATGCGGGTCCCTCCCCCCACAGAGGGACCTGCAAACCTCTCGCAAAAGGTCCGTCGAGCTGCAGACGCGGAGCCCAGTCCAGACCTGCGGCAGCGGGGGCTCCGAGAGGTACAGATCTGAGCAGGCTTCAGGGACGGGATATCCAGCGACGGCACAAGCCCCCCCACCCACAGGTGATGAGGGTTGGTGAGAGAGTCTCTTTGGCGGGTCAAGAGGGGAGTGGGGTGTCCCCATGCCTCGGGCCCCCCCCGGGAGATAGAAGCTGAGAGGCGGCTGCAGACAGGGGCTCCCCAAGCGGGCGGGAGCCTGGATCCATTGTGGAAGGTCTGTGCATAAACCCCCCCAGGGAACGGTGCCTGAGAGGTGGCCCTGCCCCTACCTGACCATCTGAACTTAATTCTCACACTGAATAGCAGCCCTGCCCCCGCCAAAAGCCCTAAGGCGGGAAGCAGCATTTGAATCCCAGTCCCCAAACGCTGGCTGGGAGGATCAGGAGGTGAGGTGGGTATGAGGAGAATATTCAGAGGTCAAGCCACTGGCTGGGGAGAATGCCCAGAAAAGGGAAAAGAAATAAAACTATTGAAGGGTACTTTCTCGGAGAAAAGACACTTCCTCCCTTCCTTTCTGATGAGGAAGAACAATGCTTACCATCAGGCAAAGACACAGAAATCAAGGATTCTGTGCCCCAGGCCACCCAATGGGCTCAGGCCATGGAAGAGCTCAAAAAGAATTTTGAAAATCAAGTTAGAGAGGTGGAGGAAAAACTGGGAAGAGAAATGAGAGGGATGAAAGAGAAGCATGAAAAGCAGATCAGCATTCTGCTAAAGGAGAACCAAAAAAATGGTGAAGAAATTAACACCTTGAAAACTAGCCTAACTCAATTGGCAAAAGAGGTTCAAAAAGCCAATGAGGAGAAGAATGCTTTCAAAAGCAGAATTAGCCAAATGGAAAAGCAGATTCAAAAGTTCACTGAAGAAAATAGATCTTTCAAAACTGGAATGGTACAGATGGACACTAAGGACTTTATGAGAAAGACAGATATCACAGAACATAGCGAGAAGATTGGAAAAATGGAAGATAATGTAAAATATCTTATTGGAAAAACAACTGACCTGGAAAATAGAATCAGGAGAGACAATGTAAAAATTCTGGGACTACCTGAAAACCATGATCAAAAGAAGAGCCTAGACATCATCTTCCATGAAATTATCAAGGAAAACTGCCCTGAGATTCTAGAACCAGAAGGCAAAATAAATATTCAAGGAATCCACAGAACACCGCCTGAAAGAGATCCAAAAAGAGAAACTCCTAGGAACACTGTGGCCAAATTCCAGAATTCCCAGGTCAAAGAGAAAATATTGCAAGCAGCTAGAAAAAAACAATTCAAGTATTGTGGAATTACAATCAGGATAACACAAGATCTAGCACCCTCTACATTAAGGGATCAAAGGGAATGGAATAGGATATTCCAGAAGTCAAAGGAACTAGGACTGAAACCAAGAATCACCTACCCAGCAAAACTGAGTATAATACTTCAGGATAAAAAATGGTCTTCCAATGAAATAGAGGATTTTCAAATTTTCTTGATGAAAAGACCAGAGCTGGAAAGAAAATTTGACTTTCTAACACAAGAATGAAGAGAACCATGAAAAGGTGAACAGCAAAGAGAAGTCATAAGGGACTTACTAAAGTTGAACTGTTTACATTCCTACATGGAAAGACAATATTTGGAACTCTTGAAACATTTCAGTATCTGGGTACTGGGTGGGAGTACATACACACACATGCACACACGCACACATACATAGAGACAGAGTGCACAGAGTGATTTGAAGAGGATGGGATCATATCTTAAAAAAAAAATGAAATCAAGCAGTGAAAGAGAAATATTGGGAGGAGAAAGGGAGAAGTTGAATGGGGCAAATTGTCTCTCATAAAAGAGGCAAGCAAAAGACTTATTAGTGGAGGGATAAAGAGGGGAGGCAAGAGAAAAACATGAGGTCTACTCTCATCACATTCCACGAAAGGAAAGAATAAAATGCACACTCATTTTGATAGGAAAACCTATCTCATAATACAGGAGAGTGGGGGACAGGGGCACAAGCAGGGTGGGGGGGAGGATGGAGGGGAGGGCATGGGGAGGAGAATGCAATCCGAGGCCGACACTCATGGGGAGGGAAAGGATCTTAAGAGAATAGAAGTAATGGGGGACAGGATAGGATGGAGGGAAATATAGTTAGTCCCATACAACACAACTAGTATGGAAATCATTTGCAAAACTACACAGATTTGGCCTATATTGAATTGCTTGTCTTCCAAGGGGAAGGGGTGGAGAGGGAGGGAGCTAAAGAAGTTGGAACTCAAAGTGTTAGGATCAAATGTAATGTTCCTACCACTGGGAAATAAGAAATACAGGTTAAGGAGTTAAGAAAGCTATCTGGCCCTACAGGACAAAAGAGAAGACGGAGACAAGGGCAGGGAGGGAGGATAGAGGAGAGAGCAGATTGGTTACAGGGGCAACTAGAATGCTTGGGTATGGGGGGGGGATAAAAGGGGAGAAAATTTGTAACCCAAAATTTTGTGAAAATAAATGTTAAAAGTTAAAAAAAAAAAAAAAGAAAGAAAGAAAGAAAACATTCCAGGATCAGCATTTCTCTCATTATCCTGAGTCAACCGGGAATCATGTTGGCAAGATTTGCTCATCAGTAGCACTATAAGATGCAGTCCATGTGCAGAACCAGCATTAGATGCCTGCTTTCTCCTCCTCTTCCTCTCCCCACTGTCAATCTATTCCTCTCTCTCGTTTACCATAGCAAATCGCAGCAGACTGCTGAAGAGCTCATTTAGGCCTCCACTACAATGGGTGGTGTGAGAACCCCTTCAGGTCCACTGAATATTGACTCCTCAGCTAACCATATGTGATATTTATGCCGTTCATCCAGAGATTCTCAGGAGACAAAGGGGATAGACCACAGTATTGTGGTGAATTGAAAAGAAACAACTTGAGAGTCCAAAAACCTGCATTTGAATATGACCCTAGGAAAGTGTACTTTCTTCTCTGGGCCTCTGTTGCCTCTAAAAAAAAAGAGAGGGTTTGAATAGATGAATTCTGAGATCCCTCTCATTTTCTTACAATCTGACTCCATCCTTCTATTACCACTGCTGCACCAGAAAGGAAATCCAAAGTACGTGCCCTGCTAAGAGAGGGTTAGTGATGTCATCATATGTGAGAACTGGTACATCATCTGGGAAACCAATCAACAAGGATATGACAGCCTTCCAGGATGTACTAAGTCCAAAGAAGATTGCTTCTCCTTGCTGGGTGACTCAATTACAAATTCTTTTTCCTGTAATACATTATTTACTTGACACTTTACTCTATGTAGAATATATCCCCCACCCTAGTGAACATTACCTCTTAACTCTTCTGAAATTATACCAATGCCTCACTGATCTCTGGGGAATGAGCTGGTCCGCATACCTGCATTTTTCAGAGAATTTCAATCTCCCCTTTTTTAAAGAACAAATAACACCTTAGAAAAAAACTTTTTCCATTTCTTTGCCTTAATAAACAAGGGGTGCTTTTGTACCTGGGTAGATGGTGTAGTGCTCTCAACAATAGTGAAGGTCATACTGTGTCCACACTTTCTCATCCTGAGTGACTTTTATCACCATCCACCTATAACTTTCCATTGGTGGATCTGCCCAGCATTCTGGAGAAATTCCTCTAGATCTCTTAACATACAGACATCAATCGTGTACATAAGCTGGCCTCTGGTTATTTCTTACTTCTGCTACACTATCAACTCCCTCCCCTTTTCTGACCATAAATCTTTTTCTACTTCTGTTATGTATTTCTTGCTTGTTAATATGTTGTTGCCTCATCATGCTCACCCTGCCCTTTGGGTGACCCTACATGTTAATTCTTTGGAGAATATGGTGTTCTGTGACTCATTCTCAGGCAACAACACCAGAAGAATATTGATGCTAAAAAGACTAAATCTCTATTTCATTCTATTAGGGTCGTCTAAAGCATCATGCAGTTTCCCAAGAGCAGCCTAGCCCATTCTCCTCTCACTCAATTAGAGGCATAGTTTCTTTTCCAACCACAATCTCTGGCCAAGGTACACATTTATACTAATGGTTCACATTCCTCCAACTTCAAAACATAATCTTGACAATAGGCATTTTTCATCCACTTAGTTTTTTCCTGTATGAATAGTTTTGCTGAAGTCTTTTGAGTAATTATAGGTCTCATTTAAAAGGCTGATTCAATCAGTACAAAGTCATCTACAAACAAGAGTATTGGAAGGATCTGATTGTGGCAAGTATTCTTGGCAAAGCTGTCTCCTTGTGTGTAGGTTGTGTTCCTCAGAAGAATAGAAGTTCCTTCAAAGTGTAATACAGGCCACCCTGGTTAGACACTAACAGTGAGATTAGCTTTTTCACAGAAATATTTATTTCCAAAGGTATAATCACAGATATACAAACTCACTTTCCCAAAAGATGAAAGGCATAGTCTCCTTCCTCCACTGTACTACCTTGGGCCCAAGTTCCCAAGAACCCTGACTTCTCAGGACTTCCACACCAGGCTGGTTGCACCACCTCACCTGCAATCCTGGCTCCAAGGTCACTATGGCTCACTGGGGTGAAAGAGAAGGAGAAAGGGAAGGAAAGTTCTTCCTCCTCTGTCTCACTGGTTCAGTTCATTAGGTGTTTACTGTGAGTGAACTGGGATCTTTACCCTCTGAATGCAGCACATAAGAGTTACCACAAAAGAGTAGAGTGGAAAAGAATGGCAAATAGAGCGTGATTGGCTCACATCGGCCCATTTTAAGATATTGGTGACCAGTCAAAGTAGACTCTCTCCACCCATGTGATAGGGAAGGAGAAAGTTCCATGGTAGCCAATCTGAGCATGCTCCAAAGACCCCTCAAAGGAGCCTCCATATCATCTAAACTGGGCAGGCACAGACAAGCCTGGGTTACAAAGGCACAATTTCCCCACTCTCCATCTTTGAATCCCAAGCACCTAGCATAATGCTATGTGTAGGAGGTATCTAATATATAATTTGCTGAAATGAACTGAATTCACCATTCCACTAACACCTTGCAATTTCTCTCCATCATGCCTCTTTCATCACCTCCCTATCCCTGGAATGTCTTCCTTCCATTTCATCCTCTTGAAATCCTGCCAATACTTCAATCTTTCCTCCACTCACTACCCACTATTATCCTGGATTTTGTCCCTGTGTCCTTCTGGTCTCATAAAATAGTTTTCCATGAAACCTTGTAGGTCCAAGCCTCCATCATACTTATCAGACTAATGAGTAGGGAAAGAAAAGGACAAGGAGGAGGAGGAAGAGAAAAAACGGAAAACAATTTAAATGGCAAATAAAAGTTTGTAAAGTAGTACAAGTTTCCTCACAGTAGTCCTGGAAGGTAGGTGATATTATTGTTCCATTTTACAGATAGGTAACCTGAGACTGAAAAAACAGTTACTTGCCCAGGGTCACACAGATAGTAAATATATTCTCCCCCCTTTCCAGTTTCACTTGATGTATTTTCTTCCTCCCTTGGAATTTAAGCTACTTGAAGGTACAGGCTGTCTTGCTTGACCGTATTTGTAACTCAAGCTCTTAACACAGTGACTAACACATAATAAAGGAATAATAAACTCTTTATCTAGCTAGGTATCTACCTATATATCTTAGAGTTCTCCTAGTATTTTGCATTTCTCTTATGCACTCACTATATTCTATTTAGTGTTATAACTATGTCCTTCTTACTTCACCTTCAAAATGGTGAGTTCTTTGAGGTCAAGCATCTTTATCTGTCTTATTCAGCTTTGTATCCCTCGGGTCCACACCTAGTCTTTATAGCATAGCATTTAGTGAGTGTTTGCAGTGTTTCCTGAAATATTGAATTTATTTGAAATTTATCATCAAAGTGAAACCAGTACCAATTCATCACACTTACTCACTAGAGCAACCTGTTACACACACACACACACACACACACACACACACACACACACACACACACATACACACACAGAGTCATTTCTCTCCTATTTTCCATTTTCTCTCTCATCTTTTTGGATAGATATTAGAGACCTAATGAAAATGCATGTGGGAAATAAACAAATGTTTTAAAATAGAGACTAAATGGGACTATAGAGAAGAAATGAAAAAATGTTGTTGGGGGGTATTATGGATGTGGAACACAGCACATATAGACTTGGTTGATAAATTGGTTAGATTATTAACTAGCTAGTTTGTTACTTAGCTTTGTGGAGCTACTTTTCTTTCTTTTTTATTCTTTGTTACAAGGAATGGCTCAAGAAAAGATGCATGGGTATATTTGGATGTGAAAATATGAAAAGAATATATCAATAAAAATTTTAAAATAAAAAAGCAAGAGAATACTTTAAAAATTTTTTTTTACTGGAGAGGGAGTTATGTTCAGTGACTGATCTTGAAGACAAAACTTGCTCCTTTGATTTAAAAAAAAATGTACTTCTTCCACTGGTAAAAAGAGCAAGAGGTTGAGAACAATTAGGCTTACAAAATTCCTCACTTTCATTTCCAGTTTTAATTGCTCTCCAGAGAACATTATTAATTATTTAAAGGACCACCTGAGTAATTAATTACTGTTCACTGTTCACTTTGAATGCATACTTTTAAAACTTAGCACCATTAACTAATTTACCTCTCAATTGGATTCTTAATTCTGCTGAATAAGCAGTTAAAAACAGATGGTCCCTGTCACCATGCCCTTTAGTTTTATACCTTTTTCTTTCTTCCTGAAAAAAGCACCGTGAAAGTACCTAAGTCTTCCAAACCACATTGTACTCTGTTAGTTTTTAAGTCTAGCAGAACAATTCTTTTCTGAAATAGATGGCCATAGCCAAAACTGAAAATAAGCATCCTTCCATTTTTTTATTCCCTCCCCTATTTTCTTCAATCATTCCCCATCATCCAAAATCTTTCAAAGATGGCCTGATTTGCCCTTCCCTTGCCAATAAAATAAAGAATTTAACCAACTACTTTATACTAAAGTATTAGTGACTCAATGTGATATTTCTTCAAGGGCTATTTGCTTTTTTAAAGGCTGTCATAAGGATGGGAAAATTTTATAAAGGAATAATTAATGGAAGAATTTCAAGGACTTGGATAAGAAAGATATTTGAGGTGGAGGAGACCTCCTAGTGTTTTTCAAATTGTACTTGGTAGATGGCCTATTATTCTATAATGGAAAGATCATTAGACCTGGTATTTAGGAGAACTGGGTTTGAATCCCAGTTTGGTTTCCCCATCTGTAAAAGAGAAATAACAATGCTCATAATACCTATTTCATAGGATTGCTCTGTAGATCATAAAGCTCTATATAAATGTTTCCAACTACTTATTAGTAATATTCTCAATTATACTAGGTAGGTGACCAACTACTGTAATACAGCAGAAAGATGAAAGATATAGAGCTAGAAGTTACCTTAGACACACCTAGTTCAATCCTTTCTAGCCAAGGTCTGGCTTCAGGTCCCAGGGGTCCTGACTCCAAATTCAGTGTTCTTTATACTACATCATCCTGCCTCAAGTGTCAAGAAACCAAGTGTTGAACGTTAGCTCTGGTGCTTGCTGGCAGTGTCAGTTGTGCATGTAATTTAATTGTTATGTACTTGCTTCCCCTGCATAAGAGTGGAATATTATTCTCTGCCTGCCTAGGAGGGATGGAGCTCCATTTTTATTTTATTTTATTTTATTTTTAGCATTTCACTTTGTGCATTGGGTAAGGGGCAAGGCAGGTAGAGTTCACCTCAAGAGTATGACAGCCTACCAGTCATAAGTCATAAGAAAAGATAAGTGTTCTCTCTAGGGAAGGTGGGTAGAAAATGCTTTCAATTCTCTTTTTTCAATTAGCTTCAACAAGGGTATTCTATGGGTGGTTCTGGCATTTTGAATTGGTAGTCACTTTGTGACACCACTTTAAAAATCTGTTGACAGCCTCTGGGTTGAGATGTTGGGGAGATGACTCCCCAAAGTGTGCTTTCTTCATCTGTAGCTAACACAGGGTTGTTGTGAGGCTATATTACTACTACTAATACTGTTAATAATAATAACAATGAACCAAGATGGTGAAGTAGAGGAAGAACTACAGTCTACTTCTTCAATGTTTCCTTCTGAAGAACTTTAAAATAATGCCTTAAATTGAATTCTGGAACAACAGAGGTAACAAAAGGTTGGGATGAGGTATTTTTCCAGCCCAAGACAACTTAGGAGGTCAGAAGGAGAGTCTGTAACAGCAGAGTGGGAACTGGTCAGGAGTGCATTTGGCAGCAAATACCAGCTGTAAACTTTGGAGGCCGTGATGTCAGCAGTAGTAGCTTCCTGCACTCTCAAGACAGAGACTTAAAGAGCATTAGACAACTGGTTAGAAAGAGATTACAGGAAACCTCTGTGTTGGCACTGAGCACAGGACAGAACACTATTTGGCAACGTCATTGCCTCTACCCATTTCTGCGTCACAGTTCCAGGGTGGAGAGGAGCACTTTTAGTCACAAGGTAACAGTGGCCCTGAGGAGCATTAGCCCTTGTGGCTGCCGGGAAGCAGATCTTGAGTTAGGATCAAAACACAGACCAAGAAAGCAATGGCAATACCTCTCCCTGGATCATGTCACCTTGGAAACACCAAAAACTACCAAGTCCTCAGAACTAGCTCTGAAAATGTGAAAAAGTCTAAAGCTGGGACAATCTACCCCATTCCTTCCCCAACCCAACCCACATAATGAACAGAGGCCAACTTTAACATAAAATTCAAAGTCAAGAAATAGATTGAGAAAATGAACAACAACAACAAAAGAACCTGACCAGAAAATCTTCTGTGGTGGCAGGGAAAAGCAAAACACAAAACTCAGAAGACAAAGATGTCAAAATAATCAAAATCAAAGCCTCAAATACAAAAACGTAAATAGGACACAAGGTCAACAAGAATTCCTAGAAGAGCTGAAAAAATTATTTTAAAAAACAAATAAGAGTGGTAGAGGAAAAGCTGGGAAAAGTAATAAGGGCAATGCAAGAAAAGTATGAAAAGACAATTAATAGCTGGGTAAACACACATGTGTGCATGCATGCACACACATCCACATGTGTGTGTGCACACGCACACACACACACACACACACACACACACACACACACACACCAAAGAAAACAATGCCTTAAAAATAGAGTTGGTCAAATGGTAAAAGAGATATGCAGCTTCACTAACGAAAATAACTCCTTAAAAACAGAATTGGCTAAATGGAAAATGAAGTATAAAGTTCACTAAAGAAAACAATTTCTTAAAAATTTGAATTGAGCAAATGGAAGGTAATGACTCTATGAGATAACAAGAAACAATAAATAAAGGTCAAAAGAATAAAAAAATAGAAAAAAGTGAAATATCTAATTGTAAAAATAACTGTCTTGGGAAATAGATTGAAGAGAGATAATTTGAGAATTACTGGGTTATGTGCAAGTCATGATCAAGAAAGAGTCTAACCTAGACAGCATATTTCAAGAAATTATAAAGGAAAACTGCCCTGATATCCTAGAACCAGAGGATAAAAAAGAAATTGAAAGAATCCACCAGTCACCTCCTGAAAGAAATCCCAAAATGGAAACTCCTAAGACTATTATAGCCAAATTCAAGAGCTCCCAGGTAAAAAAGAAAATATTTCAAGCAGCCAGAAAGAAACCATTCAAATACTACAGTGCCACATACAGGATCACACAAGATTTAACAGCTATCATGTTAAATGAGCAGAGGGCTTGGAATGTGATATTCCAGAAGACAAAGAAACTAGGAATACAAACAAGGATAACTTAGCCAGTAAAATTATTTTTATAGTTTTATATAATCCTCCAAGGGAAAAAAATATTCAATGAAAAGAAGAACTTTTAAGGATTCCTGATAACCAGAGATGAATGGAAATTTCAACTTTCAAACACAAGACTCAAGAGAAGCATAAAAAAGATAAACATGAAATAAAAATCATAGGGAACTCAATAAGGTTAAACTATTTACATTCCTATATGGCAAGATGATACATATTAGAAAGCATCTGCATACACAGAGAAGGCATAGAAGTAAGTTGATTATATTGGGATGATCTTAAAAAATGAATGGGTGAAAAAGAGGGATGCACTGTGACAAAGGGGGAAGGGAGAGGAAGAATGGGAAAAATTATCTCACACAAAAGAAGCATGCAAAAAAAAGCCTTCACAGTGGAGGGAGAAACTGGTGGGTCAATGTTTGAACTTCACTTTCACCTGAATTGGTTCAAAGAAAGAAGATTGTGCATGCACACACACACACACACACACACACACACACACACTCAATTGGGTATAGAAATCTATCTTACTCAATAGGGAAATAAGCAGGAAAGGGTATAAGAGAAGGGGAAAAGGAGTACAAAAAATGAGAAGGCTAACTAAAGGAGGTCAGAAGCAAAAGAGACTTTTGAGGAGGGACAAAATAAAAACAGAGTGAGAAGGATAAGCAGAAGGAAATAGGATGGAGGTAAAAGCACAGGTAATAAACATAATTGTGGATTTGAATTGGATGAACTCACTCATTAAAAAAAAAAAAAAGCCAACAGAATGGATTAGAAACCAGAATCCAACAATATGTTGTTTGAAAGAAAAGCACTTGAAACAGAAGACAGATACAGTTAAAATAAAAGGCTGGAGCTGAATCTATTCCACTTCAGCTGAACTGAAAAAGGCAGGAGTATCAGTCAGGATTTCAGACAAATCAAAAGCAAGATAGACTTGATTACAAGAGATATTTAGGGAAGCTACATCTTGCTAAGAGGTACTATAGGCAATGAAGCCACATCAATATTAAATAAATACCAAATGGCCTAGCTTCCAAATTCTTAAAGGAAAAGTTACAGTTACAGGAGAAATAGACAGTAAAAAATATACTACTGGAAAAACCTCAACTTTCCTTTTTCAGAACAAGATAAATCGAACCATAAAATAAATAAGAAAGAAGTTAAGGAGTTGAATAGAACATTAGAAGAGTTAGATATGGCATTCCTCTAGAGAAAACTGAGTGAGAATAAAAAGGCATATACCTTTGTTCACAGCTGTACAGGAACCTTCACAAAAATTAATCATATATTAGGGCATAAGAATCTCATGAACAAATACAGAAAAGCAGAAATATTAAATGCATACTTTTCAGACCATGATGCAATAAAGTTACATGCAATAGAGGAACATGGAGGCATTGATTTAAAAGTAACTGGAAACTAAATAACCTAATCCTAAAGAATGTATGGATCAAATAATAACTCATAGATACAATCAACAATTAAAAATAATGAAAACAATGGAACAACATATCAGATTGTAAAAACAACTATCCTAGAAAATAGATTGATGAGAAATAATTTGAGAATTACTGGGATGTAACTTAGTAATACTAAGTACTTAGTATTTAGGGGAAATTTTATATCTTTAAATACATCAATAAAAGAAAGTAGATTCATGAAGTAGGTATGCAACTGAAAAAATTTTTTTAAAAGAACAATTTTAAAATCCTCAATTGAACATCAAAATGAAAATCAAAGGAGAGATTAATAAAATTGAAAGTTATAAAAACAAATGAACTAGGAGCTGGTTTTATGGGGGGAAACAATAAAACAGATAAATCATCTATGAACTCTTTTAAAAAAGAAAGAAAAAAATCAAATTACCAATATGAAAAATGAAAAGGGGGAATGTACCACCAATGAAGATGAAATTAAAGCAATTATTAGGAGCTATTTTGCCCAATTATATGCCAATAAAACTGACAATCTAAGTGAAATGGATGAATATTAATAAAAATATAAATTGTCCAGAGTAACAGAAGAGGAAATAGAATGCTTAAATAACCCTACCTTTGGGGGGGAAATTGAACAATACATAAATGAGCTCTCTAAGAAAAAATCCCTAGGGCCAAATGGATTCACAAGTGAGTTCTACCAAACATCTAAGGAACAATCAGTCTCAATAGTATATAAATATTTGAAAAAAATAGGCAAAGAAGTAATCCTACCAAATTCCTTTTATGAAGCAAATATGGTTTTGGTACCTAAACCCAGGAAAGCAAAAACAGAGAAAGAAAACTACAGGTCAATTTCCCTAGTGAATATTGGTGCAAAATTTTAAATAAAATACCAACAAGGAGATTACAGTAATCTATCACAAAGATTATATATTAAGACTAGGTAGGATTTATATCAGGAATGGAGGGCTTGTTCAATGTTAGGGAAACTATCAGCATAATTGACTACATCAGTAACAAAAACAAGAAAAATCATATGGTTATCTCAATACATACAGAAAAAACTTTTAACAAAATATAATACTCATTCCTACTGAAAGTATAGGAATAAGTTTTTCTTAAAATTATAAGCATAATTATAAGCATATCTAAATGAAAATTATATTAAAATTACATGTATATCTAAATTATTAGCTATCTAAAAAAAAGCAAATATTATTTGTGATGGGAATAATCAAGAAATCTCCCCAATAAGATCAGAGGTGAAGGACGGGTGTCCGTTATTACCATTATTTAATATTGTACTAGAAATGTTAGCTATAGCAATAAGAAAGGAGAAAGAAGTTGGAAGAAATCACAATAGGCAATGAAGAACAAAACTATCATTCTTTGAAGATAATATTATGGTATACTTAGAAAACCATAGAGAATCAACTAAAAAAAACTAGTTGAAACAATTAACAACCTTAGTAAAATTGCAAGATATAAAATAAGCCATAAATCATCAGCATTTCTGTATACTATCAACAAAATCCAGTAGGAAGATACAGAAAGACAATTCTATTTTGAGATAACTGCAGACAATATAAAATACTTAGGAGTCTATCTGCCAAGACAAACCCAGGCACTATATAAACAAAATAACAAAACACCCTTTGCACAAATACATATTTAAACAATTACAAAAAATATTAATTGTTCATGAGTAGGCCAAGTCAATATATTAAAAATGATAATTCTACCTAAGTTCATTTGCTTCTTTAGTGCCGTTTTAATCAAACTACCAAATAATTATTTTATAGAGATAGAAAAAATAGTAACACAGTTCCCCTGGGGGAAGAAAGCTAAAAAAAAAAAAACAACTCAGTGGAATCAATGAAAAAAGTGAAAGTAGCCTAACAGGGCTAGATTTAAAACTATATTACAAAGCAGTAGTCATCAAAATAATCTGGTACTGACTAAGACACAGAGTGGTAGATCAATGGAATCAATTAAATACGTAAAACACTGTAGTTAATGATCATAGTTATCTACTGTCTGATAAACTCAAAGATTTTATTATGTCACAAAAATTTCTGGGAAAAATGAAAAGAAGTTTGGCAGAAATTAGGCATAGATCAATATTTCACACTACATACCAAGATAATGTTAAAATGGATAAATTATTTATTCATATAAAGGTTGATATCAAAAGTAAATTAAGAGAACATGGGAAAATGTACCAGCTATAATTCTATGGATCAGGGAAGAGTTTATGGTGAAACAAGAAATAAAAATCATGGGAAGTAAAATGAATAACTTTGATTGCATGAAATTAAAAAGGCTTTGCACAAACAAGACCAATGCAGCCAAAATTAGGAGGAAAACAGGAAATGGGGAAATTTTCAAAATTTCTCTGATAAAGGCCTCATTTTTCAAATATATAGGGAACTAAGACAAATTTATAACAATAAGCCATTCCACAACTGATAAGTGGATATGAACAGGCAGCTTTCAGAAGAAGAAATAAAAGCTATCAATAACCACCAAAAGAAGCTCTCTAAATCACCATAGAGAAATTTTCATTAAAAGTATTCTGAGTTACCATTTCACAATCATCAGATTGGTTAACATGACGGAAAAGGAAAATGACAAATGCCGGTGAAGATGTTGGAAAATTGGAACACTGTTGGTGAAGTTGCGAACTGGTCCAACCATTCTGGAGAACAATTAGAAACTATATCCAAAGGACTATAAATCCTTTGACCCAGCAATACCACTGGTAGCTCTGAACCCCAAACAGATTTTTAAAAAGTGAAAATGACCTATTTGTACAAAAATATTTATAGCAGGTCTTTTTGTGGTGGCAAAGAATTGGAAATTATGGGAATGCCCATCAACAGGGGATTAGCTGAACAATTTGTGATGGGATGCTATTCTCTACAAAAACATTTTTCCAGAAAAACCTGGAAAGACTTACATGAATTGATGCAAAGTGAAGTGAATAGAACCAGGAGGACAATGTACACAGTAACAGCAACATTTTAATAATTTAATAGCTGTTTATTCAATTTTTCATTTAATTATTTATTTGCTATTTTATTTAATAATTTTAATAATACTCAACTGTGAAAGACTAAGCTACTCTGATCAACACAATGACCCAAGACAATTCTGAAGGACTTATGATGAAAAATGTTATCCACCTCCAGGGAAAGAACTCTGAATACAAACTGAAGTATAAGCTTTTCACTTTATTTTTCTTGATTTTTTTTTGGTGACATGGCTAATATGGAAATCTATTTTGCATGATTTCACATGTATAGTTGACATGATATTGCTTATCTTCTCTATGTGTAGGGGAGAAGCTGGAGGGTGAGAATTTGGAACTCATAATTTTTTAAATGAATGTTAAAAATAAATTAATTAAAATTAAAAGTAATCATAACCATAACTAGTATTTATAAAGTGTTTTAAGGTTTGCAGCCAGGTTGGGCAGCTAGAGTACTGGTCCTGGAGTCAAGAAGACTCATCTTCCTGAGTTCAAATCTGGCCTTAGACACTTCCTAGCTGTGGGACCCCAGGCAAGTAGCTTAACCCTGTTTGTCTCAGTTTCCTCATCTGTAAAAGGAGCTGAAGAAAGAAATGGAAAACTACTCCAACATCCTTGCCAAGAAAACCCCAAAAGGGTCACAAAGAGTTGTACAAGACTGAAAAAGACTAAACAACAAAAACAAGTTTTGCAAAGCACTGAAAAAATATTGTCTAATTTTATCCTCCCAACATTCCTGGGAAATAGGAATACTATTTTCCACATTTTACATATGAGGAAAATAAGGCAAAGAGAAGCTAAGTGATTTTCCCATTGTTAGAGGGTTTTTAAGTGTCTGAAATTGGATTTGAACTTAAGTCTTCCAGGTCTAATGCTCTACTTACTGTATCACCTAATGATAGTGTTCTGTGAGAGTTATATATGAATTTCAATTATTTCTATTATTGTTGTTTTTTTCATGAAACTATAAAATTCCTTCATTCTACTCACTCATCCATTGTCATATAGTATTGTATAGTGGATGGAGAATTAGGAAGATCTGGGATTAAATCCTGCTTCTGGTTAACTCACAAACTCATGATGGTCAAGTCACCTAAATTTAGTCATCTCATGTGTGAGATGAAAATAATAATGCTTGTAATATCCATTTCACAGGGTTGTTGAGAGGGTCAAATGAGATTAAGTATGCAAAGTACTTGTGAAACCTAAAGAGCTATAAAAATGCCAGTCATTATAATTATTATTCTTACAAAATACTATGCTAAATCCTGGAGTAATGGATTAACAGGCTGCTAATAATATGAGCTACATGGATTTGAGCTACTCCAAATTGTGCTTAAAAAAATTAAGATATCATCTATTTCTCACTGTTCCTTTCTGATTCAGCCCTATAGAGGGGCAGATGAGTTTTGAGAATGCAAAGTATATTTGTTGTGATTAGTAAGGGAGTGATGGAGGAATGAAGAGAGGGAATGGGATTATCATAGAGAACAGTATTTTCATTAGTCTGAGTGATCAGAAGTGATTAGAAAAAGTATAGCTCCATTTGACAGCAGGTAGGAGCAGAGTGACCTTGTCCCTAAAAAAATAACCTCCCCTTTCTCCTTTTCTTTATTTTCCTTCCTATTTAATGTTTCCCTGCCCCAGGTTGATACCAGTTAGTAATCATTCTCTGTCATCACAATTTTGGGAAGAAGAGAAGGAAATTAAAGAGTGAAAAGAAAAAAAATCATCAAAATTGCTGATTGCCTTCCCAAGTTTTGCTATTGTGTCCTAAATATTCAAGGCAATTGATTCTGCTTGATAAAAACAACCACATAAGTAGGAAGGGTAGATGATCACTCATCAGGTATGATTTGAAAGATTCTTAGCAATGCTCCTGATCTCAAATATTCCTCGGTATTTGTCACAGTGCTGAAAATTCTATCATTTGACATAGTTTTTGTATAATTAATAACAATAATAGTTAACATTTACACAATGCTTTACAGTTTGCGGAACAGAGAATCTTCTTCAAACATGTACGCCTCTGTGAAGAGTAGTACTTCGGTAAATATTCTAGCCTTTATTAATGTAGGAGGAAAGAACACTGACGTTGACATTGGAAGAAACGTAAGTATTGGCTTCAGTGCTTACTAGATGAGTGACTTTGGTGGATCACTTAACCTCGCTATCTCTCTGCTTCCTTCTCTGTAAAATGGGGGTAATAACGTCAACCACCTTAAAGGATTCTTGTGAGCAATGTGCTTTGCCCATCTTAAAGCATTATATAAACGTGTTGAAATTATTACTCCCTGTGGAACTGAAATGGAAAATTCTCTCTCACTGGGGATATTCAAAACCTGATTGAGTGGTCACTTGTTAGGGATATTGTGGGAGAGATTCATGCATAGGCCTAGGCTTGGATACAATGTCCTTGAAAATCCCTTCTAATTCTGATCATCTAAATAGTCCTCTAATCCAGCAATTCACTAATCTTCAAACACATCTTTGGTATCCAGAGACCTTCTGTAGCAGAAACAAATACACACCCCTTCTCTGTGCTTATATGAACTCTTTGTGGTTGTTCAGTCGTATCCAACTCTTCAGGACTCTGGGGTTTTCCTGGCAAAGATACTGGAGTGATTTGTCATTTCCCTCTCCAATCTTATGCAGGCAGGGGTTAAGTGATTCGCCCAGGGTCACAGAGCTAGTAAATGTCTGAGGTCAGATTTGAACTCTTAATTTTTCTAACTAACTAACAAACATTAGGCCACCTAGTGGTGTTTTTGAACTCCATTCTTTCATTAAGTACTTTGTGAGGATCCTTTTGAGGGGAGGGGAGTGCTCATTCTGTAGATTATTCTGCAACTTGAAGACATTCGAAAGTCCTTTTCCCTTTATCTTGAAATACCATAAAACTTCTCCTCATCTTGTAAGACAAAAAGAATTGCTTTTTTTACTTATCCTTTGTCCCGTTGTCCTTATCTTTAGCCCCCATAAAAACCTCTAAAACTACATCATCATTCTGAAACCTCTAATTACAACTCTCTCCAAATATCAGAGTATCAATTACCTTTCTTGCTAAAGAAGCCAGTGTCGCTTACACATTAAATAAAGGCTAAAAGAGAAGTCATCTAAGTGAATTCTTTCACACTTGAACCACTCTCCTAAATCTGACCTCAAAATAAAATTACCATTTCCTTCTCCACCTCATTTTACAGATGAAGAAATTGAGGCAAACAGAGTTAAATGACTTCCTCAGGGTTGCACAGATAATAAGTACCTGAGGTTAGATTTGAACTCAGGTTTTCCAGATTTCAGACCTCGTGCTCTAAACACTGGGCAATATAGCTGCCCCAGTAGACCTCTATAAATTTTTGTTATGAATTATGACAGCTAGCTGAGGACAAAAACCTATAGGAATAGAACACAAGATAAACTTCAGCTGAAGGGAGAGGACACCATGGAAAAGAAAAGAGATTTTGAAAGGAAGGTGGGACCTTGAGATGACTCTACTTCTTGTGATTTAAAGTTTGCACAGAGCTTTACACATGTTATCTCACTGGATCCTCATCTAGGTATCATTGCTGTGCCCATTTTACAGATAAGAAAATTGAGCCTGCCAGAGGTTAAGTGATGCCCAGGGTCATACAACTAGTAAACATCTGAGGTAGGATTCCAATTTCTGTCTTCCAGACTCCAATGCCAGCCTTCTATCCACTGTGATACCTAGCTGCCTAGTTAAAAATTCAGCTCTGAGAAGTTTCAGTTTCCCCCCCAACTCCTAGGCTACTAAGCTATCACTGAAGAGGCAACTTGCTTAGCGGCCTGAAAGGAAAAACTATTGCTTGTAAAGTTATCTGACTAACAAATGTGGAGGAGATGAGGCCCTGGGAAAAGCAGGTTCAGTACTCATACTGATCAGCCTGCAGTGAAATGTTTCTCCAGCACACCCCAGGGTGAAGTGCATCTTGCATAACAGTTAAGACAAGAAGGTGTTTATTAGCTCTTTAGTCTCCATCACTTTAGAACTTGCTACTGAAAATTAAGGCAGCAACGTCAGTGTCCCCCAAGGGGATACAAGAAGCAGCTGTTTGGGAACAGTAACTGCACCATTTAGTGATGATTTATATCTGGAGGCAAAGTGAATTCGATAGAGTATGGCAGGGTGTGGGCTGTGAACACCAAATGGAGTATTAAGGTGGATGTTGCAAGAATTGCTTTTCTTTTTTTTTCTCTCACTCCCCTCCTTTTTTCTGGAAGAAAAGTATTGTTTGTACTAACCCTGAAGATGCTTTACCAGGTTGAGGTATTTTCTGAGGGGAAGAAATTATGAAATAAGGATTGACCAGCTTTCAAACAGTATCACTCTTCTCTCTCGTGATCTTTGCTCTATCTTGTTAGTTTAGATTTATCAGTTTTACAAAGTGAGCATGACATATAAAACATCAAGGCTGTAACTACCAGGGCTTTTGTGGGATTCTTTTTAAGGTACAGAAAAGCCCCCTGTCCGCATCTGTCATTTGGGAAGGCATTCTCCATCTCTTTCTCATACCTACTAGAAATAAAGGAAGAAGAGGGAATGGAGAAAGTTTGAGATATGAGAACTTATTAATCCATGGAATTTACTTATTTGAGTCTCTCAAAGATCTATTATTTTCTTGGTATTGGCATTTCTTCCACTAAGGAAGGTTACAAGTGTGTTCATGTTTTTAGTAGATGGTCTCTATGAGTTACTATACCCCTAGATCAAAACAAAATCGTCATCGCTTGATTTCTAACTCTCCAAATTTCTCTGGCTTCAGTGTTCATGGTCACTCACAATCACTACCCAAAGCCTCTCTAGTCTTCTAGATTCGACTTCTAGTCCAAAGGTTCTGATCCTTTAATACAGCCTCAGATAGCCCCTATATGGGGTGAGGGGGATCACCTCCCCACCACAATGAGACACTGGAGCAGAATGTCAGTGCAGAAAGTAAGCCAAGGTTAGTCACTGAAATAGACTCTTCTCTCCCCATGCACCCCACCTTTTCTGGTTAAAGATAACCCTTCAGGTTGTCTTTGTTCTCTTTTATCTGGGGCACATCTGAGGATCCTTCCTCTGTCCCAGATATTTAAGACCCTTTGATACAGATTAAGTGTGGAAGAACTGGATGGTGAAAATCATGTCAGAGGAGGCATGGGGCCAATAAACCAAGAAAGCCATCCAGGGACTAAGGGGTTCTTAGAGTAGGACCTTGGAGTTTTTACTCCACCTAGGAAAGATGAGGCAGGTACAAGGGAGAGATGCCTAATTTTTTTCCAGGCCTTCAGTTTTAAGGCATGGATCAGATTTATGAGACTGTAAATCATCAAAAAGAAGGATTCTTTCCCTCATTATATTTCTATCCTCAGCAGCAAGCATGGTGTTGGGTACATAGTAGATTCTTGGAATGCTCTCTGTCCTCAACTCCACCTGTTGCCTTCATTGACTTCCTTTCAACCCCAACTAAAACTCCTTCTATTACAAGAAGCCTTGCCTGACCCTTCTTAAGTCTAGTCTTTTTCCTCTGTTAATTATTTCTCATTTATCCTGTATATGGCATATATTTCTTTACATGTTGTCTCCCTCTATTAGACTGTGACCTTGAAGGCAGGGACTTCCTTTTGCAGAAGACCAATGTCACTAGATCAAAGAGGGAGGAGTAAGTTGTAAGAAGACTGGGAAGACAGGAGAGTGCTAGTTTTTGAAGAACTTTGGATGCCAATCAGAAGATTTTGTATTTAATACTGGAGGCAATAGGGTGCTGCTGGCACCCTATTCTACCCTTCAGAAAAATCACTTCATTGGCTGTTTGAAAGTGTTTCCCTATATCGTGTCCAAATCTATCTCTTTTCATTACCCACCACCGATATAACTTCTGCCCTATAGGACCAGAAAGAGTCCAAACTGTTTTCTAGAGGATAATCCTTCAAATACTTGAAAAGAATGATCATGTCCCCAGCTAAGTCTTCTCCAGTCCAAACATTCTCAATTGATTTAACTGATCTTCTAAGTCATAGTCTCCAAGTATCTCCCCATCCTGGCTGCCCTCCTATGGATGTTCTTTAACTTGTCAATATCCTTCCCAAAATGTGGTATCAGAACTGAATACAATGCTCTAAATGTGGTTTGACCAGGGCAAAATCACATTTATCACTATGGTATTCACAAATAGAACAATCTGAAGTTCACCATTTATAAGAGATCACTCTTTCATTTGGACCATATGGAAGATATCTTTCATGATAGTGGAGAATATCTTTGCTGAACACACATCTCCCTGTTTTGTGACTTTACTGTTAACAACAACCAGATGGTCACAGAACAGTTATCTTTCTGGTTGTATTTATCAAGGAATCTTTTGTGACCTTATCATAAACCTCATGTGAGACTACTTGCTGGAAGACAGCTTAAAAGACTTACTTTTGCTCTGCTATATCAAATGCTATTTTAAAATTAACAAACAATAAACAGAGAGGGATTTTGTATTCTCTGTACCTTTCAGTCTCAGTTGTGTGACTATTAAGATGTGGTTTGCTATGGAAAATGATTCTAAAAGCTTACTTATCCATTTCTCATGTTTTCACCAAGGATAACTTAAATAAGCATATAAGGTCACTCTCATAAAGATTTTCATGAAGAATATATACACATATATACATACACATATGTATGTGTGTGCACATGTATATATGTATATATATACATATATATACATATTCTTTATGACTCTTTTGGTTGCTTTTTCTGAGTGAGAGTGCTAAATTTTTTTCTCCATTCTACACACACACACACACACACACACACACACACTGAATGAAAAAAATATTTATTAAGTACTTACTTGGAAACTCTGAATTTCCAAGCAAAGTGCCTAGTGTCCCCAAAAGCAATGAGGAGATGCATGGGATAACACTAGAGGAGTTGTTTTGGGCAGAGGATGGGAAGAAGATTTATTCCTACTACCTATCACTGTCGATCCTGGGTCCTTACCTGGTTTCTTCCTATATACACAAAATCAGTCAGTCACAGTGATACCATTGGCTCCCTTTTTTTGAATTAATCTCTTTTCAGTTTTCAACAATCACTTGCATAAGTTTTAAATTTTCTCCCTATCTTATATGAGTTCTACATATACATTCTTATTAAACACATTTTCACATTAGTCATGTTGCGTAGAAGAATTAAAACAAATGGGAGAAACCATGAGAAAAACCAAAACAAAATGTAACACAAGAGAAAATAGTCTGTTTCGTTCTGCATTCCAACTCCACAGTTCTATCAGAAATAGTCTTCATACACTGTGGCTGTTAGTGTGTATAGTGTTCTCCTGGTTCTGCTCATTTCACTCTGCATCAATTCATATAAGTCTTCCCAGGTTTTTCTGAAGTCCAACTGTTCATCATTTTTTTAATTATTATTAATTTATTTGTTTTCAGTTTTCCACAATCACTTCCATAAGACTTAGATTTTCTCCCCCTCCCTCCCCAAAATGACATGCAATTTTATATAAATGTTCTTATTAAAAACATTTTCACCTTAGTCATGTTGTACAGAAGAATTAAAATGAATGGGAGAAACTATGAGAAAAACCCAAACAAAACAAAATATAACACAAAAGAAAATATTCTGTTTCATTCTGCATTCCAATTCCATAGTTCTTTTTCTGGATGTGGATGGCATTTTGCCTCAAGAGTTCTTTGAGAATGTTTCAGGTATTTTCATTGCTATGAAGGGCTAAGTCTACCATAAAAGTTCCTCACACACTGTGGTTGTTACTGTGTACAATATTCTCTTGCTTCAACTCCTCTCATTCAGCATCAGTTCACATAAGTCCTTCCAGGCTTCTCTGAAGTCTTCCTGTTCATCATTTCTTACAGCACAATAGTATTCCATTATATTCATATGCCACAACTCATTCAGTCATTCCCCATTTGATAAGCATCCCCTCATTTTCCAGTTCTGGAACACCACAAAACGAGCTGCTATAAATAGTTTTGTACGTGTGACCTTTTCCAATTTTTATGATCTCTTGGGGATACAGTCCTAGTAGCAATATTGCTGGGTCAAAGGATATGCACATTTTTGTAGCCCTTTGGGCATAGTTCCAAATTGCTCTCCAGAATGGTTGAATCAGCTCACAGCTCCACTAACAATGAATTAGTATTCCAACTGATACCATTGATTCTTAAGCATGAATCAATAACTAAGCAATAATACAAAAGTTAGGATAATCATAACAATTTTCCATTAAAAGACAGAAACAAGAATAATCATAATAGCTATATTTAAAGGACCAACAGAGGAAGGATCATAGCGTTCACTCAAGAGAGACAAAAACTGAAATAATGAAAATATGACAGTACACCTATAAACCTGAGTCATGCTCTCTCACCAATGTAATGCACAAATCTTGTCAGCTTCTGATCAGCTCCTATCAACTCTGATTTCAATAGGGAAATCCACATGCCAAAGGCAACTCACAACTCTAGATGTCAGGTCTTGATGTCCTGAGTCTTTTTGAAGAATAATCAAGACAACTCTATCATGTTAGGCAAAACTACTTTCCTGCTATCTCTTTCTTACCTAATCTTCCTAGCTCCTGCTGGGCAAAAAATCCTCTGCTACTCTCAGGCAGCTAAAGCAGTGGCAAACTCTTTTAACACAAAGCCACCCTTACCAGGATACTGAGAATGTGTTATCATTTTTCAGTGACAAGCAGCTCCTTTAGACCAGAAGAGAATTGTCAAGTTCTCTAAAGATCTCTGAGTCTCTGAGGAGTTTCTCCCTATCAAACTACATATTATAATAGAGTCATACAGGTTTTCCTCAGCCTGCTCCTCAAACAGGAAAGAATTCTGCTTTGTTCAGTCAGGTCTCAGCCAATCCACACCTCTCCTCCCAGCAAAGCAGATGCAAAACCTGTCTTTCCCCATCTTGTTTTTCCCTCTCAAACCAGAGATGGCAATCAAGGGTAACACAAACTCTGAAAATCTATAAGCCTGTAGGTGGCACCAGAAGGCAATCCTGATTTTATCTACTCAGATCCCTTTAAAGTCAGGCCTCTTTTCCATTCTAAAGGGTTTCCATCCAAACAATTGCTAGCCTATTATCTCCTACATTTTGAATCCTGTGCCTTCTGTCCCTGATTCCTCCAGAGCTCTGCCTTCTCTCCTATTCTTAGCTTCATCAGTCATGTCTCACCTCATTCTTCTTCACTGACTCCCAACACCTCAAATTTTGTTGTTGGTCAATCATTTTAGTCTTGTCTGACTCTTCATGACCCCATTTGGAGTTTTCTTGGCAAAGATACTGAAGTGGTTTGCTAATTCCTTCTCCATATCATTTTACAGATGAAGAAACTGAGGCAAATAGGATTAAGTGACTTGCCCAGGGTCACACAGCTAGGAAGTGTCGAGGTCATATTTGAACTCAGGCCTTCCTGAATCCAGATATGGTGCTATATCCATGGCACCACCTCACTATCCTGTGAAATACATACATATATTACCCACATGCATATAATCTTGTTATATATCATTTCTCAGTTATAATTCTCAAAACACTGAAAAGAATCACATGCCAGTGAAATGATGATAATAGAAATGGCTAACATCTGTATAACATTTGCTATATGCCAGGCACTGTGCTCTGCACTTAATAACTATTTTATCATTCGAGCCTCACAACTGCCTTGGGAGGTAGGTGCTATTATTATTCCCATTTTGCAGCTGGGGAAACTGAGGCAAACAGAGGTTACATGATTTGCCCAGGTCACACAGCTAGTGTCTGAGGTGGAATTTGAATTCAGCTCTTTCTGACTCTCCATTTGTTGCTCTATCCATTGTACCACCTACCTGCCCTGCCACCAGCATTACAAGGTCCTCTTAGCACATTTGGGGGTGAGGAGACTCAGAACAGTGCCTGTTACTCCTCAATATTTTATCTGAGAGGCTGTTCCTTCTGAGCCTAATTTTATCAGTTTTCCTGATATGTGTCCTTTTCATGCCCATTTCAGCAAACAAAAATATCTCCACTTGAAAGGGGCAACATCTTGGTTATAGATAAGGAATCTGAGGTTCAGAGAGGTTAAACAACATATCCAGGGTCACACAGAAAATAGGTAGTAAAACCAAGATGTAAACCAGACCCTCTTTCCACTCCTCTCCACTCTCTTTGTTTCTAGGTACTTCCAAAATTTTGACCTCATATTTCCCTTTATTCTTGTAAAAAAAAAAAAAGAAACCCCCTAAATCTTTAGTCATCCTGGTAGTATTGTAGATAGAAGTGATGGACTTAGAGTCTGCAAGATCTGAGGACAAATCTTGCCCAGACATCGACTAGCTGTGACTTGGAGTGAATCACAACCTTTCAGCCTCAGTTTTCTCATCTGTAAGAATGGTAATGCTAACAATATCACCTTCCTCACAGATCTGTAAAGATAAATAAGATATTTGCAAACCTGAAAGAACTGTACATTAGCCCTAACTGCTAGCTATTCTTTTACCCTTCTCCGCTGCAAGATCACACTGTCAGGTTAGAGTCAGAGAACGTTAAGAGTTGGAAGGGGCCTCAGGGCATTACTAACACCTTCATTTTACCGGGGAGAACACTGAGGTCCTCCACCCAAGATTATAGAGTTAGTGGTTCTTCCTTCCTTTCACTGAACATTTTAAAAATTATATAAAGGGTACAGGTGTATAATTGAAAGCATGTACAGAGTTTATGTACATACACTTTTTGCCCTTCTCAATTCTGATACATTTCAGTAAGCATCTCCAGCCGGGAAACATTTCTCCCGATCTGTCTCAACTCGCAGGAGGGTCTCTTCCCATGGAAAAAAATCAGGATCACCCTTTGACACGGCTCCCTTCTTTTCCCTCCTACTTTCTGCTCTCTCGTCTTCTCCCCACCCCATAAGCAAAGTCAGGCATCAGAGGAAAGGAGGGTTGTGTTGGAGAGAGGGAGGAAGAGGGGAGGAGAGAAAGACAAAAGAGGGGAGAGGGTGGGGAGAGAAGGAGAGAAAGAAGGGAAGTGAGAAGGAACAGCTCAGTAGGGAGGAAAGAAAAAGAGGAAGGAAGATTCCGGGAGATCTTGCCCCACTGCACGGCTCAGGGGGCAGGATTGAGGCTGAGCACAGCCGAGGACCAGAGCCCCTGGGGCTGCCCCCTTCAGGCTAAGGGGCCTGGGCTACTGTAGCTGCAGCCACTGCCCGGGAGTACACGTGGGTGGCGGCTTCAGTAGCGGCAGCGACAGTGGCTGCAGAAGCTGGACTGGGAAGGGGGACGCTGTCCTGGGTGGGCACCTCTCCCCCGTTGGAAGGAGAAAACAGGAGAAGCGGGACTAAAGCTCCTCGTCTCTCTGTAGGGAATAAGGAAAGCCAGAGAAGGGCTAGGTAGAGTGGGTAGGGGGTAAGAGAGGTCCGCTCTTGTCCCCTTTGCTGCCCGGGTCCCATGTTTCTGCTCCGAGATCACCGAGCTCTGTGGAAGAAGACAGCGGGGACTGGATCCCCTCTGTTCAGCTGATCCTTACACCTCCATCCTCCCCGCATCCTCCAAATCTAGGACCCAGGCGTCTGAGGGGATGAGAAGATACACAGTGCTGGTCCCTGTTCTCCTAACCTGCTGGGGTCTGCTGCCGGTGTCTGTAAGTAACACTCTTCCCCCGAGGGGGCTTCAGGATTTAGGAGAGGAATAGGGTGGGGGGACTTCGAAATGGCAACATTCTCTCTCCCCCTCTCTGTCCCTCCCCGCCAAATGCTGGTTCCGCTCTATCAAGCTGTTATCAATTCTCTTAGAGCAACCGAAGAGGGGGTGAGCCTACGATGAGTTATCGAGAAAGTTTAGAAAAGGAAAAGCCAACCTTTGGGGAGGGTTTGGGAGTCATTTTCCTACGGGAGAGATCCTGCCTGCTAGGGTGCTCGGCGGATACCCCACATCCCCAGCTCCTTTGCATATTACACATGGTCCATAGCAGGCTGGCTTGCTTTCCTCTTCGTGCACTATCTATCAGATAAACAAGTTCTCCCACGGAGCTCGCAGCCTACACAGGCAGATGTTGCGAACTAGAATCGCTCCAGTCTGGAAAGATATTGGAACTCTACGGCTTAGAAAGAGCTTTTTCTTCCTTACCACCAAAGTTCTTCCCCAACCTCCCTCCCTTGCTGGAAATGGACTGAGGCTGTCTATTCTGAACTCATTACTAAAAACCAAATCCTGATGCTTTGAATGCAGAGCCGCAGCCTAGATAAAACCCGAGGTGGAAGGCTAGAATTGACAATGACCTTTCCAGCTTTCTGTTGCAGAAATCAGGCTGGGCAGTCTTTAACACAGGTTTCAAACTTTAAGGAGAAGCAGCTTGTATCTGACCGGGTCACTAAATATCTACTCCCTGTCTTGAATTCCTACATCCACCTCCTACCCCAAGCCCGACTCCGCACACGCGTGCACAACCCAATACTTTTTGTTTAGAACTTGTTCCCAAGAAAGGAGAGGGGAAAGAAACCTCCTGAAGATTTTGTGTTATTTAAAAAAAAAAAAAAGTAAAATTGAAAATATCTAAGCTGCCACAGCATGAAACTCTCCATTTCAAAGCAGAGTCCTAAAAAAGATAAGCCAAAGTGTAGTGGATAGGTAAAGAAAGCAGAGAGAGAAATCAATCGATTCTTCTTCTAGCTTGAGTAATTCATTATTGGGGATATGATAATGAAAGGTAATGTGTCACAATGGCTAGAGAACCTGCTCCCTTCCAGGAAGACCTGGGTTCAAGTCATCCTTCTGATCATACTAGCTGTGAGAACAGGAGGCAAGTCATTTATTCTCTCAGCCCCTTGCAAGTCTCTAAGACAAATTGTAGTCCAGCTGCTGAATTCCAGATGAGTAAGGAATTACCACACAGGTGAAACCACTGTCCAAACAAAGAAAAGGAAAGTTAAGTGTGAATTCTAACTTTCCTATGTGCGTGCCCTACATTCAGGAAGGTGAAAATGTTTATTATGCACAAGCACTGTTATCACTAACATGTTAGTTGAAATTATGGATTAGAGCAAAATGGTGAAAGTCTTTGTTAGAATTAGTCTTTGTATTTGAGAACACTGTTAACTGTGTTTTCAATGGAATGCAACAATCTGGGGAAAGTTATTTCTGAAATACTTCCTATCTGGGGAGCTTAGGAAGCTTACCAGAGTTACTAAACTTTATATGGAGGAGCCTTCTTTTCATATGTGAATCCACAACTGACCCTATCACTCCCTTCCTTGGGAAGTTGATAGCATGTAAGTATTGTTGTGGAAGTATTTTGAAATACATGATTTCTTAGCACTGCAAGATGATGCTATTTATTAATGCTACTTTGGTCATACTATTTTTGTGTCTATTACCTGTATCTAAACCATACTGCTCCTTATTCTTAACCATTCTAGCCAATTCTCATCAATGATGTGAATTTTTTAATCAATAAGATTTTTCTCCATTTTGATATTTAAGCCTATGCACAATTACTTATTTGTCAGAAACACAACCTCATTTGCAGTCAGGAGTTTTCTCAACTTGTAGGTTGTACAACAGAGAGAGAGAGAAAAAAATAAGACCTTGGCTCTTTAAAAAATATGCAAGGTAGACTTCCTGTTGTATAAATTCTTTGCCTAATGCACTATTTAGTATATATTCTGCAAATGTTATCTCCTCCAGAAAAAAAAAAGTCTATACTAGGAACTCCATCCAACCTGTTTCAATGATACTGAAATTATATGTTTATAAAAACAAAAGGAACATGATTCTTTCCTTATTTACTTCCTTAATAAAAATATTCTTTGGCCATACATTCAGCCCCCCAATCTGAATTCTTTAACAAATAAGATGCAAGTGAATAAATAAGTGTAGACATTGGAAAAAGGGGAATTGACCCTTCTTATCCACAAACACAACTCTGAGAATCAACACTCTACATGGATAGTAGTGTTAAGCTCGAAGATATAGAAGATTTCTTAGCTTTATCTTCCTGTGGAGATAGCTAGCATTTTTGAAATCACTATGTATATAATATATTTAAATATGGTTATAAAATGGGAAATGATCTGTCTCTTCCTCTGTTTCTCCTCCCTTCCATCCTGTGCTCTAAATTTTAAAGTTAAAGAAGGCATAATCTCACATTTTGTGACTCATTTTGAAATCTTTTCTACCCTGGTTTGCTTAGATTAGTAAGAGCTAACTTACGGAACAGTGGAGAGTGCTTCCGAGAAAATATGTTAACATATTTGCATCTGCTACAGTGTCATTAAGTAGTCCCCTATGAATGCACACCCAGTGCATTTACTTAAATCAACTCATTTGCTATGAAATGTTATGAATTTTTGTAACAAATAATTGCTCAACTAAAGCACTCTTTTGTTCCTAAGATTAATGCAAACTCAATAGAGCATATCATTTGTTAATATAATTTTCTCTTAAAGGTGAAAGAAGGCCATATTCAGTTATTCTCCAAAAGCAAAAAGAGAACTTCATTAAATAATAACACTAGAGAGATAAGGTTGATTGATCTTGAATAATATAATAATAATGAACAGTGGAGAAACTCTGGGAGTATGAATGTGGTGTTATCTTTTTTAAGGAGGGATGGGATTAATTTTATTCCAGTGTGGAAGGACTGTCACTTATGAAACATTCCCTTAACTTCCTATAGGTAAATGGCATTCACCCAGAATGCAGATTACGTTTGGAAATCCATGAAGAGGAAATCAAATGTATAGCCTTCCTAAATGCCCAAACAGAATACAAAGGTAAGAGGAAAGGTGTGTTTGTTGTTGTGTCTGACTCTTCATGATCCCATCTGGGGTTCTCTTGGCAAAGATGGTGGAGTGGTTTGCCAATTCCTTCTCCTGCTCATCTTACAGATGAGGAAACTGAGGCAAACAAAGTGACCTGCTCAGGGTCACACAGCTAGTAAGTGTCTGAAGCCGGACTTGAACTTCTCTTCCTGATGCCAGACTCTATCCACTGCACCACCTAGCTGCCCTAAAACAATGAATAGGTATTCCCATGGCAAGAGTATCTCTTAATTCTGTCTCAGTGAAAGTACTATTTAAGACTGTAGCTCCAATTAAAATTTCCTTTTCTCTTTTATGAGCCCCAGGAAAAGTAAATAGTGTTAAGAATAGTTTGAGCAGTTTTGACATTTCAGTCAATTAAAAGTAAGCTTTAATCCTCAGCGGTAGCACAGTTTCGCTGGCTTGCACTGATAGCAACAGTTACTAAAATAATTACATGGTAATTGTTAGGAGAAGATAAAGCAGTCCATGTCGCATGAAGGGAAAATGTGTCCCATTCCTTGCATTTGGGTGCTATATTACTTGTTTGTTTTACTTTCAAGTTCAAATAAGTGGAAAGCTCATCAGAAGGTAAATAGGGAGAATTGCCTCGGTGAGGCTAGAATAAATATACCTTTTTGTTGTGTTAAAATTTTCAAGTTCAAACAAACAAAAAAGAGTACTCAGGAAATACAGACCCAAAAGAGGTAGGATCACACAGAATATTTACAAGTATCTTGCCTCTGCCACTTACTAGATATATAACCTTGGGCAAGTCATTTAAACCCCACTGGATCTCAGTTTCCTTATCTAACAGATGAAAAAGTCAGGATTGAATTGGTCATTCCGCTTTGGCTTTGTCCTTGGTCCTTTATCATTAAAGACTTCTCTGATATAAAACCCAGGATGGGGCTCTATTAATAAACCTGAAGGATAACTTGATAGACGGCCTATGTGCTTCACAGTTCTATTGAAGGGTAGACGAAGCATATGGGGTGCGTTCTATGCAGAGGATATATGGGGAAAATATGGATCTGAGCTCCACAAAATAAGGAAATGTGGAGGGGCTGCAATTTCCCCCCAATGGAGGGAGTATCACATTAATGAGATAACAGATTTGTTAAATCATGTCTATCTGTGTATGTGTGTGCTTATATACATGCATATATCTATACATATATACATATATGTATCTATTATACATAATATATTTTTAAAATCTTGGTACTTTTCGTTATTAGTCACATGGTCTGAGACAAGTCACTACCTCATTTGTGGGCTAAGAGGAGTAGATAACTTCTAAGATCCCTAACAGCTCTAAATTTCATTATATTCAAATTAGAAAGAACCTCAGAGTTGTGGTTTCTGGTCTAGGTCTACTAATAATTAGTTGCATAACCTTGGGTAAGACAATTTCCCTTAGTTTCCTGATTTATAAAATGAAGTAGCATTTAGATAAAGTCATACTGTCCAGGCCTATATATCATGAGTAGGTCATAGTTGATGACAGGCCAAAGACGGGATTACTAATGCCCAAGGACCAGATAAATTCCCTGGGGCAAATACAGGAAGATCCAAATAGTTGGTAACAGGATGATAGCCAGAAGGCAGGAAGTTGGCATTAGTTGGATAAAAGATATTGCCAGGGGATTCCGTATGTAGGAACTATTTGGAAGTCTGTCTAGTAAGTAATCATTATCAGCAACGTTTTATAATTCAGATAACAGGAAATCAGTCACAGGGACTGAGAAAAGGGAGGAGCCCAGTACCCAGAAAGATTGGGGTTGTGGGGAAATGAGACAGAAAGATTGGGGATGTTGAGCAGGAAACAAAGGAAGAGACTTGGGCACAGAGTGAAAATAAAATGATCTAGTTGTTAGAACAGGGCTACAAGGCAGCTACTTTGTCACAAGGAAGTAAGTTACTGGAAAGAGGAAACAAATTCTGAGTGGGATCCAAAATAAGACTTACTTTATGTTGAGCTATGGAAGCCACTGGCATAAAGCTCCATATTATTATTATCAGTATTGTTATCATTAACATGCTTTGCAGACCTGAAAGCACTTTATATGCGTATGTATCAGTTATTCTTCTTAAATGACTAGCAATGATTTCGTGATAAGCTCTGGAACCTACTTGCTTAAGCTTTCAAATTATTGTTGTTGCACAGGGCAAACTTCAAATCACTATGTATCTCATCTAATAATATAACTGGCTTTGTTGCTACCGTCCAGTTGTTTTTCATTCATGTCCAATTCTTCATAACTTCATTGAGGGTTTCTTGGCAAAGATACTTCAATGGTTTGCCATTTCCTTCTCCAAATATAATTAATAGGTCATTATTCATAATAATAACTGAGAAATATAATGCTTTCAAGTTCACAAAGCACTTTATTATATACATTATTTCATTTGAACCTACCTCATACCCACTCTATGAGGTAGGAACTACAGATCTTATTATCTTCATTCACAAATTAAGAAACTGAGGCTCAGGGAGAGAGGGAAAGTGACTTGTCCCTGTTCAGTAAGAAGATTTAAATGTAGATCTTTTAGGGGGAGAAGGAGGTGAGGCAATCAGGGTTAAGTGACTTGCCCAAGGTCACACAGCTAGTACATGTCAAGTACCTGAGACCAGATTTGAACTCAGGTCCTCCTGACTTCAGGGCCAGTACTCTATTCCTTGTGCTGCCTAGCTGCCCTGAATGTAGAACTTCTTGACTCCTAGTCTAGTATTCTGCCCAAGAAAAGACTGATTACAGAATCTGGACAGATATGGAACTAAGTTGGATGTTAAATATTCCTAGCTGTCTAGGTCAGAAGGATATGGAAGTCAGAAACCAAGATGGCACCAGCTCTGTGCGATCTCAATGTGTTCTGGTCACATTTCGAAATGAGATGTACTAAATCTAAATAAGAGTCTCAGAGAGGAGTAAATAAAATTATTAAGGAAATAGGACAACTGCTATATGCAAAAAGATTAAAATCACTTTATCAAAAAATTATCAAGTGCTTATTCTACATGTAGCTCTATGCTAGGTACTAGATGAGATTCACATTTTAGATAAGATTCTAATTCTGCCCTCATGGAGCTCACATTATGGTAGCGACTTAAGGACACATATACAAATAACTGTATTCCAAAATAATACAGATGTGCATGAGAAGGGTAAAGTAGCGCAGATAATTGCTTACAACTGGAGAACTGGGGAAATGTTCCTGGAGAAGTGTCATTTGAGGTGGGCTTTAAAGAATGGAAGAATTCAGAGAAAATCATAGAATCCAAAACTGGCAGAGTTTGGAGAGGCCTGAGAAAGCATCTAGTCCAGCCTCTTCATTTTGCTGAAGAAACAAACATGGCTGGTAAGTGGAAAAGCCAGGATTTTACCTGACTCAAATCCCTTGCTCATAGACTAGTCATTATTCCTACAATGGAAAGAGATGGATTGCTATAAGCCAGGGAAAGGTATTCTATGTATTGTAAACAACATGAGCAAAGGCACAGGAGCGAGGAAATGCCATGTGTATATGGAGTGTGGCAAGTGATCTGGTTTGGCTACAGCAAAGAGTAAATAAAGGGAACCAAAAAGATGGAGATTCTTTAGTTTGGAAAGGGAAAGCCTTAAAAAACATATACTTGGCGTCTGTATATGGCGGACACTGCAAATATAGGCATTGAACACTCATCAGTCCCTGAAGCCTTCTCACCTTGGAACATCCCTGTGCTATACTGACCTCCTTCTCCGCTTGGTGAGGTCCTGCTTGAGCCTCTGTTGTGCAGAGGGTCCCAGCAGGATCAACCTTCATTTCTCCCCAGTCAGACTTTTTGGACTTCAACACCATGTTCCATACCAGGTCCCTTCACACGCACACACACACACACACACACACACACACACACACACACACCCTAACGCTTTTTAGTTCCCTTTTATGTACTGTCTTCTCCCATTAGATTGTAAATTCTTTGAGAGCAAGGAATGTCTTTTTGCTTGTATTTGTATCTCCCATGCTTAGCACAGTGCCTGACAAAGCAAGTACTAAATCAGTTAGTCAGTCAATAACCATTTATTAAGTACCTTCTATGTGCTGTGCACTGTGCTAAGTGCTGGAGATTTTAAAAAAGACAAAAGACAGTCTGCTCTCAAGAAATTCCAAGTCTAATGGGAGAAACAATATGCAAACTACACACAAACAAGTTATATACGGTAGAAATTGGAGATAATCAATTTCCAATTGGAAAGCACTGGCACTCGAATTAGTAGGGATTAGTTCCTACAGTAGGTATGATTTTTAACTAGAACTTGAAGAATTACAGGAAAGTCAAGAGAAGGAGATGATGAGGGAGAGAGTTCTCTACATGGGGGCCAGTCAGGGGAAATGACCAGAGTTGGGAGATGAACTGTCCTATTTAAACAAAAGCAAGAAGACCAGAGTCACTGGATCACAGAGGACATGGTGGAGCATAAAGTGTAAAAAGAATGGAAAGCAGGGTGGAGGAAGCAAGGGGAAATTTAAGGAAGGCTTTGAATGCCAAATAAAGAATTTTATGTTTTATCCTGGAGGTAACAGTAAGGCTGAACTTTACTGAATCGGGGCAGGCAGGGAGTGACATGGTCAGACCAGTGCTTTAAGAAAATAAATTTGAAAATTCATTATAGGATAGAGTGAAGAGAGACTCATGGCAGGGAAGCCAAACAGGCATGAGGCGGTGAAGGCCTGTACCAGAGTGATGTCAGAGGCAAGAAAGGGTCAGATTTGAGAGATGTTATGAAGGTAAAATCCAGAGTCCTTGGCAACAGCTTAGACATGGAGGGAGAGAGAGAGAGTGAGGAGCTGAAAATGACATCTAAGTTAATAACCTTGCTTTGCCTTGCATATTAACCAAATTCAAAATTATTTAACAGGAGAGCACTCCATAAAGATCAGAATAAATAAAAGTACATATTATTACTCAAATTATAGAATTTTAAATATCAGGTATTCCAACCTCCCACCTAGTTGAGGAACCTGCCTGAAAACCACCAGAAATGCAGAGTTTACTGTGCTCATTTCACTGTCTGACAGCTTTCACTCTTTAAAACATTGCTTGTTATTTTGAACTCATCTGTTTCCTTTTAACGTACATACACTGTTTCTAGATCAGCTTTCTAAAACATTAGAGACCATTTCTACTACCTCTTCTGAATGACAGCCCTGACAATTCTTGAAAAATATTTTGTTAATCATTGCAATGGTAATGGTATTTACTAGCACTGTCATATGAACATATCACATTTGATCTATTCTTATATCCATTTTACAGATGAGGAAACTGAGACTCAGAGAGGTCTGTAACTTCTCCAGGGTCATATTGCTAGTAAGTGTCTGAGGCAGTATTTGAACTCAGGTCATCCTGATTTCAAGCTACACCTTTCTAAATCTGTTTTATGGATACACTTTAAATTATTAGTGTCCATCTTAAAATGTTATACCTAGAGTTGAACGCAGTATTTAAGATACAGTCCAACTAGTTCAAAACACCATGGGACTACTGCTTTCTATGGTTAAGATACTATATTTCTATCAATATGGCCTAATATCAAAATCACATTTTGGCAACAATATTGCAATGTTAGCTAATATTAATAATTCTTTGCATACACATCCCAGACCTTTTTCAAATGTTCTCTAGTTAAGTCAAGCATCTTTCATTTTGTAGTGTGAAGTTGATTTTTTAAACACTTAAATAGAAGATTTTACATGTATTCCTTTTAAATTCTACCTAGGATCACAGAATTTTATAAATGGAAGGGACCTTGGCATTCAGTCCAACCTTCCTATTTTACAGTTTCAAAAACCCAAGTCTCCAAGAAGACTTTCCTAAAGACATACAGCTACTAAGTATGTAGTGATGATTCCAACCTTTTAATTCCAAATCCAGGGCTCTTTCCACTCATTTATAGAATGTTGAGATTCTGTTATCTATTGTATTAGTACAACCCTTAGTGCTTCTATCAGAGACACATTATTGAGATGGATGGGCCATAAATTTGAACCAATATGGTAGTTATCATGTTTGTGCATACATAGCATGCACATACACCAACATACATAGATGTGAGGGATAAGAAAGAGAGAGGGGGAGAGAGAGAGAGGGGGGGGGGAGAGAGAGAGAGAGAGAGAGAGAGAGAGAGAGAGAGAGAGAGAGAGAGAGAGAGATCATATAAATACAGAGGAACCTTGTAATAATACCATTAACTATTTGATACTAGCTTGATCCATCTTGGTGCCCATCTAAGGAGATTCACAGAATAATAAATTTAGAGCTAGATAAGATTATGGAGATCATGTGATCTATTCCAACCTCTTCATTTTACAGATGAGAAAACTGGAGGAGGTGAACCTAGAGGGTTTAAGTTACTACCCCAAGACCATATAATTTGTAAGTTAATGATTAATGAAAACGACCTCATGAAATGTCTGGGTTTTTTTCTATAGAGTGGTTCCATACTGTTGACCTAAAGTATAGGGTTCTAATCAGTATACAGTGTGCAGTAATAATCTCATCCATACTATAGGAAAGGTTTTAGGGGAGAAGGTTAAGGGGTAACAATAGAGTCTAAACTTATGATTTTATTGGTGTAGAAAATTTCCAGTGTGGAAATCTCTTCATTGGTACAAATCAGCAACTCATATGTGATATATAACCTTAGAGATTTACCCGGAGCATTCATGGGCAGCATAGATAATAAGTGTCAGAAGCAGCAAATTTTCCTGATGGAGATAACACTTTCTACAGTACTATGCCACCTCTCCAAAGGAAAGGCAACTGTGAAGAAGCTATACTGTGTTTGAAAATAATAAAATTTTAATTCCTTTAAATTTGGCTATGACTCTGTCTTGTTCCCTGTAACCACATCCTGCCCCCTCCCCCCCAAAAAAATCATTCCAAGTAGGGAACTTTCCTGATATGTGTGCTTCACCTTTGCTCAGACAAACCTTGGGATGCACTAAGATGACAAAATATATAGGAGTAGAACAAGGAGAATAAGTATTTATTTATCCTACTATGTGCCAAGCACAGTGCTAAACATTTTGCAAATAGATTATTTGAAAGATCTAGAATTTCATAGTGGAGAAAGCAGTGATAGTTGGGGTTTCAGACTTGTAGACTGGCTACACAGTCAACTATTTACTATCTGTGTTAATAGTAGGGAAAACATAATCACTGTCTTAAAATGTTTGAATATGGAAAAGGAAGGAACTGAGAAACCTTGGGATCAATGTCAGAAAGACTTCCTAGCAATTAGAACTATCCAGAAATGGAATGAACTGTCTCATAAGGTAATGAGTTCCCTGTGACTAGGAATGTTCAAACATAGTCCAATAGGATTCATGCTTGTAAAGGTCAGATCAGAGGGTTTCTGAAGTCCTTTCCAACTCTGGGGTTCTGTGATACTAATGGGAAAGAAAAAGAAAAAGAGAAAAACCCCAATGATCTACCCATTTCTAGTCCTGACCCAACTTGGTTACAGAGGATACCAACCCTTTTCTCCAAGAAGGAGAGCTCTGGTCATACAATGTCCCTACTAGAGAAAAACCACTCTCAAATAATCACAAAATGAATATGTAATATGACCAGATGCTGGGGAAGAGGCACATCAGTCAGTTTACAACTAAGAGGCTAATGTGAATAGACAATATAAGACTAAGGGTATGACTAAGCCTCATTAGTGTGAGTGAACTTATGAAATGTTGTACTTAGGAAATGTTATTTTATGATTCATGATCCAGTTTTTTTCTTCCTTTTCTTTTCTTTCTAAATTGACTGTGGTTGGTTGTCTCACTTGCTAGATGTTGCAATGGATATAGCACTGGAGTCAGGTCTGGAGTCAGGAACACTCCTCTCCCTGAGTTCAAATTCAGACACTCATTAGCTATTTGACCTTGGACAAGTCCCTTAACCCTACTTGCCTTAGTTTCTTCATTTGTAACATGAGCTGGAAAAGGAAAATACAAGTCACTTCACTATCTTTGCCAAGAAAATCCCAAACAGGGTCATGAAGAGTCAGATATGACTAAAATGACTAAACAAATACCTCAGTTGGCTGAGTACTAAGGAACTTAAGTTCATTCTGTTCATTCCCTACTTAGGGCAGTTGATTTTACTGAGTTCCATGACCACAGATTTGGCATTCTCACTTTGGCCAGTCATCTCACAAATACAGGCTATCAGTCAGAAAAGAATCCAAGTGCAGTACTGTGGATGATGAAGGGAGAAGTCTATCCTTACCACTCAGCGTGAATACCCCAGTGATGGTGGGCCAGTATTAGTCACCTGATTATCCAATGATGACACCTTATTCACTTTTAATTTATCATTCCATTTTCTTTGTGGTACAAGTGGGAAGAATATTGCATATAGAATCAGAGGACCGAGTTTCAATTCCAGTTCTGCCACTTACCATGTGGGTGATCTTGGAAAAGTGACTTAACCCCTCTAGTAATTTAGTTTTCTTACCTGTAAAAATGAGATTGGACTAAATGACTTCTAATGTCCCTTCTAATTTTCCATCTGTGAGCTATCACCTATGATATTTCTTCTACAAAAATTACCACACTCCTATCTCCTCCATATCCTTTCCAAGACTCTCCAGTGTCAGCTGGGAAAGGACAGAATGTGATGTTTTTAGTTATCATCTATAAAACAACTTTGCTTGCTTAGGGCATGTAACTCCAGACAAGGAAGTGTTTTGAAAACAAAGCTACTAATCAGTTGCTTAGTAATAATAAGTTCCACTATTCCATTGGCTATACATAGTGATTCAATTTCCACTATTAGCACTATAGAAAAAAAAAAGATCTGCATTTGCTTCCACTGACCTTTGGATCCATTCAAAATGCCTGGTAACAAACTTTTGTTTGTTACTTTCCAAGACAAAAGCAATAATAATGTAGAACTGATGGTAAGGTAAGTCTGGCCACTGCTGTGCTTTTTCTAAGGGGAAGCAACTCTTGTTTTAGATTACTTTAATTTTTTTATTTGAAATTCGTGCAGCACAAATGCCAGGGATAAAAATAAGATATTAAGATACCAGAATAAAGATTCCATGGATGGTGTAAAACAGAACTGACAAAAATGAGTCAAGGCATGCTAATTGGAACTAGGAAAGGGGGGAGGAAGTGATGCCATATTTTTTCCTCTGTAAGTATTTGCATGTGCGTATATGTTTAAATGAAAGCTGGATGGAGCATTTTTCAATCCAAAGAGGTCTCTAAAGGATAGTCTGCTAAATAACACAGGTCTAAGAAATTATTTGGGAGAGCACAGGAGGAAAGAGTGCTCATTTCATTTACAAGGTAGGAAGAGGTTACTAGTTACATGGCATCCTCTTTCCCTTGGCTCTATGTTACGTAAAAAATTAATAGCAATTCCAAACCATTTGAAGGGAATCATTTGTAAGAAAGAAAGCCTACTGGGCACATAGGACTTTGTGTTTTAATATTGTTTCGCTGCTAAGCTTGACTTAATCTTACCACTGTGTGTGTGAGGCACTCTAAATCCCACAACCCCCAAGTCAGACACAAGGCACCAAACCCTGCCAGAAGATGCCTTCGTTTTGTCTCCATGCACCCACTCACCTCTCCAGTATTACAGACAGGTGACATGGGAAGAGTCAGTGGCATTAGGTTTCTCCACTGATGCCTACTTTCAACTTAAACTGAGACTGTATATGAATGGGTATATTTTTTCAATCAACCCCCAGATTTCCTATGAAACCATGGTTAGAGCATCTCTCCAGTGATAATAAACTACCTTGGGCATGTACAGATGGTATTTTATACTTTTCAAGATACTTTGATATGGGGTAGATAGGACAGTAGCTATTATCTCCTTTCTACTTTAAGAGTCAGAATGGTCTGATGACAAGAATGCTAGCAAATTCAGAAGCAAAACAATTTCTTACTTTTTATATCATGGCTTCTAAGTACTTAAACAGAAATTATACATATATTTTCCTGAGCAGGGAAGAATATGGGAGGAAATCATGAGAGACTCTACTTCATGGAATTTTAGAGATAGAGGATTTTATAACCTAAGAAATCTCATTTTACAGATAAGGAATACCTACAGGCTAGCACATACCTATGCCCTAAGAGTAGCATAGAGCTAAGTCATTCTTCAACTTTTTCTCTTATGGGTTCAAACATAGATTTTTTTGGTTAACCACCCTCCATTAGTGCTCTCAGGCAGCTAGGTAGTGCAGCGGAGAGAACCTAGCTCTACATTCATCCCAGTGAACTAATCCATATGTGTTTGATCATTTTTTCCACTCTAAATTGTTACAGTCTTTATATATTATAAACCATTTGCCTCAATGTGGAATCTTCTGCAGATTTAATGAACATGCTCTGTTCTATTGCCCACATCATCATCCACAAAAAGGTTAATCTCTCTTTGGACCAGTGTCAGCCTCTCTATAGAGGCTTACCATGTTCCTCTGAATTGACATGATAACTCTACTTTGAACATGATCCTCCAGTCAGCAGTGCTGACAGAACTATGATCTCTCCTCTCAGTTTTCAAGTCAAGAAGCATTGACCAATTTCCACAGTGCCAGGCACTGTGCTAAATGCAGGGGCTACAAAGAAAGGCAAAAGTCAGGCCCTGCCTCCAAGGAACTCACAGTCTAAAGGAGGAGACAACATTCAAACAACACAAATATAGAGGGAAGATGTTATGGAGGGCAGAGAGGCTTCTTGCACACAGTGAGACTTTATCTGAGACTGAAGAAAGTCAGGGAAGCCAGGAGGTAAAGATGAGGAGGGAGAGAGTTCCAGGTATGGGGGACAGCCAGGAAAAATGTCTAGAGTTGGGAGGAGCATCACATGTGAGAAACAGAAAGGAGACCAATGTCACTGGACTGTAGAGTACATAGAGGGGAGTATGGTTTAAGAACTCTAGAAAGTTTTTGATTAATAATGTGTAGGGAATATAAATCTTAAGAAAAAATAATTTCCATCTCTTGTTTCTCCTTCTTAACCTTGGCATGCCTCTGTCACAAAAGGGAATTACATTGATCTAATAGGGATGTGTTGTTTATCCACAAACCTAGCTGGATTATTACCCAGTATCTGATGAATGGGCCACCATGCAAGACTGTCAGCTAGCTAAGATGTGGAATAGGATGTTACCCTTTCATTGTCTATTAGCATGATGATCCTGACAGCATTTCGATATAGCACAACTTCACTCTCTGCCACAACCTAGGGCTAGTATTGGGTTGTAGAGGCCTTTGATAGAATGTAAACTCCTTGAGAGTAGGGATTTTTTCTTTCCCAATTTGTCTTTGTAAGCCTGGTATCTAGCACAGTATCAGATATTCAGTTAATAATTCTGTTGATTGGTTGAAGAAGCAAATGACCTCAAGGGTCATGCCTAGTTGAGGGGTTGGTTCTTTCTGAACTAAATTCTCCCCATTCAATCAAACAATAATCATTTTTCAAGTACCTGCTATATACTGGGTACTATGGGAGGCACTGGAAACCGAAATACAAAACTGAAAAGGTCCCTGCCCTCCAGAAGTTTATATTCTATAGGAGGAAACAACTAAGCTTTTAGAAGTGTGCTTGGTGCATAATGGACATTGAAGCAAACAAAGTCCAGAAATTCCATGGGACTCAGTTTTCTCACCTATAAAATGTGAGAGTTGGGCTAAATGCAATTTTCCAGTTCTAAATTTCTTAAACTCGGATTCATTTTCTTTGATCCTATTTCCTTTTTGCATTAGAAAGTGTGTTGGGGCAGCAAGGAGGTGCAGTGGATAGAGCACCAGTGCAGGAGTCAGGAAGACCTGAGCTCAAATCTCACCTCAGGCACTTGACACTCACTAGCTGTGTGACCTTGAGCAAGTCATTTAGCCCCAGTTGCCTCCTCCTGGGTCATCTCCGGTCATCCTGATGAATATCTTGTCACTGGACTCAGATGGCTCTGGAGGAGAAGTGAGGTTGGTGACCTGCACAGACCTCCCTTACTCAAAACAAAGGCAAGTGCAAGTCACGTCATTATTTCTCTGATGGCACGGTCTTCTTCAGCAGCGAAGGACGAACACACACACACACACACACACACACACACACACACACACACACACACACACCTATTGAATTGAAGTCTTGTATATGTCCCCTTCTTTCCTTTGACATTGCTCTCAACATCAAGCAGGTCCTCGCCACTGAAGGTCTGGGCTACTACAATAGCCTGCTGGCTAGATTTTCTGCTCACTCTCCTCACCTCCAGCTTCTTTGGGTTTTTCCTTCAAAATTCAACTCCAAACCCACCCATTCAAAGAGACTTTTCCCTGACTTCTACCCCACCTCAATTTTTTGCTACACCACCCCCAACATACTTCCTCTGAGATTACCTATATTTTAGCCTGCATATTTACATATATGTATAAATACACAGATACACACGTGTGTATAGTATGTGTTTCCTTTTTGTCTCCCCCATTAGAAATGACTCTTAGATGGCAGAGACTTTTTCCCCTTTCTTTGTACCCTCAGCATGTAAATGCACAATGCCTCATGTATTTATTATTGTTGAGTAATTTTCAGTCCTGTCTGATGTTTTGTGACTACATATGGGGTTTTATTGACAAAGATAATGGGGTGATTTGCCATTTCCTTCACCAGCTCATTTTACAGATGAGAAAACTGAGATGAACAGGGTTCAATGACTTGCATAGGGTCACACAGCTAGTAAGTGTCGGAGGCTGCATTTGAACTAATCAAGATGAGTCTTCTAACTTCAGGCCTGACCTTCTATCCTGCTACTTTTTTTGTTACCTGTTTGACTTTAGGCAAGACACTTAATCTTCTCTCATCTATAAAATAAGAGGATTGGATTACATGTTCTTTAAGGTTTCTTTCACTTCTAAATCTCAGAGATTACTGAGAATTCTTACTCTAAGAAAACAGTCTAACAGCAAAGTGTAGATTCAAACATCATGAATCATAAGAGGTATAATGGAAAAGACATGAATCTTAAGCAGGTAAAACAGCGACATCACTAAAGACTGCAGTGATAACCAATTTGGTTTGAGAGGAATCTATTAAAACAATGATTAAAAATGTGACATACTTTAAAAGAGGAAGCGCTATTTAAGTGACAAAGGGGCTGATTGGATTAAAGATGAGTCCCTCACTTTCTCACTCTTTCCTGATAGCTCAAGGATGGGCAGAATATTGAACAAGTGACATGCAATGGCACGGAGTAAAAATGGCATTTGTTAAGAGCTCATCAACTCTCCCCACCCATAACAGCATCTCTTTTTTTTTTCTTCCTTTACCTTTTTCTTTCATTCACCCAGTTCCTACAACTACTTTTCCCATCATTGTTTTCCACTGTCCAGAGCCAGAACCTAGGGTGGGGTGATCCGTCTTTTGCCCCAGGGAAACAAAATTTAGAGAACATTGATAGCACTCCCATCTACAGAAAAACAAATGGACGTAGCATTTAATTAGCAAGACTATTTAGTTAAAATAAGAAGTAACCAGATATACCACTCTAAGTGAGTACCTGTCTTGCCTTTTATTTCCCAATAATCCTCCCTACACCTTTTAGTGGGGGGCCCCCAATAACATTTTCTGAGTGCCCTGTGACCTTGGCCCACAGGATCCTGTCTATTGAATTTTGTGTCTCCAGTCACCCCTAGGCTGATGTCATGGAGCCTCTCCCACCATAGGCCTTATTTCCCAGGATGCTGGTCCCTGAAATTTGTCTTAAAAAGTTGAATGGAGGAGAGTTTAATGCTATTTTTTCCCAGGGGAATTTTGTGCAACTTTCTCTAGGCATCCAAACTGTATGTTATGACTCAGTCTCTGCCCAATGACACAGGCAATCCTAGAGAATTTCTTAGGCCTGTGGATGGCATTTGGAGTTCAGAAGATTACTGCCTAACTGAAAAGATTCTGTCCAGGTACTCTGCTATGCTCCTGTTGAGTGACTGTTCTAGCTGTTGTCCCGTTAATCAATTAGTATTACAGAATGAATGCAAAGTGGGAGCATTAATTTTTGTGAGTGGGGATATATTTCTCTAAAGACAGTGTGAGAAGAGGCTAGAACAGAAAGAGTCAACAGTGGAAGCAGGCTTTTAAATTGCCTAATTAATAAGGGTGGAAAGACCCTGGGTTATTTCAACATGTTTAAAACAGACCTCCTTATCTTTTCCCCAAAAAGCTGCTTCTGAAGTTCCTCTACTGACCCTCCTATATTCTGTCAAAGGTGTTTCCATCCTTCCAGCCACAAAGGTTTGAAACTTGTAGTAATTCTTAACTCCTTTCCCCTCTTCTCCCATTCCCCACCCCCCCATCTAAATCAGCTGCAAAGTCTTGATCAATTGGTGTCCAGGAACACCAAGAGATTAAACCCCTCATCTTCTCTTGCCTAGACTTTTACAACGATTTGGTCTACATATCTCAAGTCTCTTCCCTCTTTGCAATTCCATGTAGATAACAAAGTGTTAATCCTAAATCACATGTCTAATGTTATTTACTTGGATCAAAAAAATGCCAATGACTCCCTATTACTTCTTAGAATAAAATACAAACTGCCCTGTGTAGCGTTTATTGTCCTTCAAAAACCTGGCTCTGACCTGCCTTTCCAGGCCATTACATATTACTCCCCTTCGTTCTCTCTAGGGCCTAGACAAATTGATTTTCTCACTGTTCCTTCAACAAAACATTCCCTTACTTCTTCCCATGCCTTTGTATATGTAGACTGTCTGACCTGCCTGCAATGAATTGTCTTCTCACATCTTAGATTCCTTGTCTCCTTCAAAGAGCAGTTTAAATGCCTTCTCTTATGTAAGACCCCTTCATGCTTCCCCAAGTTTGCAAGTACCAACCCTCCTGCATTTATTTTGCATATATTCTTGTAAATGTTTTACTTGTATTCTCTAATAAAATATAAGCTTTTGGGGGGTAGGAACTATTGTTTCCTTTTCATTTTGTAAACTCTACATCCTGGCACAGAGCAGGCACTTAGTAAATGCTCAGTTACTAATTTTT